>NC_136492.1:120699518-121162018 GCF_053919585.1 Euprymna scolopes
TTCAGGTTGAAGTTTTTTGAGTACTATAATTGGAATACCATCAGGGCCAGTTGCTTTACTGGAATCAAGGTTTTTGATTAGTTTGGCAACATCACGTACAGATATACGTATATCACATAGCGTGTTTTCAGATACAAGAGGAAATATTGGGGGTTGGCGGTCTTGGTCGCAAAGGGTAGAATTAGCTGCAAAGTTCTTGACAAAGAGTTTGGCTTTGTCTGATGCTGACGAGATTACCTCAGATCCATTGATAATAGTTGGGATGGAGCACACGCTTCTGTTCAGGATTCTGTTTGCTATTTGCCAAAACTGGTGGGAACCAAGCCGCTGCTCAGCTACTTTGGACTTAACAGATTGAGCATACAACTCTCTTGCGTTCCTTATTACTTTCTTACAATGGTTGCTGGCAGTCCTGAAAACGGCTTTAGTTTCCATACATCTATTACGTTTGAAGCAGTGGAAAAAGTGATTTCTGTGCGCAATGGCAGCAGCACATTCTGGAGAGAACCATGGCTGGCTGTTAGGTTTTTGCTGAAACTTTTTAGAGGGTATGAAATGGTCAATACCTACAATTAACCATTCAGTTAGGTCTAATACTATAGAGGACACATCCTTTTTAAACATGGAATGCAGAGGTAGATCAGATATAAATGTACGGAAGCTATCCCAGTCAGCCTTAGTGTATCGATATACTGTACGATGAAGAGGTACGTCTGGGGACTTATTACATTTCATTTTTATCTTAATTGTTACAACAGAGTGGTCGGAAGATCCAAGAGGCGACAGAACAGAAACTGAACATAGTTCAGGGCAAGTTGTGAGAAAAAGGTCTAGTAGGCTCGCATACTGGCCGTCATTATCGGGCACACGGGTAGGTTCCTGAACAATCTGAGTGAGGTCATAGGCAATGGAGAAATCATGACAGAACCTCCCCTCATCATCGGTCTTGTTTGAGTGGGTCAACCATTCGACGTTGTGAACATTGAAGTCTCCACATACGTGAATGTTAGCTGAAGGATAAGTAGAAAGGACTTGGTCAATTTTCTCAGATATGCTTTGAAAGATAGTAACTCCGCTGTTGTGGGGGCGATAGAGAGTAAATATAAATGCAGTAGTGTGAGCTAAAGCAACCCGGAAGCACATATAAGGTAAGTTAGGATCTTCCCTGGAGATGTCCCTCCCACATGGAAAGCTATCTTTAATATAGGCACATATTCCATGCCCATGGCGATCTTGGGGGTCAGATTTAGAAGTTAAGTTAGAGTATCCTGTAATTGCAAACTCATCTAGGGAAATAGCCTGTCCAATGCCAGTTTCACTTAAAAATAAAAGGTCTGGTTTAGTCTCCTGTAATTGGGTTTCAACCTCTGGAAGGTTAGAATGTAGACCCCTGATGTTGGAGAAGGAGACATGGTAGTAGGGGTCTACGTTGGAAGTTGGAGAACCGGGTTTAATCGTGTATTTTTTCTTGAAACTTGTCATGATGAAATTTTGGAATTTGTGGACTAGGTCGACAGATTTACTTAGAGCAGGACAGAGAGGGGAAACTAAGAGAGAAAAAGAAACGAAGAATTTTTTTTTTTTTTTTTTTTTTTTTTTGTACCACATGATAAGGTAAAGCCGTAACAATTACCCACTAGTATGGCATCGAGAGGCCCCACCAGAAGCTACTGCATGGTCCAGATTCCATTCACCAAATGGCAATACAGCAGCCCCAGTACTTTGCACCTGCTGATAGGACAGCCTCCTTAGTGGTTAATCCAAGGTTCGGGTCCCTGACTATCAGGCGGATAACGTCAGCCCAGACAAAACGTTTACCTCCAGCACCCTTACTAGTGACATGGCTACAAGGATAGACATAGAAACAGAAAATTTCCACCAACTCTGCCAACTGTTCGTGCAAAAATACTGCCAACCTAGAAAACAGCTTTTTCTTCTCCCTTTGTCAGAAAAATCACTGAGGTAATCTCGTCAGCATCAGACAAAGCCAAACTCTTTGTCAAGAACTCCGCAGCTAATTCTACCCTTTGCGATCAAGGCTGCCAACCCCCAATATGTCCTCCTGTATCAGAAAACACGCTATGTGATATACGTATATCTGTACGTGATGTTGCCAAGCTAATCAAAAACCTTGATTCCAGTAAAGCAACTGACCCTGACGGTATTCCAATTATAGTACTCAAAAAACTTCAACCTGAACTAGCGCCCATACTTACAAAACTGTTTAAACGTTGTCTTAAGGAGAATAGTTTCCCATCTCCCTGGAAAGTTTCATCAGTATGCCGTGTATTTAAGAATTCAGGTGATCGCTCATCACCCTCTCAGTACAGGCCAATAAGTCTCCTGTGCGTCATGAGTAAGTTGCTGGAATCTGTGTTAAATACAGAAGTAATCAACCATCTCAACAAAAACAACCTTCTTAGTGACACTCAATATGGTTTCCGTTCTGCTAGATCTACAGCAGATGTGCTTACAGTTATATCTCATAGGATTAGCAAATCTCTTGACGGAGGCCACCTTTCTAGGGCAATTGCTCTTGACATATCTAAGACCTTTGATAGGGTATGGCATAAAGGTTTACTTCATAAGATCTCTAGCTATGGTATTGCTGGAAATGTCTTCTCAATTATTAAATCATTTCTTTCTGATAGGTTCATAAGAGTAGTAGTTGAGTGGCAAAAATCAGAAGCTCACAGTATTAATGCCGGTGTCCCTCAGGGGTCCACTCTGGGCCCAACTCTTTTCCTGATCTACATTAATGATCTTCCAAATCACATCCTTACATCATTTGTAGACATCTATGCTGACGACACTACCATTTATGGTAGCACATCTAAGATAGTAAACGACCAAGTTCTCTCCGATTCTCTCTCCTCTGATCTTGAGCACGTAGTACAATGGGGTAAAGAATGGCTGGTTACTTTTAATGCATCTAAAACCAAGCTTCTCTCTTTACATAATCAACATTCTGATCCACATCTGACATCAATTGAAATGAATGGCTCTCGTCTTCAGGAGGCCTCAAGTTTTGACAAACTTCTTGGCTTGACCATTACTCCTGATCTTAAATGGAACACGTACATCAAATCTGTTGCCAAGGCCGCTGGAAAAAATGGTGGGATCTTTCTATCGATCCGGTAGATATCTCACTGCTGATGCTATTCTCTATCTATATAAGAGCCAGGTACGTCCAAGGATGGAATACTGTTGCCACATCTGGGCAGGAGCTGCTAGAAAGGACTTGGCCTGCCTTGATAGAGTTCAAAATAGACTTTGTAGCCTCGTAGGAGATGTCCTTTTCTCTTCCTTGCAACCTTTATCTCACAGAAGAGATGTTGCGAGTTTGTCTCTGATGTATCGTTATTTTCATGGAAAGTGTTCGAATGAGCTTCAATCTATGGTCCCCCCTCGCCAAACTTTCACAAGAAACACTCGTCTAGCTGTAAACACTATCAATAATTCCCCCCACTCTTTATCTGTGCCTAAACCTAAACGTAGATTCCATGAACAAAGCTTTTTTCTTAGAACTGCACGCCTGTGGAATTGTCTTCCGTTTTCCTGCTTTCCGACTGACTACAATATGGTTGTCTTCAAGTCTAACGTAAATAAGTTCTTGATGAGCCGTTCCATATAAGTTATCAACTTTACCAAATTTTCATTACTAATGATTACTATAATGTCCAATTTCTACTGTACACTCTTTAACCCTTATCCTTGAGTGGCCTCTTGGCCTTGATAATGTGGTGATGCCTATGTAAAAAAAAAACGTATAAGAGTATGTATGTATTGTGTATATTGTCTTCATTAGGTACATGAGTGTTTTGTTGATCTCTGCCGATTAGGTGTGGACTGAGATAAATTGGTTAAGTTTCATGTTGTTACCGAGGTAACTCGTTGATCGTACAGTTTGTTCATGATTAAACAATGTTTAGCTTAACTCGCTACGACTGGATTAGTACGCAATAGTGTGTTTCATTAGAGTCGTGTTTGTGTGTGTGAACCAAATTTGGAATACGTTATTCATCGTCAGTCACTAAAAGAGAAAAGGGAGAGAGCGAGAGAGAGAGCGAGAGAGAGAGAGAGCGAGAGCGAGAGAGAGACGGAAGTGGCAAAAGGAAATGACATTGAAACTGAAGATCGTGTCGACGCATGTTTGTCAGAGGTGAGGTCGAGATGTCGATAATTGTTTATTCTTTTCCTTTTACAAATTGTCTCTGTGTGTTCGCTGCGTTCGAAACTATTTGACAAACAAGTTTTTAAACGAATGTATCTCTACCGTAAAAATGTGTCGACTTTAACTCCAGGAATTTTTAGTTGAATGTACAGAATAGTTGGAGTGAAGTTCACAACAGTTAACAATTGAATATTTAACCAAAGAAAATATTCTCTAGTACTACTAAAGAATATATGTTAATTAGCGAACCTAAAACGATTCTTAGAGTAACGTGTCTCAGGATATTGATCGACATTTGAACACTTATTCTTTGAGGCCAAGCACCAACTTCAGTCTTAGCCTTTTGTGTTAAATTCATAACCTGTTTCTATTCTGAGAGAGAATTGCAAAAATATAACAGCAATTATTCTTAACACTTTCAAACGAAGAGGATATTTGTTGTCTTTCCCATGGGTTTTTTGCGTCGATTTATGTCCGCGTATTTCAGGATCGATTTAGTTCAAACAAACACGAAGGTCAAGTCATTAATCTTAACTATTCTTTCCAGTTGTTCATTCTTTTTCTGTCTTTCCATCTTCGTTTGTCTAAGTTTCTTCGGTTTCATCTTTTTTTGTTTTGTATGTTCTTTACCTATTTTCATTTATTTATTTTTTATCTTGTATTTGTTTATTTCGTTTATTGCATTTCTATTTACTCACATTTATTGCTTTTTCTCTTGTACATGTTTTTATTTTGTTCATTCTTTCCGTATTTTCTTTCGTTTTCATTTTCCTCTTTTCAATTATAATTCATTTCATTGCATTTTCCATTCATAATTACTTTTCCTCTTCGCTTTATTACAGAATCCATTTGTAATTCTTTCATTTACGTTTTTTCTTTAATTCATTTTATATTGAATAATCCTCAACTTTTCTTTAGCCTCTTCATGCCATGTTTCTTTATACAGAGAATCATACTATTTTTTTCGTTTTTACTATTATGTTACCACAAAAAAGGGTACTACGCAACCTGGACATAAGGGGTTTCTAACTGTGACCAAATCTACAGATAGACTATGTAGGTGTTTAGCAGTGAGATGTTTGTTGGCATTAAACATGAATATCTGTATAGGAAGCAGAGAAGCAAGAAACAGAGGAAATCCCAAAGACTTGCAGTTCGAGAAAAAAGTATCAGAGTAGACGCCTTACTGGAATCCAAGGATTTTTACATTGTAGGGGTATTATCCAGTTAGTTAGGGGTATTTACATTGAATAGGCTCAAGTACACGGAGCACGTCGGAGCACATTCAAATAAAATACTTGTAAAACAAGCGAGATGCAACATCTCGGGTAGAGGACAAATGTTAGATTTTGGTCAAAACGTCGTGAAACAACAACTATAAAGATGAGGATAGGAGTCCGTAAATAAATAAATACTTAAAATAATATACCATTCAACAATGGAGGATAAGATAACAAAAAAATGGATTCATTAAACAAAAAAATCCAAACTTAATCGCCTTTCCGGAAACGTAGCGCAGTGCTGAAGGTCTTGAATCTCTACGTTTCCAGGTGAGCATTGTCTGAAGATTGTGCTTTCAATTCTGCCTGACGTCGGCCAGAGAATTAGTTTGTCAAACGCGATGAAAGTACAACAACTGTGGAAGGTAGTAAGTACTGAGTATACAGTTAAGAGTTTCGTATCCGTTATTGGTATCCGTCGTGGTTTGTGATCTGACGAAGACAGAGGAAAAGTGTGTTAAAACGTCGTTAAACAACAATAACTATGAAGATGGGGATAACAGTCCGCAATAAATAAATAAATAAATAAATAGATACCCTTTACATTCGGTTATTTAAGAATTCCCATTTCTCTTTTATTTTTTACTACTAAATTGGAAAAATACAAAATATTCTCAGGATGTTTCAGAGGAATTGAGAATTTGACTCCGGTGAGTCTAGGAAGTAACAGTTCATTTTAAGAGGAACAATATGAACAAGTCTAAAAACATTATAACGAGAAACGAATGGGGAATTTATCGTGATCTTCATTATAGTTTATTTAATAAAGTAGTAATGAAAATAGAAAGACACTAATTGCAGCATAATGAAAATGAAAATAATAACACAAATTTCACTGCATTATCCAAGTCTAGAGAAATACCTTGCAAGACAGTTTAGCCAAAAGTAATGCAAATATTTTAATTTTTACATTTTTATATATAATTTCAAAAGCTCGTATTAGTTTTTTTTTAAATTCATTTTTTAATATAAATAAATACTCTATAATAATAATAATAATAATAATAATAATAATAATAATAATAATAATAATAATAATAATAATTAAATATGCATTTATCAAAGGTACACACAGGTGACAATCACACATATACCAACAGGATCATATTTCCTATTTGCTATTGGTAAATAGAATACGGAAACTTTTATAAATCTCATTCATATATACAATCGAACGAATAAAAAGCGTGCTTGTATTAATACGAGTATAGAAGCTAGTCATTTTTATAATAATTTTAATGATTAACAGTTAATAAAATATATAAGGATAAAACTTTGTGAAAGTTGTATCTAAGTAAGAAGAATACATTTCATATCTTCCTTAATGGTTGTATCTGCTTGTTCACGTGTCCTTGACAACCTGCTTATATAATATATGGATAAGAATATAGATACTAAACTTAGTATCTGTTTTTTATAAATTTACGTTTTGATTTTTCTGTACCGACACCTTCGCTTTTAACATTAGGCAATTTGATATACAGTATTAAAAGAAAAAAAAAACAATTAGATTTTTAAAAATGTATATTCACAGCTTGGACTGTTTAATCAGAAATTTAACTCAGAAATGTAATAAACAAAGTCGATCTAGCAAAGTTCGGAGTAGTTGTGGAGTTTGGTTTACTGGCTTACGTAAGAAGTCACCTACCAGTGTCCCGGGACATATGGTTGGGGTTTTGCTGACGGAATAGTTAGTTAACAGAGATCAAGCTAATGAGTTAGCGAGAAAAGCGTTAGCGAGCAAATGTGTAGATGAATTCGTTTAAAGCAGAATAGGACAAGCAAGGAAAACGTAGAAAGAAACTGAGCGTGCCAAACTCGACCAAAAAGTTAGTCGGACGGGTAAAAACAGTGTAAGATATAACTCGTTGTTATGGCGTTCTTTCCGGATTTGGAAAAATAAAAAGGAATGTGCCCCTTTTGACTTGAGACGAGCTGACATATGATACTGTCCGCTTGATTGTAAGAAAAGCTAGTTACAAAGAGTTTATTTTACGTTTGTTAACTATGTGTATTTTTGAAGAAGTAGCCGCACAGACAATATGCATTATATATATATATATATATATATATATATATATATATATATATATGCAAGACAAGATGAATATTTCTATACCTTTTATATTCGCATTAATTAGATATCCATGACACTTTATATACAAAACTAGACGATACACGGCCCCAATAGAATATTAATAATCGATCATGTTACTCGCCGTTGCTATGGCATGCTAATATAATAGTACACTATTGCTCTGCCCGAACTTACATGTTCCATGATTCTCAAAACTCTTTTTCTATTATTTTATTCTTTAATCCTCACATTCTATGATGACTAGTTCTGACAAAGGGAAGACCATCGCTGTTTTCTATGTTGGAATTAATCCATATTGGCTATTTTATAAAACTTGATTTAAGCCACTTTTTATTTGGCTCCTTACATCAAGTAGCTCCATACCTTGTCTAGAGCAGTTCCATATTTTTCTGTCTTCGAGAAACTGTATAATCGATAATAATTGTACGTGCATGTAAATCAAACTATTGCTGTGTTTGTTCATTTACTCCGACATTTGTGTGTATAACCTACAATAACATAACATACTACATGACTAGCTTGTTAACAGAAAGATATCCTTGAATACGTTTTCACTAATAAAGAATGGAAATCGTAAAATATACGTAAGCTTAAAAGTTTTATGAAATAAAACTTGTTCCAAATCTGGGTGTTAACGTTTTCACACAGTAACAAACCGATGTTATTGTCGCTGGAAATATTACTTCAATGTCTGCTCCCGAATAAGACATATTAGCACATTTATTTTCAGCTTCACGATAATATTTATTACTGAATAAATGTTATATTTTCTTTGTTTTTTCTCATCGGATCTAAATAGCCTTGCAAGAAACTATAATAAAAAAAAGTTTCAAACACCATCCAACATATTTCTAGCATAATGTCATTTTTATCTGCCTTTCTCATTGCTCTCTAAAATCAACTATCCGCCTTCCATTTTAATTCTTTTTATTTCTTCTTAGCTGATGAACCTATATGTTAGTACGTTGGTACTACAAAATTCCACATCTACGTAGAAAAGTATTCTTCTATTCTGGCGGATTATCACGCTATGCGAAGTATCACATTCTCGTCACAACTAGTAAACCTTTCTCTTTATGTTCACCCCGCCCTGATGGTATGATGATACAAATAGGAAAGTTAGTTATTCCTCTTCATATAAAGCGTCGGGAATACCAAGATCGCAATTAATAATGAAATGAGGCAGCTCACTGTCAGATGTGGAACCACTGCTACAAGCGTCGGAATTCGGTTCTTCACATTCAGCACTTTTTGATCATGTGGCGTCGCGGCTTTCCGCTCCTTGTAGTGTCGTGCGACGTGAACGCTTGACTCCGACGTGCCGAACTTAACACAATGGTGATACTACCTGGTCTGTATTAAGACGTTCAAAGTTCTTGTAATTATATATCTTAGAGTAATATTAAAGTTTTATTTTTTTTAAATTTAAAACCGATGAAATATATCTTGTTTTGTTTCTTTTTATTTATCGTGTGCGTAAAAATGTAAATAAAAAGAGATACATCCTATGAACGAGAATGAGAGAGAGAGGGGAACAACATATAGAGGAAGAGGAGGAATACGGATATCAACGGGCGTGCACGAGAGGTGTGGTGAGAGAAGACGACTAGTACCAGGTGGGAGACGACAGTGTAGATCAGAGGGCTTTTGCCGGCGATGGCGGCGATAGAAGAGCGTATGTGTGGGAAAGATATACGATATATAGAGGAAAAACAAAACAAAATAGCAAAAACGAAAAAGATCCTGCCATATCCCGAAGCAAATTCGATGAAGAAAAAGAACAGAGAGATAAAACGGGGATATTCCTTGTTCAACAACAACCACGATAATGAGAGAAATGGATCGCGGCAATGTACAATAGTGGCAGACGATAATTGATTAAATCAAAGGTAAAAGTTTACCGACAAAAGTTTAAGAAATCATGTGACAAAAATGAAAGGAACTATTATTATGAGTTATGAACAATATAGAAGAAAAGAAGAGACAGTTAAAACAAAAAGAAGAAAACGCATATATATATAACAACAAATGAATTGTGAGTTCATCCGGTCTTTCTTTATTATTTTTGTCCCTCTTTATTTGAGAGCCTGATATTTCTGTTTGTTTTGCTTTTGTTATATGATGGATATATCTCTCGCTCGGTTAACAGTTACTTAATGTCATATTATTTTATCTACATATATTGTTTTATTTGATATTCTTCTTTTTTTACTAAATCTTGTCTCACTTTGTAAGTAAAATTTTATTTATTTTTCATCTGAATTTTTCTTGTTATTTACATTTATCCAATCGGTGTCTTAGAAATCGGATCTCCTATTCCTTATGTTCCAGTACCATTTTGCCACGAACTTGGAAAGTTTTTTCTTTTTCTCTCTTTTATACATTCTGTTACGTTATCGTCTCTCCAACGTCCCCAGTGAATTTCAAGACATTACATTATGTTTTTTTTTGTACGTGAGGGGTCATCACTTATCGAGGCCCGAAGGCCACTCAGGGATAAGGCTTATTGCGTGTACAGTAATCACTGAGATAGTATTGTAGTAATCATTAGTATTGGGGGTTTTGATAGAGTGTCTTACTTAAGTGGGCGGTTTTTCAGGAGTTTGTTTATGTTGGACTTGAAGATGTCCAAGTTGTAGTCAGGTGGGAAACAGGCAAGCCGCAGAGAGTGCCACTGGCGTGCAGTTCTAAAAGAGAAGCTTTGCTCGTGGAATCTACGTTTGGATTTATGCAAAGATAAAGAGTGGGGAAAATTATTGACAGTAGTTTCAGCCAGACGGGTGTTTCTAGTGAAAGATTGGCGAGGGGGGACGAGGGATTAGGCTCAAGCGAGCACCGGCCATGGAAATAACGATAAAACAAAGACAGGCTCGCAACGTCTCTTCTGTGGGAGAGAGGTTGCAGGGAAGAGAAAAAAGGCATCCTCCACTAAACCACGAAGTCTTTTTTGTACTCTGTCAAGGCAGGACAGGCTGTTTTTAGCAGCTCCTGTCCAGATGTGGCAGCAGTACTCCATCCTTGGACGTACTTGGCTTTTATATAGATAGCGAATTGCATCAGTAGTGAGATATCTTCTGGAGCGGTAGAAGGATCCCACCATTTTTCCAGCGATCTTGGCAACAGATTTGATGCACGTGTTCCATTTCAGATCAGAAGTAAAGGTCAACCCCAGAAGCTTATCAAAACATGGAGCCTCCCCAAGACGAGAGCAATCCATTTCAATTGATGCAAGATGGGGACCAGAGCGTTGATAATGTAAAGATAGAAGCTTGGTTTTGGATGCATTAAAAGTGACCAGCCACATCTTCTCCCATTGTACCACGCGCTCAAGATCAGAGGAGAGAGAATTAAAAAGAACTTTGTCATTTACGGCCTTTTTGTGTTGCCATAGATGGTCATGTCATCAGCATAGATGTCAACAAATGATTTAAGTATGTGTTTTGGGAGATCATTGATGTAGATGTTGGGCCAAGGATGGACCCCTGGGGGGGGCTCCAGCATTAATACTATGGGCCTCTGATTTCTGCCCATCACCTACTACACTTATGAATCTAACAGAGAGAAATGATTTAATGATTGAGAAAACATTTCCAGTATATCGTAGCTGGAAATCTTGTAAAGTAGGCCCTTATGCCATACCTTATCGAAGGCCTTCGATATGTCAAGAGCAATTGCCCTGGAAAGGAAACCTTTGTCAAGAGATTCACTAATCCTATGAGATATAATCGTTAGCACATCTGCTGTAGATCTTGCAGAGCGGAAACCATATTGCATGTCACTAAGAAGGTTGTTTCTGTTGAGGTGGTTGACTACTTTTTTATTTAATATGGATTCCAACAACTTACTCATGATACACAGGATACTTATTGGTCTGTACTGAGAGGGAGATGACTTTTCACCTGAATTCTTAAATACAGGGCATACTGATGAGGTTTTCCAGGGTGTTGGAAAGCACTTCTCCTTAAGGCAACGCTTAACCAGTTTTGTAAGTATGGGGGCAATTTTGGTTGGAGCTTTTTCAGCACTATAACTAGACTGCCGTCAGGGCCAGTTGCTTTAATGGAATCCAGGTTCTTGATAAGCTTGGCGACCTAACGCACAGATATTTGTTGCATAGCGTGTTGTCTGTTATAGGAGGAAATACAGGGAGTTGATGGTCATTGTCGCGTAGGGTAGAATTAGCTACAAAGTTCTTGGCAAATAGTCTGGCCTTGTCTGATACTGACGAGATGATCTCGGGTCCATTGATGATAGTTCGGATAGAACGTACGCGTCTGTTCAAGATCCTGTTTGCTATTTGCCAGAACTGGTGGGAACCAAGCCTCTGATTAGCTACTTTGGATTTAACAGACTGAGCTTATCTCTTGCATGTTTTATTACAATAGTTGCTGGCATTCCTGAAAGCAGCTTTAGTCTCAGTACATCTATTACGTTGGAAGCTATGGAAAAAGTGATTTCTGTGCGCGATGGCAGCAGCACATTCAGGGGAGAACCATGACTAGCTGTTAGGTTTTTGTTGGAATTTTTTGGATGGTATGAATCGGTCTATGCCTATACTTAACCATTCGGTCAGGTCTGATACTATAGAGGACACATCCTTTTTAAACATGGAATGCAGAGGTAGGTCAGATATGAATGTACGGAAGCTATCACATTCAACCATAGAGTATCGATATACAGTACGATGGAGAGGTACGTCTGGAGACTTATTAAATTTCATTTTTATTTTAACTGATATGACGGAGTGGTCGGATGATCTTAGAAGAGATAGAACAGAACATGAACACCGCTCAGGGGAAGTTGTGAGGAAAAGGTCTAGAAGGCTTGCATATCGACCGGGTGTATCGGGCACACGGATGGGTTCGTGAACAATCTGAGTTAGGTCATAGGCAATGGCGAATTTATGACAAAATCTCCCCTCGTCATCGGTTTTATTTGAGTGGGTCAGCCATTCACCATTATGGACATTGAAGTCACCGCAAATGTGAATGTTAGCCAAAGGATTAGCAGACAGGATGTTGTCAATTTTCTCATATATGCTCTTAAAGATAGTAACCCCATTGTTGAGGGGGCGATAAAGGGTAAATATAAATGCAGTGGTGTAAGCTAGTGCAACCCGGAAGCATATATAAGGTAAGTTAGGGTCTTTTCTGGAGATATCCTTACCACATGGAAAGCCATCTTTGATGTAGGCACATATTTCATGCCAATGGCGATCTCGGGGGTCAGATTAAGATGTTAAGTTAGAGTATCTTTTAATTGTGAATTCATCTAGAGAAATGGTTGGCCCTATGGCAGTTTCACTTAGAAAAAAATATGTCCGGTTTCGTTTCCTGTAATTGTGTTTCAACCTCGGGAAGGTTGGAACGTAGATCCCTGATGTTGGAGAAGGAGACTTGGTAGTAGGAGTCTACGTTGGAGGATGGGGTTCTAGGTTTATTCGTGTTTCTTCTTTTGGAGATTTGTCATGATTGTTAAGGTTTTGGGATTTGTGGAACAGGTCGACAGACTTGGTTAGAGCAGAACAGAGAGGGAAAATAAGAGAGAAAAAGACCAAAACAATTTTTTGTGGCACATGATAAGGTAAAGCCGTAACAATTACCCACTAGTATCGCATTGAGAGGCCCTACCAGAAACTACTGTATGGTCCAGAATCCATTCACCAAATGGCAATACAGCAGCCCAGGTATTTGCACCTGCTGAAAGGACAGCCTCCGTAGTGGTTAATCCAAGGGTCGGGTCCCTGACTATCAGGCGGGTAACGTCAGCCCAGATGAAACATTTACCTCCAGCACCCTTACTAGTGACATGGCCATAAGGATAGACAAAGAAACAGAAATTTTCTATAACTAAAAGTCCCCTAATGTGTAGCTATTCTTTAGTGATCTAGATGAGGTACAAATTTTACCTCTTTCACTCTAATCTGTTCCTACAAGTAGGATTGACAGTTTCCGCAACTCTGCAAATACACATTCATGGTCTTGGATGGACGCAACACACGTTCTCCCAATTTCTCATATGCATTACATTTCTTATTGTCAAATGTAATAAATAGGCATTGGTGTAATTCGTACTCAATCGGATTTTTCTCCACTGGTAAGTTGTTGTTCAACTGTACATTTTCCTGTTTACCGAAGCAGGATAATAATATGAAGTCGCTTAGCTCGAGATAAAATACATGGTCATTCCGCTTTCGAAATGTATTCAACAACTGCTCAAGTTCCATCAAAAATAGAAATGATATGTAAGTTAGAGTAGTGTTTTATTTTAAACCTAAATAGCTTCTTGTAGTTTAAACGTAAACAAAAGAATGTCTATATTGTATGGATTCTTTGTATAACTGTTCTTATCCCGAATATTATTTGCATAACGTTTCAGTCGATGTAACCTGCGACATTCTTCATTATTATCTTGTCAAATACAACAATCTGTTTAACTCGTAATTTATCTGTCGAATTTGGGATGTTTCTGTAGAACTCTAGAACTGAATTTTGAATAGTACCCTTTATTTGATCCAGGCAGGTGGGCATGATCTCATTTTATTAGCCATGCCAGAGTAAAAATCCTAAAAAAGTTGCAATTGTACTTTTGGGTCTACCGCATCGAAGGGCATGACTTTTACAACTAAATTTTACCAACTATTTTATCCACAAGATACCATGTACAGAAGTGACTCGACTTTTTGGAATGAACGTGTGCAATTCTAGTGCTACAACGGAATGAATCATGCAATATGTAACAAGCTATACAAAGTCGAAACATGTTCATAAACATGAAGGTTAGAAGAACATAGAACATCGAACGTTAGAACATCGAAATATGAAGAAGATCGGATAAAAAAGTTTCAAGGACAATACGTGGATAAATTGAAAAGTTCAGCGTGATTGATTACATATCAAGAACAGTAAAACCATCTGTCCTTATGACAAGAAGTAAAAATTATAGACAGAGAAATACAAGTGGAGAGTAAAAGAATCAAGATGAAGGTGCATATGCTGGGTGAAGATCACCAATAAGCAGATTCAGCAGATAACTTTACACCACGTAGGAAAGATTGATTATATATATATATATATATATATATATATATATATATATTAATAAAATGGGTAGTAATATATATATATATATAATATGTAGTAATAGTGATATTTACATCTATAAGAGTATGTTTAAAACTCCTGAAATTTGTACTAGAACAGATCGGTTATAGCATATTAAGTAAAATTTTGTTGTAAATATTACTCTCCTGGATGTTTAAGTTTCAAAATAATACCAATGCGAATTGCTTAGGACTTATTCCCTATCATGGCTGGTAAGACGAGTGCATACTACCTTCGCATATAAAAAGGGTTCCGTTCGAAATTCCATGCAGATTCCTGAGTTTGACATAAAGATTCCAGAGTTCGGCACAAGGATTCCCGAGTTCGAAAGCATGTACATCGAAAAAGGTCGAAGATTACATCGATCGAAACGTTGTGCAATAAAAATTAAAACCAAACTGCATAGAAAAATCTCCGATTAACGAGGCTTTAGAAAGGCCAATCTGACAACCTTGACGATTAATATGGAAGTTTTGTTACTTCAACGTGTAGCGTTTTTCATCGAAGTAAAACGTCAGCGAAATTTTATGTAAAAAGTAATTATTTGAAAGGAACATAGTAAAAAATAACATTATCTACAAAAATGTACTGAAGACAAAGATACTTAAATATTCTTTCTTCCAATATGATTTAATTAATTGCATTGCACCTTGAAGGACAACATTACTTGTGGGGGAACCCTTTTGCAGTTTAGTTACCGGTTGTATAGCTGGATCTCCTCTTTGTACGCTACGTATATAAACCGGTTACTGGAATGGGCTGCGTGTTCCATAAACTGAATAGTTGGAGATCATCGTTGCTAAGACAGCGTAATGAAAAACAATCAACAATAATGACACGTGTTACGAGTACATTTAAGACATTGAAATGAAGCATGCTGCAGCCGGATCATATATTTACATATGTACAAGAAATATTTATTTAAATAGAAAGGTTACGAACGTTGCAGAGTGTTTCTGTGTTTATAATTGCATACATGTAAGTAAACGTTCGTTGCGTGTATGTGTGCGTGAATGTATGCAAGAGTCTGTCGAAGCAAACGTTGGAATTTCATTGTGTGTGTGTGAGAGTTTTTTTTATACGAGTATAATTCTTATCTTGAGAAAGGTAAACGCCCTGTCGAGGCGTAGACGTAATTTGCATGCCACTCACATTGGATGTTTGAATTGAAGGCAAACTCGTGTTGTCAGATCCAGGTCTCGAGTGGAAAGAGAAATATGAGAGAGAGATAGATAGATAGATAGATAGAGAGAGAGAGAGCAGAAGAGGAAATGGGTGTTGTATATTTATTTATTTGGGAGGAGATGATATATTAAAACGTGTCATGTGTTATCTAGTGGATGTAAGATATTGTTCTTTTAACAGACAGATAATAAACGGGATATTTTTACGGTTCATATATAAGAACGGGATAATTTTACAGTTCATATATAAGAGGAATAATATATGCGTCATACTTTTTTCTTGAAAAGGTCTTCTGTATCTTCCCGCTGCTCCGTGACGAACCATGAAACGATCAGCACCATCCAATTGAGACATATTTTCTTATTTGTGAAATCATTAAAACGACTCTTTATATTTTTGTAATATAAATTTATTACAGTTGTCTCAAATGGTTTTCACAGGATCTGCAGTTAGTCTACATTTTCTGTTCATACAGCCCGCTCCTAGCTGTTTCTCCACTCCTGTCTAGACGTCTGTCCGCTCTGGTGGTTAATCCTCAACTCCCTGAATCTCTCCAAAATTAACTACATCCAGTGTTCTCTTACGTCACCTAATTAAGTATCTCAGACCAACCTAATTTCCACAGCTAGTTATTTATTTATTTAAAACCCCAAAATAATGTTTACATATATTTTCTATTTTCACATTCCTTTTGCGATTCATACGTCAATCATTTATTCCCCAGTTTAATTGTTTATTCTTCTAACCATAATAACTGATCCAGCTCAAATCAATTAATGAGAATACAATAACAATAAAAATAATGTTTTGACCCTTGACCTCGTTTTCCACAGTTAACAGATACTACGTTATGATCACAGCCTAAAGGGTCATAACATTGCATGGAGAGCGCCACCTGTTACGCAAAGCAGAGGTTACCACAAGGACGACAGCCGATGCGTATTTTTAAAGGTGCGGGCATGTATGTGTGTGCGGTTTGCTTAAATGCATGTTAGATTAAAAGGCATTTTCCTATAAGTACTAATTAATTTTCTCATTTGGGCCTGTTGTGTATATGTAACAGAGCGCATATGACACGCGTGTGACAAATTCAGCAGAAGCCGTAAGATAGCTGACTAGCGAAAATATTAGCAGCAGCCGTCTTGGGACATACACAAATAAAGCAATAGTAACGTGAAATGTGTCACATGAAATGCGTTATTGTTGCAGGAACCATGAATAAATGCATTTCATTTGCACTTCAAAATGTGACGAAACGGATTTTTCTATTTTTATTTATTCCTTTGCGACGGTACAAGACACCGTGTGGGTCCGAGTAGTTGAAATATAACGACACCGTTCCAGGATAACGGCCACATTACATACATAAAAATGCAATGAGCATTATTTTCATAGAAATGTTAATAGACTCATAATTGCTGCGTTTTATTATATTTTTACAGTCCAAAACTAATTCAGGCGCTACCCAGAAAATATAGTTTTATAAAACACATTTATTAACTAAACATATTTCTTATTTCATGTAAATCTCCACTAGCCCTACTAATAAGTATTTAATTTGCAAATTTAAATTTAGTCTTAATTTGATGATGTCTTAACTGCGTAAGCAATGTAAACGAAACTAATATAACGTAGCCTTTATATTTATAACGTACATATAATTATATATCTTATAAACAAATGTTCCCTATAACAAATTAGAATAATGCAATATGTATTTTGAATTTGTCAATAAAGAATTTCATTTGGTGAATTTATAATATACTAGGAAGTAATCCAGCCTTCGTCATTCATAAAATAAGTTCATATATATTTTCAGCCATACAGATTTCATGTTTATCATTACAGAACAAATTCTATGCCGTAATTTTTTATTATATATATATATATATATATATATATATATAATAGACTACCCGTGACCCGTTGGGTCAGTATGTTATATTAGCTATGGAATCCATGTATGAGCGTGACACTTGTGCCGTAAAGAATATAGTTTTTATTTTATATACTGGAAGCATTTATATGAAAATATATTGAAATGAAAAAGGAATATAGATTGATTTCTATGAGTCGTTCTGTTTATCATAATTGATTATTTAAAAAAAAATTGCAGTTAGTAAATAATAAATGGTTGGCCATACTTATAGTTAAATGTGCACTGAACAGATACCATAATACTTATTATAGTTAAATTCAAATTTTGATATATCTGCTTTTTTAAACCGTTCATTTCTGTATTACGTTTAAGTTATTTTAACCCCACTCTTCCCATGTTAAATAATAATTTCGAAATAATAACGTTAATATTTCAGCGTCCCAATTGTTCTTTTGTTTTTTGTTTATTTTAAACCCTACTCTACCCATGTTAAATAATAGTTTCGAAATAATAACGTTAATATTTTAGCGTCCCAATTGTTCTTTTTTTTTCGCGTTTAAATTATCCAAATAAAAAATTGTCAATACTGACTGCTTTGTTTTTTTTACATCGGTCATTTCTGTATTACGTTTCGGATATTTCAAACCCCACTCTTCCCAGGTAAAATAATAATTTCGAAATAATAACGTTAATATTTCAGTGCACAGATCATGCGCGCAAGCGCAGCCGGATGTCGTAAACCGGAAAATGGGTTACATACATCGTTACAAGGTCATTTGAGTTTAATAATTATATAGATTATACGTATTATTTGATTCCAAAAGTTAAAAACAAGTGGCTTCAGTTTCATCAGTTAGAATCGAAACCAAATATTTTAACGCTTTAGCCGGGTACCCTACCGAAATAGCCAGTGAGAGACAGACAAGAATCATTTTCATGTTTAACGACTTGAAGAAATATATTGTATTTCTGTATGAAGAAATTAACTGAAATTGATATTTTTCATTTTGACTTGTCAATATCTCTCTACGCGCTTTTCATTTATCCAAACAAATATTTTACTCGTTATGCTACTGCCGTGTTTATTTTATTACTGTTTACTGTAAAATTAAGTGCAATGTGACCAGTAGTTTAAAGGAATATTTGCAATTATCCAGCGTTGGTATGTTTCCATCACTTCTTATCGAACATGAGATTTTTTAAATATACAATTTTCTAATATTATGGGCAACCTATTAGATAAAACTAATTCCAAACGATGTGCTAATTGTTCTTTCCTGAGATATTAAGCAATGTGTTCATACATAAACATTATTGATTAAAAACATTGTATTTATATACACCAGCAGACCACTTGGAGTGCCACTTAGATAAAATACGCTTAAACAGGTTATTTAAATATATGGAGATTTCGCGGTTATCATTAAAGAGGTAATTCTGCATGGATTATTTTATCGTATCAAATATACAATAGTGGGCACCCGTCGGTGCCCGGTCGTAAAACTAGGCTATAATATAATATTTCAATCCACACAGATTTGATAGTTATTACTCAATACTCCATTGATTACTAATAGAGTAGTGATTTAAAAAAATAAAAGAGATGACGTGGTGTCATCAGCCACAACTGAAACAAAAAGATGTAGCTCTCCCGCCTTATTTGTTTCTATCTGAGTCACCAGGAGATGAATATAAAAACTTAAAAATAAACCGACATTAACGTATGAGTGTGTATTTGCGCCTGCGTGGAAAATCATTTTAATTCGATTTACACATGCTAACTTCAAATGTTATGAATTCTTACCGCTTAGCATTTACTTTCATCGGCTACAAGTAAAATCGATTTAGTTTCACAGGTCTGAGTCCCCTCTGTAATAGTGTTATATTGTGGGTTATCAAAAATGAGGGTCCGTCGTGTAATGTATACCATAGCACCATATGTCGATATGCGTACTTTGGGACGATGGGTTTATCCTGATGTGTATACGTGTCACTAAATGTCGATCGTAGCTTCTTCACTATTTGAACCCTGGAATTATGATGTTGCTATCTATTTATGATATATTAATATCTAATTGTTCATATGAGGGTGAGTGTGTGTTACGTGTATTTTGGACATACCTTTCAGGGTCTCCATTCTGAGACACGTCAGCCATCTCCCCGGTGAGGGGGGACGACCTGTTAAACCGCCCGCTCTGCTCAACGTCCAAAATCCAACTCTCTATCATCTCCAGTTAACCTGGTCAACGTAGCATATACGGAGATCCGATCAGCTGACCTGACCTTTCGGTAAACTTGTCTATGATCTCGCTTTGTTATATTTTGATAGTTTTTTTCATAAATATTCTTCATATTCAGTTAGATAGATATATCGAAATGGATGGATACAGAAATAGATAAATAGATGGATCGAAACTTTCTTGTTTTTGACCTACTATATAAAATAGGTTTTAATTCTGTCAACCAGGCATCGACAGAGTAGTTTGGTAGAATTGATAAGACAGTTTCTCACACAGACAAAAAGCTCATATATATAAGGGAGGAAAGAGAGTTAAAAAGGTTATGACATTTAAAAACTAGGTTGGTGCCAGGCCAAAACTGGAGATGAAACGATATTTAAGCAGGAAAATTGAAGTTTTACCAGCCATTTTCATATAACGTGAAAACAGACGAAACACTGGTGATACTAAACCAGTTCTCGGAGACTGCGACAACTTTGTAAAGAAGGCAATATAAAATTCATAACGGCGGATGTTAACGGGGACGCGTATATCCGGAATGCCTTCATAAGCGGGCGATTGTCTAATGACACACAGACTAGACTCGTGAAAAATAGATTACCCTATTTTAATACTGCGCACAACCACGTTGGTACCAAAGAGATGACGACTAAGTCATTAATCTCTTGAGTTATTACGATCCATTATGCGCAGCGTCCATTATTTATATTGCAGACACGTTGAACTAAATAGCTTAGTTATTATGGAAGCAGATAACTAGACACGAAACCTGAGTTCAAATCATTATCTTTTTCCTTGCATACATTTATTGAAATTAAACTTGTATACATGTTAAGCATCAAATAACCTATGTTCTTAGCTGCTTAGGAAACTGGTAAACATCTAATAATACTGAACAACATTGTATAAATGCTGAAGAAGTATTATCTGTTAAATCTATACGATTATAAAAATTTGTGGACCGTCCGAGCGTCCTTTCGTGCTTGCTTTAATTTTGTCCATCAAAAACACGGTAATATATATATATATATATATATATATATATATATATATATATATATATATATATATATATATTACCGTGTTTTTGATGGACAAAATATTTCATTTCAAGATCTTTTAGGTTATTTTTCCCCATGAAATTGTAGATTTCTGTTTCTTTTTTTCTTGCCATTCCCTCTGCTTCACCATTTTTTAAACTTTTCCTAAGTAAGTTCTATGGCTTACTTGTAGCTTCATTAAATACTTTGCAAGCAAAATCTGATTCCACATTTTGCTAATTCCTTTCCTCTGATTGGAAGGAAAAAAATTATTTTGAATCTCCGTGGATTAAGGACAATCCACTTACTTTGTGTTTCCTTTTTTAAAATTAAATATGTTTTCACTCTTCTTAAAGTGTTTTAAACATGGATTTTTAATTCTTTGTTTCTATATATTTATATATGAACAAATGAAAGAATTTCAAACCACACTTCTTTCAATAACCAAAATTCAAATAATAACCAGGGAACTTCTCTAACTACACTGGTTAAAAATGTTTATTCTGCCAATACCCACTTTCCAATTAAATGGACCATCCTAAAAAAAGTTAAGTCTTATACTCCAGGATCTAAGTCTTGTCACCTCTGTACATCTGAAGCTATAACTATTATCACCTCCCCTCAAAGTAGTGATATAATAAACTCTAAAAACGAACTGATCTATTGCAAACACATGTCCAAATTTAAATATGGTAAATTTGAAATTACATAGCTATTAAGTTAACCCTTCAAATATATATCTTTTCCCATAATTTTTTTTTATCTTACCTTCTAAGCTTTTTATATTTTTAATTTTATCGGTTTTTCTTTATTTCTTTGGCCGGTTTCCCCATCTGCTGTCTCCGTTTTATAGTATAAGTATACCTATTAATTATATATATATATATATATATATATATATATATATATATATATATATATATATATATATATATATCACCCTACTCATTTTTACTCTATGTATTTGTTTACTTATATTTTACTATATGCATTTACATACACATTTATTTGCCTTATTCCGGAGTTTGTAGATACCGGCCATTCCCTCCCCTTAAATTGTATGTAAGTATGTATGCATGTATGTATGTATGTATGCATTTGTTTAAGTTGTATATGTTTTTGGATATGTGTATATATGTATGCATGCGTGTGTATGTGTTTGTATATATATGTGTATATATGTGTGTGTGTTATTGTATATGCATACATATATGTATATATATATATGTATATGCGTGTGTGTATGTATGTACATGTTTGTGTGCATTTGTGTGTCTGTATGTATGTATATGTATGTATGTGTATGTATATATATGTGTGTGTATATATCTAATTTTTGATTTTCAATTTTAATTTATTTATTTTCATTTTTATTTATTTTTTATTTTATTTATTTATTTTATTTTTTTATTGTTTTATTTACTTATTCACTTTTTTACTCTTATTAATATAATAGACGCTCCATTTCATAAACTGAGCCATTTACTTGTTTTTCTGACTCGTGTTTCTTAATTTCATTCTGGGACTGTCACGTGGATATTTAAGTTGACCTAATTATTAACGCTAACTTTCGCGCTTTTTGTCTGGGTCAGTTTTACCTTGCTTTTCAAATTTAAACTTTCACCGTTTCTCCGTTTTTTGTCTTTTTTTTAAACCTTAATTTACTTTATTCCTCCGGCCTTGGCAGACGTGTTTTAAATATTCTCTCCAGTGCTTTTTCTGTGCACATTTGAACTTTTCTTTAAATGATTTGGAACTCATTCCATTTGTGATTTTTTTCCAAGGAATTCTGCCTTTTGGATCATTTTGGATCATTTGGAACTTACCTGTTGGATTGGAAGTTTTTAATTCGACCGTGTTTGGATTTTACCATTCTTGGATTCTTTACCCTTCACCGGACTATGCATTCATGTGAAATCTTTTTATCATTTGTTCTTTTACCTCCTATTCCCCTTACCTCACCTTTTTTTTTTTTAACCAAGTAAATACTTTTACATGCAAAATCCGATCCCGCATTTTACTAATTCCTACCCTCTGATAAGAAGTAGAGTATTTCCTCGAAACTCCGCGGATTAAGGACTATCCACTTTTCTTATGCTTCATTTTTAAAATTAAATATGTTTTTAACTCTTTTTCAAGATGTCTTTTAACATGTTTTATTAATCATTTGTTCATATTATAAGCTCTATTTCCTTTTCGGTTTTATTGAGCTTTTACATCTGGTTGAGATTACTTTACTTGTAAGTATTAACTCTTTAATATTTATAATATATTTTAAGTTTACCATTTTGATTACCTTGGTAAACTTATTGTAATTTATATATATATATATATATATATTGTTTCTAAAAATGTATTCACACTTTACCTGTTATTGGCATTCTTAGGACAATAATGCCCATCAATTTGAACATTTGCTCACATAATTCTTCAATTAAGTTTTCATCTGTATTTGATGCGATTGCATTTCACATAAATAATTTTCATAAATAAATCCGCATTCGAATTGTGAATACATTTTTTAAACCCTCTGTATCTATTTATATACCTATAAAGTTGAGTTTTTTTTTGCTCTAACATTGATATTAAATACCTATTTTTTTTACTTAAAATTGTTAAAGTTAATTTTTTAATATACTCAGTCATGAATATGTGAACGACTACATGAAGGTTAACTAATTTGCATATTCCTGTGAAAAACGGCTGTATATTAATTACGTTTTATATTTTATAGTTTCTTAGATGATTGGTTTCATTTCACTGAATTCTTTTTCTGCATAGTGTCTACTTTTGCATATTTGTGTAGAATTTAAGATGAAAACGTCTTAGTACAATGGAATTTTTACATCTCTCTCTCTATACATAAGTGATCTTGTTAGTGTATGTGCAAAAATTCTCGACCAGACTCATCTCTGAATATTTTTTTTCTAGTTAATTCGTAATTCCATACGATTCGGCAACGCATTATCCTATTCCTAAGCCAACAAAAATAAAAGGAAATGTTTTTTTTTATTTTAACCTAAACGAAAAAACAAACCGTGTTAACTCCTTCCAACAGACCTGTTTGCAAGTATAGCTACTCTCCCTGCATGAACCCTTACTCAGCCCCTCCTCCAGTAACAAACAATGATATAGCAATGCGCTGTAACAACTTTGAGGAGTATAATTTTTCAGTTGATATATAACCCTTTTAAACTAAACCGTTAAATTAACCACCAATGCGGGAGCGCAGAAATACCTGGATTAGGACCCAGGCGCTGGGAAAACCCTTTCGGTGCTGATGGACCCGTAGATCTTCCCAGGTCATCCGTCTAGGAGAAGGAAAACTCTGAAGCTAAACCTAAGGGAAGGAAGGTCTCTCCAGTCTTGGATGACAACCTTTCAAGAGCTGGTGACTAAAACAAATAACCGGTCTGCAAACTTAAACTGCTTAAGGAGTAGATAGCCACTGTCTATCACCCGGCTTCCATATTCCTTTTTGCTTATTAGCTAGGCGTAGAGGTCGAATCACAGGAAGTCGACAGAGCTTCAGTGGTCGATAATGTTTCCTGACTAGGACAATGAACGCCGTCTTCCCCACTCCCGACACATCCCATCCCCTAAACTGGGCACTTAGAAGTGCTTGAATGGCATAATCCCAGTACAAGTAGATTGGGTTGACCATCGTATGATGGGTTGAAGGTACCGGATAGACAGTTCCTTGCTGCTGTTCCCGACTGGTATTACAGGAGCTCTAACTCCTTGCTAGCGCTTAAATCGGCTGCTCCATCAACAGTTGTATAATATCGGGGTTTTTGTAGTGCCATGTCGCGCATGGAAAGGGACTCTGCACTCATCTCCGGTGGGCTATCCCGAGGCCACAATCCTAGTAGATGGCATGACAACTGATGGTCTGCTTGTGTTGCATATCTGGTATTCTGCATAACCACTTGTTCAGCATCCCTTACCTATACTGCAACTCTAAAAAATATGACAGTACAATTAAAAATTTATTCTAAAACCAGGCCGAAATTCAAACAAAACCAACCTGCCTTCTCCCTTGAGGCTTGCATTTACGAACATCCGTGGGCTTAGAACTAATTTAAATGATGTCGAAGCATTTCGCCTAACACCCCCCCTGATATCTTAGCACTAAGTGAGACTAATTTACACTCCTGCATCCCTTCTAACTACTTTAACATGCCTGGCTATCTCCCACTCTGCCGTAAGGACTCTGACAGACATATACACGGACTTGGAGTCTACATTCGTAACACCCTCCCCTTGACTAGAGAAACAAACCTAGAATCGAACGATCAAGACGTTATGTGCTTTAGACTAAACACACAACATAACATTAGCTACTTTTATTTTCTCAACCGCTCTCCATCGACCCAGGACTGCACCGTAATAAACAAAGTCTCTGACAGCATAGACAGAGCACTCTCCCTCGACACTAGCGCAGAAGTACATGTATTTGGTGACTTTAATATCCACCACAAAAAACTGGCTTGGATTCTCTACTTGCACAGATGCAGCGGGCAGCACAACACATAACTTCTCTATATCTCACTCCCTATCACAAATGGTTACGTTTCCAACTCGTTTCCCTTACCAGCAAGAACAACCCGCATCACTTCTAGATCAGTTTCTGACCACAGTTCGCGAGGATTGTATGACAAATGCTGACAACCCACCCAGGAATGCTGATAATGCAGTGATAATGGTCGAAATCGCCCTAAACTCTAGACCCAAAACTGAAGAGCCAGTGCTCAAAACAACGAGATATTATAAAAAGGCTGACTGGGAAGCCATCAGAGATTTTATCAGAGATGCCCCATAGGGAAATATTTTGTTCTTTTCCTACTGAACAGTGCGCAAATGAGACCACTGAATTGTTCAAAACGGCAATTGAAGCACATGTTCCCATGCGGAAATTTTATAGCAAGCCTCACTCTCCCCAATGGTTTACTTCAACTTGCGCAACAGCCATTACTCAAAGGCAGCATGCATACCACAGATTTAACCGACACAAATCCAGTTCAAACAGACAGAAGTATATAGACACTAGAAGTAACGTTAAGAAAGAAATAGCGACAGGTAAGAGAGAATTTACAGAAACCACTAAAAACGCATAGTAGCACAAAAATTAGGAACGCGTGACTTCTGGAAAATCTACAACAGTGTAGTAAATAATGGGCAATCAACAATTCCCCCACTAACCCAAAATCACGAGGTTGTTTGCTCAGCAACCGACAAGGCTAATATGCTTGCCAGTCGGTTTGCCTCAAACTCCGCACTGGACCCTTCCAACCACCCCCTGCCTGGCTTTCCTTTGCGGACAGACGCCACGCTAGATGATCTAAACTCACCCCTGCTCAGGTGCATGCTATCAAAATAACCTTGACATTCAAAAGCATGTGGACCCGATGTAATCCCAGCTGTGTTATTAAAATATGCTCAGCTGAAGTAGCTCCAGTTCTCTCCAAACTCTACAACAAATGCCTTAATGAATCTTGCTTTCTGGACTGTTGGAAAACTGCTTCTGCGGTGCCAGCATTCAAAAATTTTGGTGAAAAAACTGACCCATCTAATTATCGCCCCATTAGCCTCCTCCCACATTTCGCCAAAATATTTGAGACCTTAATTAACGATTCTCTAGTCCATCACCTCACAGATGCTAAACTTCTGACTGACAAACAATATGGATTTAGACAATTCTGTTCTTCAGCAGACATCCTCACCGTAATCTCTGAACGTATGTACCATTCACTGAACAAAGCGGGAGAGGGCAGAGCGGTAGCTCTAGATATATCTAAGGCTTTTGACAGGGCGTGGCATGAAGGTCTCCTCAGGGAAATTAGATCATACGGTATCACTGGTAGAATACTTAACATAATTAAATCCTTCTTAGATAAAAGAAAAATCCAGGTAGTCCTCGACGTTCGTACATCTAAACAGTGTGATATAAATACGGGAGTGCCTCAGGGGTCTATCCTTGTAACTCTATTGTTCCTAATATTCATTAATGACCTCCCCGACAAAATTGCCTCTGAGATGGGTATAAATGCTGATGACACCACACTCTATAAATGGCATAACAGGAAAACAAATGAATATATATATCTAAAGAAATAGCAAAAACACTAGAGAATAACCTCCAATCTGAAGTTGAATGGGACAAAAATGGATGGTCACATTCAATACTGCCAAAACTAAACTGGTTTCCTTCAAGAATTACAAGAAACCTTTTCTGCCACCAATAGCAATGGCCAGTGACTCTTTATCTGAGAGTACATCTTTCACACTTCTTGGCCTAACGTTCACAGGAAACATGAGTTGGAACAATTACATTGAAAGCGTTACCAGGGCCGCTGTGAAGAATGTAGGCTCTCTCTAGCGTGCTAGAAAACTACTAACACCCGAAAGTATCCTGTAGCTCTATGAGGCCACCATTCGCCCATGTATGGAGTATTGCTGTCACATTTGGGCTGGTGCATCTGCTACTAGCCACTCGCTCCTAGACAAGGTTCAAACCCTGAACTTGCATCTAAACTTCAGCCTCTGTCCCATCAACGTAATGTTTCATCCCTGTGCCTGTTCTACAAGTATTTTAATGGTGAATGCTCTAGCGAACTGCAGACACTTGTGCCCCCACGACGTAGACACCCTCGACAAACGCGACAGGCAGCTAAATCCCACCCCCACACAGTAGAGATCCCTAGAGGTAAAAAATCTTTCTACTCCAGTTGTTTCTTCCCCAGAACCGCTAAACTCTGGAATTTCATTCCAGGCCACTGCTTCCCCAACTGTACTGACATGCAGAAGTTCAAGTGTAACGTGAACCGACATCTTGCTGCCCAAATCCCAACATATTACCCCAATAGTTTTTGCCCCTGATAGTAGCCACTACACCAAAGTAGCAATGTGCCTTGTTTGGGGTGAAAATGTAATTAAACAAAAATATATATATGATAATGTACACAATAGAGTAGTGATTTCAAATGTAAATGAAAATATTATTTGAATGCCATTAATTTGAAACCGATACCATAATTAATAATGGGAATCGTTAAAAAATATGACGATCATTAGAAAAGAAAGGAAAAAGGAGAAACGGGAAAGGACAGAAAAACGAAAATGGTAAAAAATTGGAAGGGTATAGAGAAAAGAGCAGATGTGAAACGATATATAAGGGCAAAATATATATATCTATAATATAAAGCTGAATGTGTGTGTGTCTGTGTATGTGTGTGTTTTGTCACGAATAGGCTCCTATATGGTTGACTATTTAAAAAGAAAAACTGATTACATATAATGATAGAAGATGTATCGAGACACAAAAATAGGTATGTTTGATCTGGCAGAACGGCGTTTCATTAAAATTGTGGGGTCTGCGTTCGTGCCAGGTCCTCAAATATGGAAATATAAATTTAAAAATTAAAAAAAAAACGTTTACAAGTGCTTTTGATATAGATGTACATAATAATATTTAGATAAGTATGTTTTAACTTAAATATGGATGGTATAATAAAATTATGGCGTCTGCGTTCGCGCCTGGCATCCATAGAATGGAAATAGGCACACACATTTATAAATACTTTTCATATCTATCTGTGTAAGTATACTTTGATAATTATGTTTCTGTTTCAAGAAATATGGTATAATAAAATTATGGGGTCTGCGTTCGCGCCTGGCATCCATAGAATGGAAATAGGCACACACATTAATAAATACTTTTCATATCTATCTGTGTAAGTATACTTTGATAATTATGTTTCTGTTTGAAGAAATATGGTATACTAAAATTATGGGGCGTTCGTTCGAACCTGACCTCCATAGAATGGAAATATGTCACAAAGTTTAACAAGGTTTTTTAATATAGATCCACAGAATATTGTGATAAGTGTTTCAGTGTGAACATATATGGTATAATAAATTATGGGGTTTGTCTATTTTATTTTTACTTTCATCATATTTTGCTTTGGTTTTGATACCCCCAAATTGAACCCAAATTTACAACCCTTCGTTTTCATAATCTATCATACTTTCATAAATCAGAGTCCATTTTCTGTAGGCTGTTTTTGAGGATCGCCATATTTTTTAACGATTCCCAGAATCAAGTATTGTTTCGATTTACATTCTAGCTGATGGCGCTCAAATCATGTTTTATTTACTTTTAATATCATGTCTATGTAATAATATGAAAAAATCGATAGACAATTGACTCTATAATAATAAATATGAAATCTACATTACTAAAAATATCGTATTTTAACGTATTTCAGGCCCAGGCAACTCCGTACGCCCTGCTAATATTGTATATAATTATAAATAAGTATCGTAGAGAACTTATGCTTGAAAATATGTAAGGTGAAAAAAGAAAGGAAAAAGTAATAACAAATGTAAAAAGAAACCCGCAGCGGTTACAGTAGCTCTGCGGTTGACGAGACTGATAAATAACCTGGGTAGACCAAGTTGAAATCCGGCTTGTTTCATTAAAAAAAAAACTTTCATTTTAAGACGTTGTCCATCTCGTAAGTATTCGATAATCTTTCTAAAATGAATTCTTGATATATAGATACCATATTGAGCCTGATTGATGGTCGGTGAGTTTTTTTATTTTACATGGTGTTCACCACTTATCAAGGCCCGGAAGCCACTCAGGGATAAGGGTTATTGCAAGTACAGTACGTTAGTGTGGAGATTTGAAAGGGGGCGGTTCATTAGGAATTTGCAACCTCTCTCCCACAGAAGAGACGTTGCGAGCCTATCCTTGTTTTATCGTGATTTCCATGGCAGGTGCTCGTCTGAACTCCAATCTCTGGCCCCCCCTCGCCAATCTTTCAGGAAAAAACACCCGTCTAGCTGAATCCACTGTGAAAAATGTCCCCCACTCTTTATCTGTGCCTAAATCAAAACGTGGATTCCATGAACAAAGCTTCTTTCTTAGAACTGCGCGCCTGTGGAACTCTGTTCCGTCTGCCTGCTTCTCACCTGACTACAACTTGGATGTGTTCAAGTCCAACGTTAACAAATTCCTAATGAACCGCCCTCTTAAGTAAACACTTCATCAAATCTCCACACTAACGTAATGTACTTGCAATAACCCTTATCCCTGAGTAGCTTCCGGGCCTTGATAAGTGGTGACCACTGTGTAGAAAAAAAGTAAGTGATAATGTACTAAAGAAAACAATTGATTCGGTAATTAAATACATGTTGTGTATATATGAGGGATTTAGTAGAATCAATACCTTTGAATATTGTATGTTTCAAGCAAAGAGTCGTTCAAATATGGAGGCGCCATTATGTTTCCATATCTACTTAATGCTAGTTTATGTTTCTTAGAACCTATGAACGCCTCCATTTCAAAACGCACAACGTTTTATTAAACGTACGACGAATGCGATAGATCGATTAATATAAGCAACACTACGGTCCGCCCTTTCTTACGTCTCTCTGCATGTCAGTTATATTGCTTACTTTCGTTCGTTTCTTTTCGTTTTTGTTGCTGACGATCAGGGATTTTAGCCGGAGTAATCCGCTCACTTTGGCCGAATCTGTGACCTTTCCTTTGCATGCCACTGACCATTACTTGGAAATGTCGAAAATAGCATTGAAATTAAGTTGCCGTTCGTTTCTAGAGAAGGAGATAAAAGTGGAGAAATTGTCGGCATAGAACGATGGCCGCAAACGGTCGAGCACGTAAAACTGACAAATTCCAGCCTGGACAATGGGAATTATTAGCCGGTATTGAACTCTTCGCACCGAACGATTCAATTTAGCGTGAACCCTTGCACCCTCGCATTGGTATTGTGCCTAGAAAGCTTAGTTAAAACCCGTTCATTGACTTTTACAAAACTTGCAATAATACTCTTTCACCAATTTTGCGTTAAATATCACAATTCTACTCAACGGTTTATCCTTTCAAGCTTCTAAACCAGAAAGCTCTCAAACTTCGCTACTTAATGCGTTTCAGTAAACGCATCTAATGATATTCGGTAACAAAAACACACAGCTTTGAATCTCTCAAAATTATCACCATACACTTTATTGTATTTTAAGATGTACATGTTTGTGATGAGACTCTGTGTGTCTGAGGTTGCGTTCGAAAATAAAGCATTGTTTCAAAATAAAATACCGGTAAAGTTGCAAAATAAAATACCGGTAAAGTTGCAATCCGATGGCGGCATAAATGTTGTGTTAGGCAGTTTTCATTAATCTCTAAAAGTCTATTTTCGCGCTGGACATTACAAAAAATGAAATACGACGTTTCACCTTATTTTAGACATTGGAAAAAGAATAGTAATATTAAGTTAAAAGCGTGGAGGAAGATTAAAATAGGTCCACATAAATTTTTAGAAAATTCATGGACAGCTAGTAGTATCATTCAAACGCTACCGTGTTTGAATATATGGTTAAATGGAAGTTTTAGTAATTTAGAATTGCTTTAAAACTTCACCGCTCACTCATTTTTCCATCAGATCATGTCCTTTGCTAAATTGTGAAAAAAAAACAAACAAAAAAACATTCGTTCAGTAAAACAAGTTATGATGAATTACTGGTGTTCAAGATTGTAAAATTATGGAAGGAGATGAGCGACGTTTTTCTGACTGGTTTCCATAACAACCACGTCGCCTCAGTGAGTGCTGTTGCTACTAATGCACCGCTCTCGCGAAAGGAGAAGTAACGAGTAAAACAGATTTTATTGAAAGCAGACGAGTGCCGTACACTGTTATTAAATATGCGTATGTTATGTTTATGGGGGAAAATAAGACTGAAATTAAACAAAGAACAAGTGAATTTACTGGAAGACTGGACAAAGCATGGATTACAATAGAAATATGCGAGCATAAAAAGTAATATGGTTTAGCTGAAACATGGAAAAGTAAAGGACTAGTCGTTAAAACTTGAAAAGAAAATGACAACATATTCTAGTAAAAAATATAATAAATTTATAACTTAAAATATTGCAGCATTATGAATTCTTTTAAAAATTAAATCTATAGTATTATATAATAAGTTCTTTATGAATGCAATATTTCAAGTTATAAATTTATTATATTTTTAATAGACTATGTTGTCCTTTTCCTTTCCAGTTTTTTTCTATTGTAATTAAATATTATTAAATGCTTATAAAAGAGTAGGATATTAATTTGGAATATTAGACCCTGTTGTTTTATAGAAGGAACTGAAAAGTGAAATTAAATTTTTACGGTGTCTTTAATTTATGGATTTTTTTAGGCGAAAGTACAAAATAGTTACATAAAAGCCACCTCTTTGTGTGAGAAATAGTTCCAAATGACGTTATTATTTCAGCACAGTTCGTATTCTGCTTAAGTATCAAGATTAGAAATCTCTGGAAAAATAGGAAACGGACTTACTCATTTAATTTATACACGTTGTTGTATGGAGAGAAGTGATTGAAAAAGATATTCACAATTAAAAATAGGGTATTTTATTTGTTTTATAAATATTTTAGGATATTGAAAATTAACTTGTAGAAATAACAAGGATAAAAATAAAATATGGGCTTAAATATTGGTAACGGTATTCTGGATATAAACTTTGTAATTTCGAGGCAACATTGGAGTTCTTGCTAATTATTGGTATTTGCATTGCCATATTTCTAATTTACTCGTCATTTCAATGATGCCATCTACATTTCCGCTATTATACTGTTCTTATTTCAGAAGACCTAACGATTTTTACATGTAGTTATAAAACGCAAATACGTTATATGTATTATTTTTCTATCGCATACTATTAAACCTACATAATTCAGCTTTTTACTAGTAAATTTAAATTAAAACACTGACTATACTCGAGCGCAAGTCGATGTTTTTTTATTTGAGCTAACATGTAGTATCATAAGATAGCGCCACTTAATTCCAATAATTCTTTGATATGAACTTCATCCTTTTCTTAAAATGCTGACTGTTTAACAAGGGAGTATCAAGTACAATTTTCAAATCTTTATTATGATTCTTGAACTCTGGTCTCCCGGTCCCTTAACGTATACTCTAACCATAATAACAAATAGACAGATTTAAAATGTTTAAATGTTCATCTAATTATCCTGTTTATTTTCATAACATTTCATTTCAATATTTTCATAATTAGTGATCACTTATTACGGTCAAAAACACACGCGGTTACGAATTTATGAAATGGAGTTCGTGATAACTTAGCGACGACTAGTGTTATAATAATTCATAAGCACCAAACTCTTAGTTAAATTGGTTAAAATAAAAAATAAAAAATACAAAATGTTTGTTTATATTGTTTACAATTTAAAAAAAAAAAGGTTTATATTGATTAAAATAAAAATGAAAAAGATTTATATTGTTTAAAATAAAAAGAAAACTATTTATATTGTTTAAAATGAAAAAAAGTGTTGGTTTTTTTTAAAGTTGTTTTTATATTGACTATTTTTTTGTTAAAGAAGTTCTGCTTACTTAAAAATCAACTTCTGAAATACCGATGTCATTGATTATATATTCTTTGCATAGTTACATAACGGTGATTGGGGAGTTTGGTTCCTTTTATTTGACAGAGGGTTTAAGATTATTTTGCCACCTAAACGCCCTTCTTGAGAGACATTTTGGTACTTGTGCAGTGTACGAATTATGCTGAAATAATACCATCATTATTTAGAAAGTCATTCTTAACATAGGGAGGGGGCTTGTTGTCTATTTCGCACTTTCACCGAACAGTGTAATAAAAAAAGAGAAATTATTTCATGAAAAAGAAAGAAACTATGTAAATTAAGGATATTATTTGGAGAAAAGAAATTTATCTCAAAGAAACAGGTGTATTAATTTAAAGAGGAAGTAATGTCGATTGGCACTTGTATCGATGCGTGGGCGGTTATGAACGAAACTTTATAAATAAAATTTCATTTTTAGAGCAACATCAAATTTTATTTAATTTCATTTAAAAAATAATGAGAAAGAAAACTTCCGTTTCTGCTTGAATGATTGATTTCGTGTCAACCTTTCATGTGTTGAAATGGTAGCGGTGTTTTGATTGAAATAAGTGGCAGACGACAATCTGACTATTTTGGGGGATTTTTATCAGTCGAGGAACAAAACGTGAATACACGTTTTGTTTTTGTTAGTGTTTTTGTTATGAACATCATATTCATGGACATTACTTAATCTAGTTAGTGTCGAAGATAACTGAGTGCATGTATTTTTATGGTAAATGGAAAATATCACTTGTTATTTAAAATATTTTAAATAACATTTAAAATATTAAAAACCAACAAAAAAAAAAACAGAAGTCACTAAGATATTTATTAAAGGTTTTCTATGGCACAATTTTTCGGAGAGATGAGAATAATAATAATCCGAATAAAATATGAGACATTTTATCTGATTAGATATATATATTTTTTTAGAAATAAACCTGTATTTTGTGTTGGCATAATGTCCTGTGTAAGAAAACTCCATCAGAAAAACTAAAAACAGTAAAAACACTTGCATTCGGAAAAAATTACAGTTTCTGTTTGGTATTAATAGTTGCTCATCTAATATGACCACGATTTTCGGGAATTTCCATCAAGCATGAATCGGTGAGACCAGCAATCATCGGTGCCAGTCGAGCGGTGTTCAAATGTTGAAACTTTTTATTTTTTATTTTTATGCAATGTTTGTCGTATTTTTCGGTGAAAATAACGCGGGGGGTTCTTATTATTTATTTATTTATTTTTAATTCATTGGCTGGGCGTTTAATAAAAAAGATATATACCATACAATTTTTATTTAATTTTGAAATTCTATCTAAAATGTAACACGGTGAGTACTCTGTAAAAACACCGAACATTTCTTTGCAATTAATAATTATTTATCTAATCGGTCACATAATAATAAAAGATATACAGGTATATTTTCGATAAGTGAATAATAAAATGATATATAGGATTTTCCTTGTATAACAAATTCAAGACTGCGAGTGAAATTTACGTATTATTTCATTTTTTTATTAATACAAAACAATCAATATATGTAGCGTTTTAGGCTGATGCTGTTTTAAGTGAGCGCATGTGCCAAAAATGTCGGCTAGTTGTTAATGTATTTTACATGTAAATTTGAGGATGTCTGTACGCGTTTTTCATGCATGTAAACAAAAATATGACTCGCTATAAACCATCCTTGGTGCATGAATACTATTTCCTGAGAATTCCCGTATTATGTGACCAGTAATTTAAGAGTCTACCTGTCAGATATTTACGCACATACGTCTAGTGATTTGTTTATATAGATGGTGTTTACCATAAATAGACAACTCTTGCCAACTAAATATAACAAGCCGTTTAATCCGTTTTCAAAACACCTGTTTTTAAATAAGACATTCTTATTGAATTACCTTTGTTAAATTCACAACATATACTCAGAAAGTAACCAAAATATTTTTTTCCAAATACAAATTTAAACATTAGTTTGTATGGAAGCTTATTATCTATATTTGCATGTTGTTATCAAATGGAATTTGTGTGAAATATAAGAATATAATTAAAATAAACGTAAACTTCTAGCTGAAACCACTGTCAATACTTTTCCCCACTCTTTATCTGTGCCTAAATAAAACAGTACATTCCATGAACATAGTTTATTTCTTAAAAGTGCACGCCTTTTGGGACTCTCTTTCGTTTGCCTGTTTCCCACGTGACTATAACTTAGATGTCTTCAAATCCAACATAAACAAATTCCTGATTAACCGCCCCCTTAAGTAAGACACTTTATCAAATCTCAAATACTAACGATTACTACGATACTATCCCATTGATTACTGTACACGCAATAACCCTTATCCCCGAGTGGCCTCCGGGCCTTTATAAGTGGTGACCACCATGTGAAAAAAAAACATGTCTGACTGAATAAATGGAGTATAAATACGTTTTTTATTTTCGTCATTTTCGTAAAAAAAAAAACAAAAAAAATATTCTTTTTTCGATAGAAAATGTATTTTAAAAATGTCATTCTAAGACTTTGGTAAGATTATGCAGTGATCACCGTTCCTTACCATGGCAGTTGCCGCACCACACTTTTAATCGGACACACCTTATAAAAATTCTCGGTGTCCACGATATATCAGGACTTTGCAAGTCTCAGGCATAAAGTGGATAGTATATTTCCTGAAAATATGACAAAAATCCATTCCTTATAGTCGTTAAACTTCTTTAATTGTCACCCATTGTTTTGTGGAACATGGTGGTAATTTAGAACTGAATCTATTTAATGAGCAAGCGTATATTTTGTTTCTACTGTTTCTTCAACTTTCCACTTCTCGATTTGGAAGGAACCATAGTCTACAACACTGCCACATTAATACATAGTTTCTGGTGCTCTCTGGACTCTGGATGACAACAGGTCTCCCCAGTTTTCCAGTACCCTCCTCCTCTTCCGATAACCTTTGCAAAAGAATTTGCGTTATCGCAACATTCGTTTGCCATTGATTTCTCGTTGGCAGCGGTCATTAAATTTACACTGGAATTTCGGGTGGCAATAAGCCTCCCAATGTCTCAGTTCTATTTTCACTTACCCAGCGGAGGTCTGGCTTGTGATTTCTTTCCTCAGTCTTTCTATTCTCCTTAACCAACCTCACTTATTTATTTTATATTGCCAGTTTATGATGACTTGACAAAACTAAAAAAATTGGGTGCATAGGGGTTCCTTACAAATATATTGCTTTAGTTTTCATAGTTTTATATAATGCCCCTTTGTGTTTTTGATCTGAAACCGTTTCTGTATGTCCAGGTTGTGTCTGTAGTTCATGTGGGTTGGGCTTTGAGTTTTCCTTGAACAATTCTGCAGGTTTCATTATTATTATCCATGGTATTTTCTCAACCATACCTGTGATTCCAATCTCTCCCATTCTTTTTAAATGTTTCTCCGAATTGTTCTTTACGCTCTAACTATTACCGATGCTATCTTGACTTTCTTAATTTTTCCATATCCCTGTCAGGTCTCTGGTCATTCTCGTATATTTGTTCGGCTTCTCCATGACCTTGATCTTCACTCTGTCGTCTGCTGTAACAGCAAAATCTACAATATGGCAGGACTTTTCTTTCTTTCTTGTTTATTATTATTATTATTATTATTATTATTATTATTATTATTAGTAGTAGTAGTAGTAGTAGTAGTAGTAGTAGTAGTTCACAAGGAACTTTCACACAGGTCTTCAGAGATCTTTCCCTTAAAACAGCCTGTGATGTTCTTTGGAAGCTGAGTAACAACAAGTCTCCCCAGATATCCAGTACTCTCCACCTCTTCCGATAACAATTTGCATTATCGAAACAGTTGCTTGCCATTGCTTTCTCGTTGGCAGTAGCTATTGATTTTGCTGGGATTTTAGTGGCAATAAGCCTCCCCAAGATCCCAGTTCTCTTACCAGTGCTAGGGCTTTTGGGGACAAGTATGGCTCAATGGAAAACGATGCCCACAGAAAACAGAGAGGAGATGGGACAGCTTGGCATTAAACGTGGAATATTTCAAGGAGATTCGTTATCGCCACTTCTTTTTGTAATGATAATGATGCCACTGAACATCCTCTTGAAGTGAAAAATTGGGGTTTAACTTTGGATCTGGTGACAGACCCTTCAAGCGTCTACTGTTTATGGATGATAGTAAATGCGCGGTGCTGGTGATGAAAAGAGGAGTAAAGGTTCATTCGAATGGAATAGTGCTGCCAAATGGAGAAATCATGAATGAAATAGAAGACACAGGATATAAGTATTTGGGAGTGTTGGAAGGTGTAGGCATCATGAACAGAGAAATGAAGGAGAAAGTCAGGAAGGAGTATGTTAAAAAAGTGAAACTAATTGCAAAGTCGAAACTGTATGGAGGAAACCTAATAGAAGTAGTGAATGCATGGGCAGTCAGTGTTTTGAGATACAGTGCGGGAATTTTAGAATGGTGTGACAAGGATTTACATACCATGGTTATCAAAACAAGAAAAGTTTTAGCAATGATTCGTATATTTTAAATTCGAAGTAGCGTAGCTAGGCTGTATCAAAAGAGAGAAGGCGGTGGGAGAGGATTGACAAGTGTAAAAGAGTGTGTTAGAACAGAGGAGATGCCGTTGAGGGAGCATGTGGTAAGAAGTGAGGAGTGGATGCTTAAGGTTGTGGCCAATGAAGTGGAGGTGTGTAAGACCAAACTGATTATGTGAAACGTATGGATGGAAAAAAGGCAGAGGAGCTGGCTAGGAAGAAAGTGCATGGAAGGTTCTTCCAAGATATAGCAGAAGTGGCTGATGAACGATCATGGCAATGGCTTAGAGCTGGGAATCTGGCTAAGAGTACTGAAGCTTTTGTCTGTGAAGCACAAGAGCAGGCATTAGGTACACGATTGTTCAATAAAGTGGTTCTAGGAGAGGAAGTTGCTGCAGAATGCCGGATTTGTGGTAAGACACCAGAGTCAATAGCGCATCTCTCAGCAGGGTGTAGTGGACTGGCACAGAGAGAGTACCGCAAAAGACACGATCGCATGGGATTCCGGATATATTGGGAGGTATGTAAGAGGGTTGGGTGAAGTGTGCTCCATTGGCCTTGGTGATAATGCGTATACACGGGGTTAAAACACACATAATCCCAGTCGTAGTAGGTACACTGGGAGGACAATTGAAATAAACTACAAATCCCCGATCTTTTAGGCGGCCTTCCGACCTCTGCAATTGTAGGTACCACCAACATCATTAGGAAAACTCTTGATCTTTGAAGCTCCTGGTTTGAAGCCGGAATTAAGCGAAATCCTCTGGAAATGAATCTCATGCCTCTCCAGAGAGACGTTGATAAACGAAATCAGAATTATTATAATTACTATCCTCCTACTCCAAAATAATATTATTGATATATTTATTATTATTATTATTATTATTATTATTATTATTATTATTATTATTATTATTATTAATAATAATAATAATAATAATAATAATAATAGGCGGAGAAAATAATATTTCAGTTTAAGAGATTAGTCCTCTTGGCTATATTATTTAGACTATTTTAAGAATGTGAAATAATAATGCAATACGTTGGTACGTACACATCGTCGTAAACTACTATAACACTGGATTTAAGTAAATAGTTTATCTGATTTGTGTATTCTTAAAATGGTTATTTTATATTAGAATGATGTCGCCTATTTTGAAGTGTGCATTTAATGGTGTACAAGTTTTCAATAACTTCGTAAAATAATAGAAGTAAAGTAAGCTGTTCAATAAAAAAAACAGATAGAATATGATATACGCTCGTATAAGTTGCTATGGAAACAATCGGACCGGTTTTAATTATTTCTCGATCGTGCGCGAGGCAATGGAGAACCGCACACGCACAACACAAAAACAGTAATAAAGAAAGAGAATGTTGTGTAAAAAATGGTTTTAGATTTCAAAAATACATTAAATATAAATATGTACGTATCCAGGAACGAATCTTGAAATAGCAGCGAATACGCATAACTAAAATATAGACGTTTTCGTTTATTTTTACTAACGAGTTGTGTATTATTATTCCTTGTCATGGAGTGTAACTTGGTCTCTCTGTATATAATGGCGTTTCTGAAATGACTGTTATGTCCTATGCAAAGCAACTGAACGCTATATGAAATAAACGAATAAGGCATCTTTTTATAAAGAGATAGACTTTTATATATTTTAAGAATGAAAGAGCTTTTAAACTCGAGACCAGTTCTTGACAAAGTCGAAATTTCAACTATTTGCAACCGTACTTGAGGGTATTCCGACACGAATATTTTCATCTGTTGTCGACAGAATCCAGCATTGAAGCGACGGTTATTGAGTTCAAAGTACCCGCTTTCGCAGCGATCGGATTCAACGGAATTTCCTCTCTCGCTACCAAAGGATAAAAGAGTGAAAGAAAGAAAGAGAGGAAGACTCAGATGAATACATATTAAAAAGAAAGAGATTTAGATGTTATTTTCATAAGCCTTATTTGAGTTCACTATGTTTACCATCTTTCATTTTTAGACAGTCAAGTTTACAAACAATCATTACATATAAATACAAGCAGAGGCCGCTGTCTCTCCTTCTCTTAATAGCATATGTTAAAATATATTTTCTTCATTCAAGTACAAAGCACGTCGGATACCATTCCCTCAATTGTGGAAAGCCGAGCCCCAATAAAGAGCTCTTTATCATTGTGTCAAAATGGTAACTGATAAAATTCAAATTAAAAAAAGGACAACATTTTGAATCATTATTGTAGGCATACACATACATGACGCAGTTTCCATGAACACGTTTGAACTTGTTCGAACAACTCTCTCAAATTATGAAGCAATAGAACACATGTAGGCTACACAAATACTTGTTACTGCGATGATTTTTGTCAGTCTATAATACTAGTCTTATTATTCATCATGTTCCCCAAATAAACATTTTAAGGGATTATTTGATAATTCTTATGGTGTGTAAATAAAGTACATTATATATAATATATATATATATATAATGTATATATATATGTATATGTATTTATATATATATGTATATATATATATATAAACAATTGTGATGGATTAAGTAAATATTTGATGTTATAAAATACTATATATATATATATATATGTGTGTGTGTGTGTGTGTGTGTGTGTGTGTGTGTGTGATGTATGTATTATTTTATAACCCCAAATATTTCCTTAATCCATCAAAAGTGTTTCTGCGGGCAGAAAACACTTACTGCCTACTTCATCAGACGGCAAAAGAGGAGATAAAAGAAGAAAAGATAGAAAGAAAGCAGCATACATTTGCGTCTTGATCAAATTAAGTTGAATTGTAATATGACGGGTGTGGGGGTTACATATTTAAAATAAAATAGGCAAGGTAGAAACAGACGTTTCAAAGGTTGATGTGAAGGGGTTTACATACGAAGAAATGTTACCAGGGAGGCTTTTTCCGGCTACAATGTTTACATACGTAAAGTTGTGTGCATTGTAACATACTGCACATGCCCTATATAAACGCCCTGGATGTGTTGAGTGTGAAAGCATTTATACGACAAATAGTTAACAAACGTTATGTTTGTTACCTTTAATATACGTCCTATTGTTTATATTATGCTTGCGGTAATTGCGTAATTAGAGTGAAAGTTAAAAATAGTTAGAAACATAAAAGGTTAATAATTACGATAAAAATTGGGGGTTTAAAAATAAAATAAAAATAAAAATACTTTTATTCATACATTTTTTTTCTGGTGAGAAGTTTATTTGAGGGGGTCGTCCAAACTATTAATGGGCTTAAGTTTATAAAAATAAAAACTATAAACACTAAAGAAAAAGAGGGAGTTCCACAAACAAATAAAACAAACAAAAAAAGTTTAAACACATGACAAATTAGTGTGAAATTAAATAGCAATACAAATGATAAGAAATAGAAGTGTATGGTTACAATACAGTATGAAGTATTAGAAATAGAACGATATAAAAGATGAGAAAAGGTAGGAGAAATTTATGATGGGAAGGTCAATAATTGTATTTTTTTTTCGTGGTAATAAGCTTAAATGGGTTTGGTGATAATGTTAAAAGTTGACATTAGTAGATTGAGGGAGTTATATTTGTATGGTATTTTGTAGGGCATGACGTTGCTGCATAGGTGGGATTTGTAGTGTCTACAAATAATTGACATTTCACGTCTAATGTTTAATAATTTATCTCAATATTTGAAACAAATAATAAAGAATTTATCGTATAGAAAGAGGTAACAGAGGAGAGTTTAAATATTTACAGGCACTAGATTTTTAGGAACTTCTTAGTTAACGATATTAGATTATTTTATAAGATTATTTTAGATCAAGATTAGGTAATGGGTATTTAATGAAGTTTTGTTGGAATACTTGGGGTTATTAAAGGAGCATTATTCAACTTTATTTAAATGAAGTTTCAGCAAGTCCGATGTAGTATTTATCATTAGGCTTTTCTATAGGAGCACTTCCTACATTTTTTTAATTTGCACAAAGATTTAATCCTACTCGGTGAGTCAACATATTTTCTAAAGTATAGCTTATTTCAATGTTAAAAGGTAAAATCCCACCCTAGTTTAATTGTAAGGTGTACCATATGATAATTATACTGCTCATATTAAATGTGATAATTAACCGTACAAATATCTTAAGCGGTGAAACTATGTATATCTTAAAAGGAAGTAACATTTGGCTTTGCTAAGTTTGTACATATGTTCAGACGCGAAGGAATAATAGTGATAATATTAATACACATTTAATGATTGTATTATTTAAGCAAGCGCATTAAAATTATGACAGGAAAACGTCATCTGCAAATGATATTTAGTAGTTTGTATGTGCAGGAATTCGCCGTCTATATTCAGCCTGTTTCTGAATGCAATGAGATTTTATATTTTGCCATTCGAATAATAAGATAATGGAATCATATATTCATGATTTTAATAAGCTGTTAATTATTTTTTCGAACAGGTGACAATTAGTTTTATACACATGTAATATTGGTCCCATTTTGATGTCCCGACGATGTCGCTAATAAATAAAGCTTTGGTGCTTGCATCACCCGTTCAACTGGTTAATCAGTTTATCATTAGTGAGAAGGAGGCGTCTTAAACTAAACTATTTTTTTCAGAAGCCTCACTGTACATTCAGTCTTTGCATACAACATTTTTTGATAGTGAATGATTTATGAATGTGGTATTTTGGTAAATTGATTAGTAAATAAGTCCAGTTCTAGCTGAAAACATTAGCAATAATTCCCCCCACTCTTTATTTGTGCCTAAACCTAAACGTTGATTTCATCAACAAAGCTTCTTTCTTAGAACTGCACGCCTGTGGAATTGTCTTCCGTTTTTCTGCTTTCCGGCTGACTGCAATATGCTTGTCTTCAAGTCTAACGTAAACAAGTTCTTGATGAGCCGTTCCATATAAGTTAACAAATTTATCGAATTGATTACTATATTGTCCAATTTCCACTGTACACTCTTTAACCCTTATCCTCAAGTGGCCTCTTGATCTTGATAATGTGGTGATGCCTGTGTAAAAAAAGATAAGTTTTATGGCTATTTTCAATTAGATAAACACCCCTTTCCCACTCGAGCTTTCAGCTTTGTGTCACATTTTTCATGCATCTTTATTCTAATATTAATAAGTATTACTTCTATTACTACGTCAAACACACACGGCTTATCATAATTCCAGTTCCTGAAAAGAAACTATATTAATACAGCTACTATACAAGCAAAGAAAATTCCCTAAGTATCTCAGACATTTAATATCTTCTATCAGCGTGCTATGTTAGCTGAACCTCAACAAATTTCAAAGATCGAAATAGAGCGGTTTTTACAAAACACTGCCGGGACCGATCCGGTTTTTCACCGAACTAGGACCATCCTTTACCCGCTGATCATAATAGTGATATGGTTAAAAATCAAATTTGTTTTTTTCTTACAAACTCCTTCCCACAGGAGAACGTTGTATTTTTATTTTCTCCACTATGGCAGATGGACAAATAAGCTGCAATATAAGACGCCCCCCCCCTTGCAAAACATAATCCCCTATCTGTTCTTAACTGACTAACAGCGCTTTTCCCCGTCGAGAACAATAGTTAAAATATTGATAAATGGCCTAGAAAACTAAACATCAATTCATGTCAATATGATAAAAGAATAATCCGAAAATATTTAATTGATAGTAATTTGAAGATTAAAAAATAACAAAAAAATTAAAAGAAACGTCAGAGTTGTAATTTTTGTAATGATATTCATAATCTCTACACCGATACGGACATGTTATCCAGTTAGTGAAATCGAAAGAGACAAGTGTAAGAATGGAGCAAAAATAAAATGGATAATGCTGGGAGATTCTCCCTGGTATTGAATTACGTTTTCATATTTTTTCAAATGAGAGAATTTCAGGAAAAAGATGATAAAAAAGCATTGATCTGTGTTATTTTCTGTGAAAAAAAAGAGAAACAAGAACGTAATGGTGTCGAATTCTGCCAGGACTGCGGAACATCATTCCAGACAGTCCATCAATCATTTCGTCGTTTCTCAATCGTTCAATGGTCGGTTTCGTTCCAGTTTCGTTCTGCACATTTTTCGAATCTTCCAGTCGAATAGCAGAATTGGTCACACTTCTTAATTCTGTCAGACTCAATGTTTTATGTACAAAAAAGAATTCGGATTTTTTTTATTCCACCAATTCTATTCTTTCATTTTTAGCAACATTTTCACACCATATTTGCGTTGATTACGCTCTCACCATCAATAGCATCACATTTAAATTTGTATTGTTGACTATGACTTAGAAACTACCGCAGCCTGCGACGCATGATGTCGTCAAAGTAAATCATAGTTTTCGGTCTTCTTTAGCTTATTCTCGTTGCTTAGAAATCTTTCCTGGTTGTTTGCTTCCAGTTGTCTATTTTTTTTTTTGGTTATCTCTCAATGTTTTTACGATGCAACTGAGCTCAGTAAGGCCAGATAACAAATAGTAGCGGTAGATTTATATTTTGTTAAATATACATCCAGCGTTATTTAAATAAACTATATCACTTAGTAAAAAATTGCACTAAATCTGTCCGATAAAATCATCATCTCTTTAAGTTATTTTTGTATTAAAGTATAATACTGTATCAAATGTTGCATTTGAATTGCATTATTTTGAAAATATAATGAGAAACAAAGTTTTAACTATATTCTGTAAATATACATTACATTATACTCTCTATTGTAATCAAACTATAAAACGATTTCGATGTGCCTTTCCACCGAGTAGGAGAAATATTTTTAGGTTATTGATTCACTATTAAGTGCATAAGTCTTCAGATGTACCTGTCCACCGTACTGTATATCGATAATCTATGGCTGACTGGGATAGCTTCCGTACATTCATATCTGACCTACCTCTGCATTCCATGTTTAAAAAGGATGTCCTCTGTATTATCAGACCTGACCGAATGGTTAATTGTAGGCATAGACCGATTCATATCATCCAAAAAATTCCAACAAAAACCTAACAGCTAGCCATGGTTCTCCCCTGAATGTGCTGCTGCCATCGCGCACAGAAATCACTTTTTCCATAACTACCAAGGTAATAGATGTACTGAGACTAAAGCTGTTTCAGGACTGCCAGAAACCACTGTAAAAGAGTAATTAAACATGCAAGAGAGCTATATGCTCAGTCTGTTAAATCCAAAGTAGCTGAGCAGCGGCTTGGTTCCCACCAGTTCTGGCAAATAGCAAACAGGATCTTGAACAGAAGCGTGCGTTCTCTCCCAACTATCATCAATGGACCTGAGGTCATCTCGTCAGCATCATACAAGGTTAGACTATTTGCAAAAAACTTTCAGCTAATTCTACCCTATGCTACAATGACAATCAACAACCTGCATTTCCTCCTATAACAGACAACACGCTATGCAACATACAAATATCTGTGCGTGAGGTCGCCAAGCTAATCAAGAACCTTGGTTCTAGTAAATCAACTGGTTCTGACGGCATTCCAGTTATAGTGCTGAAAAAGCTCCAACCAGAACTTTCCCCCATATTAAAAAACTGTTTAAGCGTTGCCTTAAGGAGAAGTGCTTTCCATCACCCTGAAAAACCTCATCAGTATGCCCTGTATTTAAGAATTCACGTGAAAAGTCATCTCCCTCTCAGTACAGACCAATAAGTCTCCTGCGTGTCATGAGTAAGTTGTTGGAATCCATATTAAATAAAGAAGTAGTGAACCACCTCAACAGAAACAACCTTCTTAGTGACATGCAATATGGTTTCCGCTCTGCAAGATCTACAGCAGATGTGCTAACGGTTATATCACATGGGATTAGTGAATCTCTTGACAAAGTTTTCCTTTCCAGGGCAATTGCTCTTTACATATTAAAGGCCTTCGATAAGGTATGGCATAAGGGCCTACTTCACAAGATTTCCACCTACGGTATTACTGGAAATGTTTTCTCAATCATTAAATCATTTCTCTCTTATAGGCTCATAAGTGTAGTAGGTGATGGGCAGAAATCAGAGCCACACAGTATAAATGCTAGACTCTCTCAGGGGTCCATCCTGGGCCCAACTCTTTTCCTGATCTACATCAATGATCTCTCAAAACACATACTTAATTCATTTGTTGACATATATGCTTATGACACGACCATCTATGGCAACACATCAAAGACCGTAAATTACAAAGTTCTCTCTGATTCTCTCTCCTCTGATCTTGAGCACGTGGTACAATGGGGGAAGAGGTGGCTGGTCAGTTTTAATGCATCCAAAACCAAGCTTCTATCTTTACATCATCAACGCTCTGATGCCCATCTGGCATCAATTGAAATGGATGGCTCTCGTCTTGGGGAGGCTCCATGTTTTGTACAAGCATCTGGGTTTGACCTTTACTCCTGATCTGAAATGGAACACATACATCAAATCTGTTATCAGGGGCGCTGGGAAAATGGTGGGATCCTTCTACCGCTCCAGAAGATATCTCACTGCTGATGCAATTCTCTATCTGTATAAAAGCAAAGTACGCCCAAGCATGGAGTACTGCTGCCACATCTGGGCAGGAGCTGCTAAAAACAGCCTATCCTTCCTTGACAGGATACAAAATAGACTTCGTGGTTTAGTGGGGGATGCCTTTTTCTCTTCCCTGCAACCACTCTCCCACAGAAGAGACGTTGCGAGCTTATCTTTGTTTTATCGTTATTTCCATGGCAGGCGCTCGTCTGAGCTCCAATCGATCGTCCCCCCTCGCCAATCTTTCACGAGAAACATTCGTCTGGCTGAAACTACTGTCAATAATTTTCCTCACTCTCTATCTGTGCCTAAATCCAAACGTAGATTCCATGAACAAAGCTTCTTTCTTAGAACTGCACGCCAGTGGAACTCTCTTCCGCTTGCCTGTTTTCCACCTGACTACAACTTGGACGTCTTCAAGTCCAACATAAAAACTCCTGACAAACTGGCCCCTTAAGTAATACACTCTATCAAAACCCTCAATACTAATGATTACTACAATACTATCTCATTGATTACTGCACACGCAATAACACTTATCCCTGAGTGGCCTTCGGGCCTTGATAAGTGGTGACCCCCATGTAAAAAAATCAAAACGAAATAATGTAAAAACACAACAGTTTAATAAATATTGAATTAAAAATATATTAAGTATAATCATTCCAAAAACATTGCATCTATAACCATTTGGAAAATAATTAATTTTTTTCCAAATTTATTAAAAAACATTTTTAAATATCTTAGGGTAAAATAAAAAAAAAATCTTAAAAGCATTTTTAAGTGAAACTCTTAAATCAATCTATATTATTTACAGAGGCTTAATATGGGTGATATAAACGTGCGCTATGTAAAAAGCATTTGTATAGTCCAGATCTCAAGATTTACATATATACTTAACCTGTCTGCCATTTTTCTTTTAAGCGAGCTACAGATGCAGGTGAAAGTAAAATTTATGAAGAACAATTGAGAATAAAATCAATATCTCGACCAAAAAGAAATCAGTTTATGTTAATTATATTATGTTGCGTGCTCCCATAGCATTTTATTTGAACACGCTCGTATCATATAGAAAATACATTTATAATTTGGCATTATTTGTTTACGTTCCTATGTAGAGTTATTTTCATATGAGAGATGCCATTTTCAATATAAACATATTTTACAGATTACTAAAGGTATTTTTAATGTAAGGGGTATTCCAATTTAGAGGAGATCGTAATAGAAGATATAAAAAAAATAATTTTTAATTTGAAAATCTTAGGCCGACGTAGTACAAGTAGCCACATCCACTTTGTTCTGCCAATATAAAAAATGAATTAAATAAAACTTATTTAAAATGGGCGATAATCCATGAAACACAAAATGTATTAAGTGTATCCTCCTGTTTCTGTATAATATAGTGACCTCATTGCACCTCAGCTAAAATGAAATCATCTTTGCGGAAAATACGACAGAAATTGTATTTATTTTATTCATTGTGGGAACCTTTTATTTGCCTACTAAAAACAAGAAACGAAAACAATAAAGCTGTCCTAACAAGAAAATCTACTTTAAAATCGTGCCTGCTTGAATACACATAATGAGAAACAGCGAACCCAAACCTTTATAAAATCTTAGACAGGTAATTAATCGGTGAAATAAAATGACTCCGGAACAAAGTGCTCACAGTTCAATTGATTTTATAAGCAAATCGGAAATCGGCAAAACAAAGCATTGGAAACTTTAATAAGAAGAATGCATTATTTGGATAATATATGGAAAAGTGGAAATAAAAATGTAAACACACGAACATATTTAAAACATTGATGTGAATAATATATAATCAACCGTTTCTTCCCGAACCGCATTAAAAATCCTCCAAAGCTTTCGACTTTATGTGAACGTGTCCGCTTTATTTTTATGTTAGTTCATCCAGTCACGTTATGTATTATTTTACCTGTTTGTCTTACATTTTGAGAGAGTGCCTTGTATTATATCTTTAACGTACATTTTGCATAACTCTACATTGGAACGTAAACAAATAATGTCAAATTATAAATGTAATTAATGTTAAGATATTGGCAGCGTCAAATTAGCTAGACAATTATTATTATGATCGTCATTCATATTTGGAAAAAAAGAATGCCAGAAATAATGTTATTAAAGTGAAATACATATTTACTACTAAACTTATTTATGTTAAAATAGGTCCCAAAAATGCTTTCCTGATGAAAAAGAATATTAGAATATAAACAAAATACGTGACAAAAGTAAATAATCAGATTTGTGTATTATTCACGTCGACGTAATCACGTTACGAGATAACTAAGCAATACATACCATGAGTTTAGCTTAAAGTTGGGAGAGAGAATGGAAAATCAAATAAGTTTACACGAAAGATATCGTCTCGGTGTTTGGAAGCTGCGTAAAACTTTAGAATAATATAGAAAATTACAACGTCTTGAAGCCCCGAGGGAAAGTCAAGAATAAGTTATATTAAATGTGTAATCTACTGTTGTTTGGTTTATTTGAATAATAAAGAGAGACGAAGATACAACGGAGAGAGATATGTTTTTGCCTGTGCGCCACAGAGACTGAATGTTAATAAACTGTTTTATTATATTTTAGACACCGACACGCATACATATTACAATAGAAGAACATTCTAACACGATACCCTATATATATATATATATATATATATATATATATATATATATATATATATATATATATATATGGTAATTTATAAAATATATATGGCGATTAAGCTACACTAAATATTCCGCGTTTCATCCACTCTAGGACTCCTCAGGCTCATGCGCATAACCTGAGGAGTCCAAGAGTGGATGAAACTCGGAATATTCAGTGTAGCTTAATCGCCATATATATTTTATAAATTACTAACTAGCTCTACCCACGTACTGAGCACTTTTGAAGTAAACACTTAAAGTTTACGCATAAATCTATACTTTCGTATATTAATTTTCTGTGAGTAAATTTAGTAGTTATATATATATGTATATATATATATATATCATAGTGCTAAAAAGATATATGTTAGGTAGATGTTGGTTATATACACTCACTCACCTATGAAACATTAATGTGTGTTTCTATATGATTATATTGTATATTATAATTTGCTTTCTCTCTGTGTATATTTTATTAGCCAAATATCCGTGAGGATACACTATTAAATTAATAAAGGGGACAAGAACCCCTATTTTTAGTTAAAGTTGATCTGGGCCCCTTGACAATAACAGAACATCGGGTACAGTTTTGTGTTCTTCTGATGATGGTCTTGGAAAGAATAATTTTCCATCACTAATTTTGTTGCTAAACAGATTAGGCAGAAACAAAAAGAAACACATTAGAAACAGCTGTATTGTATGAATGTTGCAGTGCTGAGTTGAGTGCGATGGAACAGCTTACGTGAGAGTGTCCATGACAATTTCAGTTTTATCAAGGATTAAATCTAAATGCGTCTAATCATAACGAAAGAATGATTTAAATCTCCACCAAATTCGAAACTATTATCACGTTGAAGTTATAATTATTACTTATTAAAAGGAGTACACCGAATGTGTTGTGCAGTTGTAAATGCTCGTTGCGATTTATTTAATAATAATCGAGAACAACATTTTTATAATTACTTAACATTATTATTATTATTATTATTATTATGTAATTACTAGCTGCTTGGACACAAGTAATCATATGTGATTGCCGATTGGTAATAATAATTGGTATCCATTGGGGTTTGAGTGAACACCATCGCCCCATGATTCTCCGCCGTAAGATAATCGTTAACATTGTGTCTCTAAATCGGTTAAAATTAATTGCTTCCTAGTCTTATGGGTCATTTTTCTCTTAGCTGTTCAGCCCCTTGTGGCGAGATTATTAGATACAATTACAGTTGACACTAGACACCAAAAGGGCCATAGGCATATCCCTGCCCTCGACTTAATTTGATCTCAATATATTCAAATATTATTTAATTGCCAGATTTTGTCACATTTCAGTGCCGCCAGCATTATTGGGGTTTGACCTTATCATTTATTTTCACCAGTTCTTATATCCAGCACTAGCACTCTGCTCATTCACTTATTACTTTTAGTTTCCACTAATATACTTTGTTCGTAAACCGAACCTTCACAATCCGCTTCATAATTTCCATGGATCGTGCATCTTTCACGTGGAACTGGCGTTTAATCACCGGGAAATGTGATTCACTGTCCGATTTGTTTGGGCAACGTTCCTATTATCTAAAAACAAATTCACCACTATTCCCACCTTCTATTTCTTTACCCGAGGCTTGTAAGTACCTCACACGCTTAGTGGATACCACAGGCTGAAAAAAGCTTAAGTTTTATGATTAAATACTAATGTTCTGTTTGCGTCAAATGTCTTACTTGACTGGCAAGCAATTTTTCTTGCCATTTGTCTTAAAAATTAAAAATGACTTTATAGATTATTATTTTTGTATTGACTCTTAAATGTATAATAATAAATGTAACAAATAACCAAAAATTAAAAAAAAACAAGTACCGTTTCAAAACTTACAAACAAACAGAAATATTGATAAGTCACTCAGCATATACAATGCTCAGAAATGGATTCAACTTATTTCTCTTGAAATTAGAAAACTCTAGTAATCTGTAAAATGAGAAACAGCTGGATACATTATTTGTTGTAGACCTAGGGTCATAACTGAACGGATAAATACAGGAGCCACTAAAGTGGTATGAAAGGAACGTGTTCGTAGCATGCAGTTAAACATGGAATAATTGGTTGATTCCACTTAGTTCTCAAATAGTAAGTTGTATCCCACAACACTTATTATTCTCAGATGGGAGTTGGATAACATTTGTATAGCTCAAATACAAATTTTAAAGAATATAAATAGGTTCAATCACGTGTTTAATTCGAAATTTCTATTTAAAACTGAATAGCATATTCGATACTTCAAATGTGCATGAAACTATTTCACTTTTATATCGAAAAAACACATTCTTAATACTGGAAAATTGGTCTCTTACTTTAAACATAAAATTAACGGTGAACAAAGTCCACACGAAACACATTTAGTTAACAAGGTGGATCGGCACTTTTCTTGATCAGAAGACCCTGCGATTAAAAGAAACACTCGTGGTCATTTGTCAAGTCCTTACACGTGTAGCTATCTTTATCATCTATGGCACATATGTTCCAGTCTGAACTGGTTTGAACCGTAGCAGGCATATTCGGAAATTTATAACCTATTTATTTCAAAATGTAACCTATTTTGTTAATCATTATTTTCAATTCTGTATTATCCATTGTTTTAACTGACACTTTTTAATATTCAGTTATTTCTAAAAGAATGAATAATCGCTGCATTTCTAAATTGAATATCTTTATTATCTTATACTATCCTAATCGAAATATCACTATTAAACTTATCTAATTACTGGGGTCTGCCCTTGTTTACATGACATATTGAAACATATTGCAATTCTTTTTTTCTTTCTCTAATTTTTCTTTCTACTCAGCTTGGTTCGTTGTTTCTTCCCTTTTTTGCAATTGCATTTTCTCCTGTAGTACCTTTTGTTTTCCGTTTTTAAAAGGAAAAAGTCTGTACAAAAAGTCTAGTCACCGCGGAACCAAATAATCTTTATGTAAAGTAGTAGTTGCATGTCAACATTGAGCCAACTTTATTTATCAAAGACTCCCAAATTAACAACAGAAATAAACTCGACGAAAACACATTTATTACCGTTCGTTTACACACCGATGCCGACGTTCACTCTCAAAAGGCAAAGGATACTCCTGTAGAGGCAGCTGCGCGTGTACTTGTGTGGCAAGGGTTGCGCAATTTCCAACCTCATCTCTCCTGCATAGGCATTGCTTAAGTCCAGTGACAAAGAGAGGTCCTGGACAACTGGAAACAATGCCGAGATAAGCGGAGAATACATACAGCACCTGGAATTCTCAAATAGCCACTCATCTGGTAATGGCCAGGCTCATCGTTGCTTAACTTCGGTAATCTGACGGGAACCGGTGTATCAACGTGATTACATCATATTATGTTTATTACAAACAAGTGATAACATGGTCGATTAGTTGCTAGGTCTGCAGCTATAAATCTGAAAGCTTTGTTAAAATTCTGATTGCATCTTATTTAAAAGTTTCTATCGTGCTGGTGTGGCACTATTTCTTTGTGCCACTGTTTCTAACAAACTCTGCGGCATAGCCGGGTTGTTATTTGGCCATGTGTGCAGAGATACAAAGAAACGCCTTCCAATAATTCCCTTTCCTAGAGCTCTCTCTCTCTTTCCTGCACGACCACCATGAAGTGAAGACGCATATTTCATCTCTCCGTAAGTGGGAGGAGCACCCCCTCCCTCAATACTAGTTAGGTTAGTAAGCTTTGAAAAGCCTATTGTCAAGTTTTAATTGTTAAAGTTTTTCTAATATATATATTTGTAAAATAAATTAGTTATGCTTTATATATATTACAATTGTGTTGCGTGTCGTCTTTCCTGTGTCTGCCATAAATGCCTTCATAAATGTCTTCATTGAAACAACGTAACGGTCCGGAAAATGAAGAAAGAAAATTCCAGTCAGAACGCCACCAAGGTTGAAGAGGTCAAGACGTTTGCTGAGAGAAGAAGGAGACACACAACACATCCAACATCTCAGGTATGCTTTTCTTCTTATAGACCCTAATGACGGTCATCTTCATATCTTCCCGAGACCGCTTTAAGACATTTACTATAACACGTCTGTCGGTCACACCTCAGTGACCGGCAGATAGTAGTATACCGGCCGTGTTTAAAAACACACCCGTTTAGAAACGTGCATACACATCTTTGTTGTCACCACGTGCTTTTTATTTTTTGCCATCCTCTTTCTCCGCTTGACATCATCTTGCGCCACGGCTTGGTTATTTGTTTGGTTAGTAGCTTCGGTAGAGTGTCACTACTTCTTCATAGAGTTTATTTAAATTCTTTTTGAACTGTTGTATAGTACTTTTACAACTATTGTAGCAATAGTTTTTTGTTCAATTTGCTTTATATTTCACAGGCTAGTTTACTGTATTTGTTTAGTTTTCAGCCCCCTTCCCAGATAAACATTTTTGTTATTAGAATTTCATGTTCTTAATAATAATAATAATAATAATAATAATAATAATAATAATAATAATAATAATTATAGTGGTTTTTTAATGTTTTAATCTTTAGCTTAATTATATTTTTGATTAATAGAAAGATATTGCGCGAAATTCAATAAACGAAAATTGCAAAGGTTTAACGTGGTGGCACTAAATCCTGGCAAGAATCTGTCTCATTGAAGCTCCTAAAAGTCTGAACCAACCTTTGTCCTTAATAGGTGCACATCAATAATAGTTTTGAAGACTCTCGAATATATGTCTTGTGTAAACACAATTCTCTTATATCTTATTTATAATCAATAAATCATATTTGAAAGAAAGGTTCATACAGTATAATAATCAGATTCTTACTCCCATAATTAACAGAATAAAATCAAAAGGGCACATTTTTTTCTTTACATGAATGTCACCGTTTATGATGACCAGGATAGACGTTAATAAGTGTTATACAGATGATTAAACATAATGATTATTAATAGCGGAACGTGGATAGGACTTAATTATTTAATAAGACGACTCATCAAGAACATATTTAAAGTGGACTTGAAAACAACCATGTTATAGTAAGCTGTGAAGCAGTCACTTTGTAATGTTCCACAGACAGTTCTGGGAAATAAAATTGTAGTCATACAATTCTTCTTTGTTTGAAGCACCGATGGAAAGGGAAAGAAAAACGTTGACAGTTGTAACCAGACAAGTATGTGTTGCTGTTTCACAGAGGGCCCAGAGATTGAAGCTCAGTCAAACTTCTACCGCAAAAGTATTGATAGATAAGAAATAAACTAGCAACGCCCCTTCTGTAAGAAACAGAATGTAATGAAGCAGAAAATCCCATTCACATGAATGTAGCAGACGGTCTTGCACCCTGTCAGCACAGGAAAAACAACTGCATGAGGCTCCATACAAGATGTGACAATTTGATGTGATACTCAATCTTGTAACGTATTTGACTCTTGTTCACGTGGAAGATTGCTGTCTAGATGTGTTCATGGGTGGTTAAATTATCTCACTATGTGTCCAGTAATTTAAACTACAAATCTAAATGGGTTCCCATTTGATGTGAGGGGTGAAATTCAGCTCTATAATTTGTCAAAGCAGGTTACTTTCTCACGATAAGAAAATGAAAGAGAGACAAAAAATGTTATCACTCGCGGCAGTACCACTATGATAACGGTCAAATCAACTAGACATTATACGTAAACCGAACGCTTCCGTCTACACAACTCAGCACGGCTCCAAACAATTTTGTCCACACAATCCAGCACGGTCCCGAACAATTCCGTCTGAAAAACTCCGTCGATACTATCTTGAACAAGTGCATCGAAATAGCCGACACAAATCCGAACAGCTTCATCGCAACTACCCGACATGATTCCTAACAACTTTGTCGAAACGACACGATGCCAGATTAATCTCGGCAGTCACTCGCTGAACGATTATGGTGTCAGCTTTTTATAATACTTATACGAAGTGAACATCACTGTAGGTGGGCTCGACGAAGACACTGGCAAACAATTCTTGAGTACTTTCACGCATGCTCATCACAGCCATTCATTTCAGTTGGGGCTAAGTAGGAATTTGAGTGTTAAAAGCGAAAACAGACGTTTTGTTTTAAATGCATTGGTAATAATGACCACTATTTGCTCTATTGCATCGACTCTTCGGATTAGAGAATAGAAAATCAGAGATCCTTGTATTAGAATTACTGGTCTTTGAAGTGTTACCATAGATCATGTTGATACACCAGCTGTCGACAAATCCCCAAATAAAAGCAACGCTGAGCCTGACCAGTGCAAGATAAGTGACCATGTGGGACAATCAATTCCCTGCATGTAAGTAGAAAATTAAGTCGGGGTCCTTCTTTCCAATGTGTGTAGTGATAGCGTGCGAACACATTAATAGCTATACGAAATAATAATGAAATATACCGAATCCCATAATTTCGAGTGCGACCGCAAAATGATGATCTTGTATGTGTGTATATGTATATAAAAATATAGGCATAGTATTACATACAGCATGCGTATCAGAGAGACCTTTATGTACTAAGTAACTTTTGCATACACATATTTATATGTTCTGTATACAAACAGAATATCGTCGCCATGAGATCAGACTGCAAATAAGTAGGCTACGCTGAATATTATATTAATTCAGTTGCTTTAATAAGACTTTAAAATCATTTGCCGAGCAACAATTCGCAACTGTTAGAAGATTAATCTATCATATAAAAATATATAGTCTGATTCTATTAATCATTAATATTAATGTTAATACTACTACTAATAAAAATAATTTTCAATGAATCTTTTTGTAGAAATCCAAATACGCAAACGAAAGCCACGCCCATCCAAAGCAACACGAAGGAAAACAATTTGACTTTTTTTCTCCTTATCTATGATTGAGCATATATTTCAGCGGTCTAGTGCATTTTAAGTCTCGACAGGTCGCAAAAATTCTATTCCGTGATCTAATATAAAAGATAATAAAAGCTTTAGATGATTGGCTTTCGTCGTTGTGTGTTGGATCGATGGCAAAATCAATGCTAATCGAATTGCTTGAATGAGTCGAAACAACCGAATAGATTCTTTGAATAGACAACAATTATCTTCCGTTATAAAATAAGAAAAATACTTGAGAGTTTGCTTACGAATATACATCTTATATATATATATATATATATATATATATATATATATATATATATATTTATATATATATATTTATATATATATATATATGTATATATATATAATTAGCTGGACATCTGGTGTTGCCTGGTTGTACTATACAATTAAACATGATATTTTTGTTTATGCAGGTTGCGTATGCATTATTATAGAATCAATACTCTCTTGAGTATTATGTTAGGAAGAATAATTCGTCCAGAGCACTAATTGTTCCTCCCCCCCTCAAAAAAAATAAGAAAAACAAGAATAAATAAATAAAATGTGTTTGTTTCAAATAGCTAGTTAGTTGATTTGGGCTTAAGGGTATAAAAATAATCTCTTATAGATAAAACATATTTTGTTTACATATAATTATTTTACGTTACACCAGTGTATCAGGTGAATTTCTGTAGAATACGAATTTACGAAAATTGCAAGAAATATAAATACACTTTGTGCAAAGTTTTCAAAAGATATACTTAGCCGTTTCGGAACCCATTAGTATTGAACCCATACACAAAGTTACTGTTTATATATATATATATATACATATATATAGCCAGTAGAGTTTAGTTTCCTAGAAGTATATCCAATGAAACAACATGTGTCTACCAAAAAAGTGCTCAATGAGTGAACAGAGCAGGTATATTAATTTTATTTATACAAACATTAATGGCTACATATGTGCATACATGTTTCTGTAATCACCCACGTTGGGGGATTACGTCCTCAGGCCAAGAATTACCTTCAAAAGTGACATTTCCACCAAATACATTTTTCTATTTCGTTTATCAAGTTAAAATACAACCTGGGTGGGAGTCAAAAAAAACAAAAAACGGTAAAAGGATGAGTGAGGTCTTTGAAGATAATAAACATCTTTTTTTTTTTTTCCCTTCCCCCACCCAACCTAACTTTTGGCTTTTTATGGCATAGGGTAATTGAGAGTTTTTAGTTTTCTTGTCTTAGAGTCTGTAAGTTAATAACCTTAGCTATGGTCAACCAAGTACTGACCGGTGCCTTTTAATCTACCTCCACCCACACATACATGGAATACACACATAATACACACATACACCCGTCTGTAGTCGGGTAGCATAATATTGCATATACGAAGAGGTTACCACGCTACATAAGTAAAGAAAAACACTATTATTTGTCTCTGTATGTCTGTAATGTGTATGTGTATATATGCGCGGGTGTAGATAAATGTAGAAATTTATAAGTGTATTGATACACGCATATAGGTACATGTGGGGTTTAGATAACTTTCGGGTTTTATATTTATTCATATTTTGTTGGTTTATTTGTTTCAATTAAATTTATTTTTATTCTTATTTATTTATTTTTTATTTTTGTTTTTGTTTTGTTTTATTTACCTTAATGTAATTTTTACTTTATTTCTACGTAGTTTCAGAATTATTGTCTAGTTTCAGTAAATAAAACAAAGAGCGTTCAGCATGGATTCGCTTTTGAATATATGTATTAATGTGTGTATGTGTGTGTTTGGCGGTGTCTGTGTATGTGTGTATTATGTGTGTGTTCCATGTATGTGTGGGTGGAGGTAGATTAAAAGGCACCGGTCAGTACTTGGTTGACCATAGCTAAGGTTATTAACTTACAGACTCTAAGACAAGAAAACTAAAAACTCTCAATTACCCTATGCCATAAAAAGCCAAAAGTTAGGTTGGGTGGGGGAAGGGGGGGGAAAGAAGATGTTTATTATCTTCAAAGACCTCACTCATCCTTTTACCGTTTTTTGTTTTTTTGACTCCCACCCAGGTTGTATTTTAACTTGATAAACGAAATAGAAAAATATATTTGGTGGAAATGTCACTTTTGAAGGTAATTCTTGGCCTGAGGACGTAATCCCCCAACGTGGGTGATTACAGAAACGTGTATGCACATATGTAGCCATTAATGTTTGTATAAATAAAATTAATATATATACATATATATATATATATATATCCACTAAATTAGGATGTTCTTGGGAGGAAAGGTTTTATATAAGACACTCTCATTCATATCAAATAGCTCAATATGCAAGATAGAGCAAAGTAAATTTGTATGATTTATCATAAATTTCTTTTTCACGAAAAATATAGAATTTTAAAACAAAAAAATCTTACTTGGCCCAGGTAATATGCCATATTTACGCTGGATTCGACAATTTTAGACTTTACCATTTATATTGGAATAATTAACAAACATGAGATAAAAAAAAACTATATTCTTCTCTATTCTCGTGTCATTTGAATGCCTATTTATTTTCTGTGTAATCCAATTCCACCGTTGGATCACCTTAAAATGAAATATTTTGATATGTTCCTTTTGAAAATATTTTAATTAATTTTCAATATATGTGTCAATAGCAAAATTCAAAATGTTTCATCCAGTATATTGATTTTACTAAAGACATTTAATGTATTTCCTGCTTCAAATGAGACGTTGTTAAAAATTTTGTTTTTACTGTAAACCCATTAATTATAAATCCTATATATATATATATATATATATATATATATGTATATATATATACCCACACACACACATATATATATATATATATATAGGTATATATATAAAATTGTAAGTGTCAAGTGAAATGTAGGATTTATAATTAATTGTTTTGCAGTAAAACATAGGATTTTTAATAACAATGTCTTATTGGAAGCAAGAAATATATAAAACGTAAGGTTCTTTCCTTAATTCATAGATTTTCAAATTATTAACCTAAGATTGTGTGTGAAACTGTTGGCCAAGCACAGTTTATAGATATAGTAACTGAAAGAATAAAATTGAAAACGTGAATTACGTTATTTAGCTTGTGCTGATGTTAAAGTAAAGCTATATTAATTGTTCGTATGTATTGTTCGAAATTTTATAGTGAACTTAGGAAAAACTCTCATGTTTAAAGTACTTGTTGAGATTTTAAATAAAAATGTACGAAACATTAGTGCAGAGCTTATAGTGTAACAGAGAGACATTATCTTGTTTGTGGACTGAACGTATTTCCCCATAGGACGAATCGAAAGCAATTGTTATAGCTTGAGGCGTGGAAGTAGCAAGATTGTTCTAAAGAAATCCTGTTTGGACATCACGAGTATGTGGGGCGTTCCAATATTAATGCCTCCTATATTTCTATTCCGCCTGGATGGATCAGGGGAAATTACAATTTACCTTGTAATTATGCCTGAATATTTGCATTCCTGAACATAAAATGTTGTGTAGCCGGTCTCTGTAACAATTCTATACAACGTGTGTATATGTAAATATTTATGTTCGCATGTGATCGTATCTATTATGTTGAGTGTACGTACGTGTCAATACGTGTTATCGTCTGGCGTGTATAATGTTTGTTGCGTGTGTGTGATTGTTTTGACATATACATTGCTCATATAGATACAGTTCCCACGGGACATATAACAGTTCATAACAGTTCCTTGCGGAACGAATAAAAATCTTTATTTGTTAACTGATGTATTCTCCTGATTTTGCCACGTAGCACAAAGACTAAGTATTTACATTGTTATTTATGAACTAAATTCCTAGCTTTTATTGTTTATAAAATTCTGTTTTACCAATTAAAAATTCTGATGAATATTAAGCTCGCATTCTATTTCTTCAATATTCCAAACCACTCAAACTGAGTGTTTTATTTTCAAACGTTCCTCTTTATTATCAAAACATTTTCACTGGATGTTGTCTATTTTATAATATCTAGATTTTGGTAATAATAATAATAATAATAATAATAATAATAATAATAATAATAATAATAATGATAATAATAATAATAATTCTGATTTCGCTTATGAACGTCTCTCTGGAAAGGGATGGAATTCATTTCCAGAGGATTTCCCTTAATCCTGGCTTCAAACAGGAGCTTCAAATATCAAGGGTTTTCCTAAGGATGTTGGTGGTACCTATAATTGCAGAGGTTTGAAGGCCGCCTAAAACATCGGCGATTTCTAGGTTTTTCAATTGTCCTTCCAGACGACTTGATACTACTCCATGTGTACCAACTACGACCGTGTATATGCCTTATCTCCAAGGCCAATGGAGCATAATTGCTCCACTTCTCATTCTCCTTCGCTCTCACATTCCTGTCCCAGGGTACTGACACGTCTACAATCTGCCAGTTTTTTGAGACCTTGTCAATGACGACCAAATCCGGACGATTATGTTCCAATTGCTTGGTCGTTATGACACTTTTGTCCCACCATATCTCTACCTTGCCATCCTCACTTGTTCTCACTTCATCAGACACCTCAAACCATTTTCCAGCACACTTCACCCCAACCCTCTTACACACCTCCCAATATATTCGGAGTCCCATGCGATCGTGTCTTTTGCGGTACTCTCTCTGGGCCATCCACTACACCCAGCTGCAAGGTAAGCAATTGTTTCTGAGGTCTTCCCACAAGTCTTACCAAATAATAATAATAATAATAATAATAATAATAATAATAATAATAATAATAATTATTATTATTATTATAATCTATATATTAATATTGAAATACCATAAATGTACGTACGAGCGTGTGTCAGTTTCTAGATTATAAATTGTTCAATCAAAAAAAGATGATAGAAAATACTAACATACAAGACAATTAAAGACAAATACAGATAAATTTTATGTGCGTAATAATTTATCGCCTTCTACCTTTCTTTTTTAATAAATATGATCTCCCGATCACCGAAGTCGCTATGTAAAAAAAAAGAAAAAAAGGCTGTTGCTCTTGGGATGTACGGGAAAACTAAAATATACTTTCTTGATCTTCAAGAATCCAAGAGTAGTATCTGCTGTCTAAAAATGGTACAATAATATATTGGGGTTTCTGTTCGCATCCGTTATCAATATAATGGAAACTGTCACATGCTTCTATAATGATATGGGAGATAAACCGTACAAACCAGATACATTCTGATACTACATTAACCAATTTACTTAGATAAATACTTTTAGAGTTTTAATAAAAGATCTACAATAATATTGCTGAACGTCCACAGAATGGCCAGCGGCAATATATTACATATGAAAGATGTCGCTGTTGAATTTCCACCGGTTCAAATAATTATAATAATAATAATAATAATAATAATAATAATAATAATAATAATAATAATAATCGCTTTGGTGGCTTGGCAATACCCGGCAGTGCTAATATATAACAAAAGACATTGTAATTTTGATTGCAAGAAAGACTGACTATACGCAGTCATGACGTGAAAATGGAATCTCTCGGTTGCAGATATTAACGACGTAAGACCTTAAGAAGCAACTTATGTCATGCAAATACGTAAAAAGCAAAATGCTACGTCGAATTTCTCTATGAAGTAACAACTACATATATCAACATACAACGATGCCTGCTGAACGTTTACGAAGCTGATGCAGTTGCTGTCAGCACTGTAACACATGAGTTCCTAGTTGCTTCCGGGCCTTTATTAGTGGTGACTAGCTTGTAAAAAAATGTCTGAGTAGCGACACTGATATGAATAACAAAGCCCGCTGCAAAAAGTCATGTACAACTACTACCCCATTCCGAGCAAAAGTGCATTTAGTATAGTATAAAAAATCTGGAGTAAAAGTATTGTCCAAATATTTATCATCAATGCCAATGAAAATCCCTTCGACGTATAATACAACTAATACCAAACGTTACCAATACAAGTGTGACCTTGAACGTGACCTTACACGACCTTAAACTTCTAATCGCGGCCCAGTTATAATCTTACCTCTGGGTCGATGCCCAATTATGACTATCCTAGTCACCGGGTAATTAATTATGTCGACTGGGCAACCAGGTCTGCCAACCGTTGGTACGTCGCGTCACCCAGTGATTCCTCGTCAAGGCGTTGGAGGACGCTTCTCGGTTGCACGGTCCTCAAGGCCTGTTCTTCTTGATCGTCTAGTTGGTCGTCCTGTTGACTGGGTGTTCGTTGACAGGAACGGGGTCACAAGTGGCAAGTAAAAGAAATAAAGTTACATGGGACAACAGCACATCAGCAAACAAACTCCGGAGGTTGGTTGATATATAATGTATTTAGGAAATTCATAAATGATTATCTACAGACGTATGTACAATTGAAGATTAAATGGAAGCAAGCAATTAGATTTGTGAATGAGCTTCTTGTTGTTGAAATACTCGGTCGGAGTCGCGGACCGTTGTAATTATCGTTAAGGTGTACTGGCTGGTCTCTTCCTAGGTCCTCTGAATTCTATTAAGTTACAAATTGAGCTCTCTGGCGACCAGCGAGGGCGAGAGAGAAGTTGGGTGGCTGGGTTCCTCTGCCGAGACCTTTGTCTCTGTCTCTCCAAAGATCTCTCTCTGTCTTCTCTCTTCTTCTATCTCCTTCTATCTGCGTCTATCTGCTTCTATCTGATTAAATCGAGTTTTACAGATTTTATATTGTAAAACCCTTGAATAATGACGACGCCTACGTTCGTCTTCGACCAATCAAATTGATTGATAACAATCCACCTGATTCCTTCTCATTGGTCAATTTGGCCTGTGGCAGGTATTATTTTTCCGCCACCAATTGCCAAAATCAAATTGACTCCTCCCCAACTTGCCTGAACCCGCCTTCTCGATAATGTTTTTTTTTCCATCTTAACTGATAATCAGAGGAAATATTATTTTTAGCTTGTAATAGATCACCAGATTTCATCTATTTAAAAATATCCGTTTGATCTTCTTTCCTCTTTGAATTATTTGTTTTGTAAAAACATCCGTGTGATTTAAAAAAAAAATATTCTTTACATGTCAGAATTCCCCTTAGCGCCCAAAACAATTTGCCAAAAGACATTTTAGATAAGTCATAATTGGGATAAACACTGACTTGCTTTTGAAGTCCTTTGTGTATCGGCAGATTGAGTATTTCCTCAAAATATTCTATTTACGCCCAAAACATATTATCATTCTGAAGTTTCTCAGATAATGCATATTGAAAAACAATTCATGTCGAACCTTGGGCTGACGTCATTAATTCTTTTATCAGGCCCGATCTGTTTCGTGTGTGTGTGTGTTTCTCAGATCAAAAACGATCCGACATTTCACCTGTCAAACACCACATTTAAAGCCGACCGACATTTCAAATCTCTGTTTCGGAATATTTTGTGTTGGCTCGTTTAGTTCAAACGCGAGCGTATTTTGATTTAAAAAATGTTTTAAGTAATCTTTCGCTTTGAAGTTTAGCATGCGATTTCTATTTTTATCCCCCGACCGTATGGTATTTCAACAACAAGATTTTGACACATAAAAATGTTAACTAAAACAAAATTATTTTTTTTTCTGTAACCGGCGTTCGCCCGGGATTGAATATTACATTTAACACAAAAAACGTCACATCGACCCTACTGATCTGATGTGGCCCCTTTTTGGTGTTACACAAGGATAAATAAAAGCAACAATAAATGAGAAGACAAATGGCTTGGTGGATAAAAACAACTAAACACTTTCATTGGGAAAAGAAAAAAAATCACCAGTTGCCTTCAGCTAAGATTTTGCTCTCATCGAAAAAGAAACCCCTTTGTGTGGTAACAATTACGAAAGATAGAAAGAAAGAAAAACAAACTGCTGTGATATGAGATTTTAACTAACGTAAGTCTTTTTAGAAAGGTCGAAATATGTTAGCAAATTCGCAAATACGTTAGCAAATACGCTGGAAAATACCGAAAATGATTCCATTTTTTTACAATTTGTGCTTACAGTTTGTAATGTCATCTATTTAAAAAAAATTCACAACAAGTAAGTTAATTGAAATATCTGCAGACAAATGAAAACTATTCTGAAATAATATGACGAGAATGTTCTTTCATAGCGAGGAATTTATTTCGCCATTTTCCTGAAAGAATAACGTGTAAAAACATACAACGTTCTTCCTATAATAACATACTCTGAAGAGGCGTGAAGTCCAGTAAAAAACAAAACAAAAACAAAACAAAAACAAACAAATTTCCCCATTCATTTTACAGTCCGGTCATGGTAGAAATAATCTTTTTTTTCTTGACTTATAAACACTGCAGCTTTAGACGTATCCATTTTCTTCAGGCATTAGAATAACATATCTAGATATAGTGAAGGACGCTTCCAATGCAATCTTTTCTAGTGAGAATATTTCCAACATGTGTCTTCTCTCCTACTGGTATTTTTTTCAACATATTTAACTGCAAAGTCCTCGAAAGACATCATCGGTTTATTTTCAATAGATTTCTCTCGGAGAGATACTAATTAATTTTGTAATTTAGACGGAATTACTTCAACATTATATACTTCTCCAAGTAACTCAGACAAGTTCCATTCACTATTTTAGCATCCTGTTTAGAAAGAAAGTAGATAGCACGTAAACACGTTTCAAGTACACCTTTCGATCTGCCAACTTCAGCTTAAATTTTATCGCAAAACGCTGGAATGCGCAAACCAATCAACTAGGATGACGTAGTTACTTGATCAACAACATCAGCAGCAGTTATGTAAACTCAAGAAAAAGGAAACGAGAGAATAAAAGGAATAAATACACTCTCCAAAAAAAAAAAGAAGAGAAAAATGAAATGTTTCAATAACCAAGTCTGTACCAAAGAATATTAGGATCTCTTTCGCTTAAAGATTTGAAAGATCTTCCGGGCCCGAATGTGACATCGTCGACACCTGCATTAATTTTCTCTTTAAAAGTATCACTAGTTTCCTCATTCATTAGAATGTGAAATGGAAAATTCTGAAGGAATATTCCTGAGAGACACTATCATTTTTCCTGATAATAGCGGATCTAATAAAAATATCAGATTCGTATTGAGATTACTTACTCCTCCTAGATGAACACGGTCTTACACTGATACGTCTTACTGATAATTGGATGGTAGAGTACTTAATTGATCCTCGTGTCAGGGTAAACTTATATGATAACAGTTGTTGACAATACTAATTGAAGAGCGAAATGCTTTAATTTTCTTCTACACTTATCTTCTACGATACCCATTTTCTCTAAACTATACAGCCTATCATCCGTTCTATCAAGAGAGTCCTCTTCGTAACGTTTCCAAATTTCAGCGCGTGCCAATTTAGAATCCAACACAAAGTAAACATTAATAACATCGCAAGACGAATATTTGTCGACAGTCTGAGCATAATTCAACACCTATTCTTCTGTCTGAGGAGATCTAAAGTTAGCTATACTTCCGAAGAAAACCTAACCCTGAGGGAACTCCCAAACATTCCCTCCTCTAAATCGACTTAAATTCATAGGTCCTAGAAATATAATCACATTAACTCCTAATAGGCCATGGACGGGCAACGAGTCGTCGTTCAACTCAGAATAATCATTGGCTAGTGCAATTTAATGTTTTATAAGATCTTCAATTACAGAATGAAACCCATTAATACGGAAAGTAAGATCCACACACTCATCAATCAAAAAAAAAAAAAAAAGAAGAAACAACAAACAAACAAAGAACGGATTCCTTAGGAGAACTTTACGTTAAGGCCGTAATTTCAAATTTTTAAGCTCTTTCCCTTTCAGGAAAGTTTTAATCTTGAATTGCCGATCATTTTAAGAAGAGATACGAAACCAGGTAACTTATCTTACAAGCTTAGATATAAATAAAACCTCTTACTACATGTATGCAGCAAACAATTGAAGCATACATGTTTGTCATACCCTATATGGATAGATATCTTAACGACTGGTAGAACTGATGAACTATTATTAAGCCAGCAGGCATTTACTGTTGCATGGGAACTAACTGAATTCGGGCACAAAATTATACAATGAAACTCTTTATTGCAAGTCAAACAAGTACCTAATTCCATCTTGTCAGAGAAACATTTCTCCCATCATGGAGTGTACTCGAACATTAAGAACACAACGCAGATTCCTTGTGTGTTTTACATAAAAACATATGAATTACAAGAATAAACCTGATGGCGATTAGCTCTGCTAAAATTACAACTGTGCATAGCTTTAGTCGTCTTTTAAAAAAAAAAAATTATCAAAGTGGAATTTTTTTTTGATAGCAGATGCATATTTAAAATTATGAGAAAAGTTTTCTTATCATAACTAACAACATTACGAGGGTAAAAGATCTTTATTGCAAGAATCAATTATACGTGAAAGTGCAAAACAATTATCTCAAGGGATGGAAAATTATTTCTAACTTTGTTAACTAATTTTGTTTTAAAGAAAACCAGTAAGTTAAAAACAACTATGTGTTTAAGCAATTTATTCTCAGGAGATTCAATTCCAAAAATAATCCATCCAAAACGAATTTTCAAGTTCCTATATCTAATATTTTAAAATTGTCAGAAGCTTCCTGGCGGAAAAAAACATTACTTAGTTTGTCAGTACGTAATATGGAAGGAAAAACGAGTAAACTATATCCTTTCCGTCCAAATATTTTGTAGCGAGAATATTTAGAGTTACCTTATACTTTTCATCGGATACTGCCAAATGTCTCATTAACATGAAAGGTGTAACCAGTTATGTGATTTTTTTAAAACGACTTGTTTTGAATCGTCGCAGTCAAGATTAACTACACAATTCTAAAATTTGTTACTGAAATTCAGAGGAGCCAACATCAACCTCCAAATTTTAGCAATTTACCTTAGGAACTAAGTATGAACCCTTAATTTTCACAGTAGATTCCCTACGTTCAAGGGAATCATCAACCTTAGAAAGTCGTAATTTATACATTTTTCCAACACTTGTATCAGTAACAAAGTACATTTATTATGAAAGGTTTCGATCGTAGTCTCATCAAACGGTTACGGATTTTATTAAAACGAGAACCAATGCCATAACATGCTTCCTAGCGCTCAAAATACCCGCATTAAGTATACCAATGAATAGATATAGCAACCAAAACAAGCAAAAGTTAGAAAAAAACACCAGAGAGCACAGTAGCAATAAACTGAATATGATTATACCAACAACAACTAATTTATGAGGGGGGAACCCGACTTCTCTAGTAAAATAATATTGCAAAAATTCTACTATTAGTAGAAAAACCCTTTTCCTTGATCAGGTTCCACAAAATCTTAGCAGAGTATCGAAACAATTATCACTTCCAATGTACGCCACTTTGACGTATAAAAACGTTACCAATACAAGGACAAACAAAAGCATAAAAAATGAGAATGAAGAAGATTTGCTTGATAGAAACTAACAAAGAATTTTATAAAAAATCAAGAAACTTAGAGCCAAAAAATCTTCATAAACTGCTTGTTGCCAAGATTTTGCTCTCAGCTACAAAGAAACTGATTCATGTGGTAATAGTTACTAAAACTAGAAAGAAATTCAGACAGGTTTATGTGGGGTATATGGTTAGAACCCCCCGCCAAAAAAAAAGTACCGGGCGTATCTGTATCGCTCTTTGGGAAAGAAGGAGGAAAGGATGGATAGCTCATTTATATACACGAAGGACATCTTGGGAAGGCAGGGCATGATGAGAGAAGCTATTTTTCTCTGTCTCTTCATTTTTTTTTTCGCGATAGGAGGATATAAATGCTGGGGAAAATTCCCTGGAGGGCACAAAAAAGAAAAGAGTCGTGAACTTCTTCTCTTGAAAAGTATTTTGTGTTGCTGAAGTTCAGATTGTCTGGTGTGACATTGGTGGCGAGATGCCAGGTTTGGTCGATTGGAAGAGACGAGGGCAGAAACGTGCTGTTATCGAGCGAGTGAATCACCCCTTCCCGAACCCCAGAATCGAATTCTGATTGTAACCTTAGAGTTAAGAAGGCCTTTTTTTACTTACTGCTGTGATATGACATTTCAACTAATTTAAGGTCTTTTAGAAAGATTGAAATACGTAAGCAAATTCAAAAAGAGTTCGCTCCAATCTGTTTGTAATTTAAGCTTACATTTTGTAATGTCGTCTATTTTAAAAATTAAAGTAATCTCCAGTGGATTAGGTGAAATATCTCCAAAGATAACTTATTATCTGAAATAATGTTACGAAAGTGTTCTCTTATAGCGAGGTATTTATTCCTTATTTCATGAAGGTATAACCTGTACGTTTAAATATTCATACAATAACGTTCTGTGCAGAGAAAAGAAGTTCCTTAAAAAACTTCCCCCTGATTCTCTGGATAAGGATAGAAAGATTCTTTTCTCTTGACTTAGAAACACTGCAGCTTTAGACGTATCCATTTTTTCAGGCTTGAGAATAAAATATCGAGATATAAGTGATAGAGACTTTCAATTCAATCTTTCCTAGTTAGAATTTTTTTCTACGTATGTCCTCTCTCTTACAAGCTGATATTTTTCAACATATTTTACTGCAAAGCCCACAACAGATTTATTGGATTTACTTTCAGTAGATTTCTATAAGGAAGAGTCGAATTCATCAGATAATTTAGTCGCAATCACTTCAGCATAATATACACCGCCAGGTAACTTAGACGAGTTCATTTCAACATTTTAGCATCCTGTATAGACGGAGAGAAGATAACACGTAAACGCATTTCAGGTGTCAAATCTGATCTGCCAACTGTAGCTTGAATTTTATCACAAAACGCGGGAATACGCAGACCAATCAACAGGCATAAATTAATCTCATGATCAGCAGCATTAGCAGCAGTTAAAAATTCAAGAGAAAGAAAGAAGAGGGACACGAGAAGAAGAAATATATTCCGTCCAAAATTACTACGAGATTGCTTGTTGTGTAATAGTACTATTCTTGTCTACGTAGTCATTCGTTTATTTAGTAAAAAGATAGGATGCATTATTTTGTGGAAGGTCTTTTATTAAGCTGAATTACTAATGTGACTAGACCAATCATAGGAGATAGATTAAATCAGCTTTAGTTGTGTATCACTAAAAACATGCATACAACGAATTGTTTTGGACAAGCAGAACGAGCAATTAATCACTTCCTGTATTGTCCATACACAAAGACGTACGTTCATATCATGTCTGTGGTCAAAGTCAGTAACAGAAATTCATAAAAGAATAGAGCTTCGCCAAGAAGATACACATTTATCTCGCTTGAAGAGATGTGGGTATACGGGTGTAGGTTTTAAATATTAATGAAACTTGGTTTACGAAAGATTAAAAGAAACGCGTTACTTTCCCCACATTACACATAAATCGAAAGTTAGAGAACGTCAGAAATATTTTTGTCATCAATTCCCTTACAGCATGCTCTCATAAATCGCTGCGTTGTTTACATAGATGTAAAAGATGGCCTCGTAATTTCGTCATTTTATTTATAGATATAAGCAAATGGGTTGGATCTAGTATAGATTCTTGAAGATTCGCCGGCATTAATACTATGAGCTTCGGAATGTTGTGTGCCAATAAGTATTAACATAGACTTAACGCAGAGAAAGGGTTTCATGGCTTAGATGACAGATCCAGATAATCAATAGCTAACATGCTCATTGACTAAACGTCTGCGTCAAAAGTCATTGCAGAGTGACGTTATTCAAGGGATATGAGCAAACAACGTATGTCGGTTGGACATATTATCGATAAGGAATAACAACTTTGTTACAAAAAAAAATATGCAAAGAAACAAAGGGAGAAAGCGAAAAACTATTAAACGCGATCTATACTGAAACTAAGTATTCATTTCCCCCCACCAAAAATAAATAAATAAATAATAATAATAATAATAATAATAATAATAATAATAATAATAATAATAATAATTATAATAATAATAATAATAATAATAATAATAATAATAATAAAATCTGTTGTATGGCTACGGCGTTAAAAGTAAATAAACCGTCCATGTTTTTCATGAGTTTTGAAAGACTAAAACCCGTTTATTATTAACTTTATTTTTTAATAAGATTTATTTACTTCTGTATTAAAATATAAATAGAACATAATTGATTTCACATGTAAACTGAAATTTCTTCTATAACTTAACAAAAACGAAAATTATCTATGTAAATTTTGAATGACTGTTTGAAGTAGCTGAGAATTAAATCGACAAAAACTTGATTATAGATATATAGAGAATAAACAAGCAATAATTAAACTAAACATTATAGTTGAATAATAGATAATCAATCATATTCTATGAAAAATATCTCGAATTAAGAGAACAGACAAAACATTACATAAAATTAGTTTTAAATTCAAATTTTTCAACGTTTTGAAAAGAATTTTTATAATTATATGTAAATATATGCTTAAAAGAAAATTAATTTAACACAATGTTTTCCGTAATATCAAGAAAAATTATTTACAAAAATCGATTAAAATTGTTTGACAACCACCTTCGTGATAGTCATTTATATTCTAATAACTTATTCGCTGACGTCAGCAAGTCACGTGAGTTAAGTGCAACAGCATTTTATTTAATAAAGTCACAGTAGAAGGATATATATATATATATATATATATATATATATATATGTGTGTGTGTGTGTGCGTGCGTGCGTGTGTGTGTGTGTTTACAAACTGTATCTTCCCATCGTTGCCCAGCTTTAACTATATGGCTAGGTCAAAGGGATTAGGAACATGCTATTTAAGACACACCGAATATCCTAACTTGCTGAGAAAAGGTACCAGGTGTTAGATTTTTAAAATTAAAAATACATATCTATTTTGGTATATACAATCCAAACGTAAAAACTTTAAGAGCTTAAAAGGGAAATAACATTCATAGCTTAATTAAGCTTACTACCAGTTTTAAACGAAACTATTATTAGTTATTAATAATTGAAAATAAATTAAGTTAAATGGCAATAGAATTAAACATAAATAAAATAAATGAACTTTAAATAACCTTTCTAAATATAACAAGTGAAACGATTCTTTTATAAAGAAACAATTTATAAAATTGAGCTAATTACTAAAATATATTTACAATGTTATATACAAATGACGTTACTCACGGAATGCAGATTTTCTTTCTAATTCTATATAGAAACCATGCTGGATTAAAAGTGTATAAGTAAGCCTTATAATACAGGGTAACTTTGAATATATTTATTAAATTGTGAACAGAAAACAAACAAATAAACAAACAGATAGTCTACGACTTTATTAAAATGTATATATATATATATATATATATATATATATAAATCTATATATAGTACAATAAAGTCGTATTCATGTTTGTTTTTATCTCTTCACAATTTAATAAATATATTCAAATGTACCATATCATTTTCGTTCATACCTCTTATTACTAGTTTCAGTTTTCGAGGGCAATTCTTGGCCTGAAGACGTAATCCCCACAATAACGGGTGATTACAAAAACATATATGCACATATGTAGCCATCAATGTTTGCATAAATAAATTACACACACACATACACACACATACACACACACAAACACACACATATATATATATATATATATATATATATATATATATATATATATACGACATAATCACGTGGAAACACCGGTTTTCATCAGATCATCGACGTTAAGCTTGACTTGTACCAGATGGGTGACCATTTGGAAATTCTAGGCGCAGTATGTTCTCTCTGCTTACCTCGACATTTGTTTCCAGTCGTACTGAAAATAGATTTCACTTGGCACTAGTAATTAACAATGTGAACTCAGGAGAGATGTGGTTGGAGATTGCGCACCTTCAGTCACAACAACTTTATGCGCCAACATCCCTACAGTGGGTATTTATAATCGGTCAAAGACTGAAAGAATCCCCTTTCTCTCTTTTTCTTTCTCTCTCTCTCTCTCTCTCTCTCTCTCTCTCTCTCTCTATATATATATATATATATATATATATATATTAATGGCCTGTTAAGGCCACATGGATAACGAATAAGCAAAAAATCCCTAAGCAAAATTTATTCCAGAGAAACAAAGCTTAAACTGGCTTTCCAGGACACTATATATGCAAATGAAGGCACATTTGGACATAATTTCTTGGTTTGAGAATATAATTTTTTTTTTTACAATTGCCATAAAATTCTTCAAAAACCCTTTACTTTTCATATAGTTTCGTCCAATAGAACTAAAAATATGAACATTTCAATATCTAATTTGGCTACCAGTATATATATATATATATATATATATATATATATATATATATATATATATGCACATATACGTCTCTTTTTGGGAATTTAACAAATGACGGCTCGTTACAAAAGTGATGACCTAAATTGTGTTATTTCCGTCACTTTTTAACCTTTTGATTTTTACAAACTGAAGTTTTTGAACGACCTTCAGCTTAATTTATGTAGTAGTAAGTGATGACTTTGCCCTTTATCTCGAACGATATATGTGCCAATTATTGTTATTTTTTTTATCGAAGCGTTGCAGTGACATTGCAAACATTTGATATTTCCCCTAAAACTTCTGGTCATAATGGAAGAATTGCTGATATATTTTCAAATCACCTGAAATAAAAAAAAGCAAGAGTAGACTTTATTGTATACTTTTTAGATTATTCAGCATGATTGTTAATAGATTTGGTGAAATAAATATGTTAAATATATCAATTGAAATATAGAAATCCTTCAAGGCGAGACGTTTTTGGGAATAATATATATATATATATATATATATATATATATATATATATGTATAGTAATTTATAAAATATATATGGCGATTAAGCTACACTGAATATTCGGCGTTTCACCCCTTCTAGGATTCTTCGATAAGCCTGAAAAATCCTAGACTGGATGAAACGCGGAATATTCAGTGTAGCTTAATCGCCATATATATTTTATAAATTACTAACTAGCTCTACCTACGTATTGATCACTTTTGAAGTAAATACTTAAAGTTTACGCATAAATTTATACTTCTGTATATTAATTTTATGTGAGTAAATCAAGTAGTTATATATATATATATATATATATATATATATATATATATATATCAAGACCTCTGGCTATAAAAACGATGTAAGCGTCACCTATTCAGTTGTAAGTTTTGGGGGCAAACGCTGAAGTGGATGATAACTTCATTTATTACAAACTAGCGGGGCTACCTGGTGTTGCTCGGGATTTTATAAAACAATGAAAAAATAAAAGTTCATTTTGAACATTAAAAATGTCTCTCCTAAGAATGACTAATGTCTATGCATTATTTCCTATTTCAAATAAAGTAATATTTTATCTAACCTAGCATGTTATCTGGGTGCGTAATGGTGGTGTAATAAGGATATTGAGCAGGGGGCCGTGAAAAAGAGAAAGAACAGAACGGAACAAAAATCACATAAAAAACAATCCAGCGTTGCCCGAGTGTGTTGTAAAAAAGAAAAAAAGAAAATGTTAGTAGGCAGGCAGGTTGAAACTTGTAACGCGAAGAAGGAAACAAAAACAAAAACAAAAAAAAACGTGATGTCATTTGAAGTATAGCACTTTAAAACGATTCAAGTTTGGTCACGTTCCGATTTGTCTGTCACGAGTTTTAGGCAGACATGCAAACACATGCACACACACATTGCCCTTTATATATATAGATAGAAGATAACATTAGAAATGGCTGAACAAACAACCTCTCTGACAAAACCTGATCCAGTTGAGCCATAAAAATTATTTATGTTGTATTCAGCCAGGAAGCATGCCAGCGGAACAATGTTCCAAAGGCGGGCAGTTTTGGGGAAAAAGCTATGTTCTTGGGATCTGTATCTACATTTAGGCACAGAGAGAGTGGGGAAAATCATGTATAGTGGTTTTAGCTAGTCGAGTGTTTTTTTGTGAAAGTTTGGTGAATGGGGACCATAGATTGGAGTTTACATGAAATAGTGATAGAGCAGAGTGATGCTGGCAACTCTGTCGGGAAAAGTTTGCAGGGAAGAGAAAAGGGAGTTTTTGATTTTTACCTATGCGTACAGATAACTGCTCATTATATATTTCTATGTCTGCATGTAAATTAGAAAGGGCAGTTTTAAAATAACAGATCAATACATGCATCTTGAAGAATTTAAGGTGCCTTCGCTTTTACCGGCCGATGATTTCCATAAAGTTGACTCTGGCTCACTCAACAGCTGATGAAAATCAGGAAAGGTTGGTCAAGCATTCCTCAATTCTTGTACGAACACATTGTTTTTAGTTATTCTATAAAGGCTGATTTTTTTATAAATTGGAAGAAATAAAAAAATAATTAAGGTTAGGTTAGATACATATTTGCAATTTCATTTATTGTATTTTTCTGTTTTTTTCTGTTGGAGTATAAAGTCTTGGTAGAATGTTACAAAAAATAAAATAAAATTATATAAAAGTGAATCATGTATAAAACCAATACTATATATATATATATATATATATATATATATATATATATATATATATATAAAACAAAAAAATAGTAAATAAATCAATATAATTTCAAAACCATCAATTTTTTATAAAAATAGATATCACCATATAAGTGAGTCAAGGAGTCTATCAATTATGAAAAAAAAAACAAAAAAACAAAACAAAACTAAAGTGTTAACCATGAAAACAATATTGGAGACTGCATTTTTTAATTCATTGTAATTCTGGTTAAATAGGACTTTCTATTAATCAAAAAAAGCTGAGAATTTACAAAAGATTGTTAAAATATCCTATATTCAAAACCGAATCAAATAGTGGTGATAACAGCACATAGCTTATAAACAATGAAAATTCAAAGGCACCATTAAGTATAAAAAGAAACATTAAAATATAATTGTTTTTGTGAAAAAGTAAAACTACTCTTTAGTCCATGTGAGAATACTGCAAAATCTGTTCTTGTACTATGAATTAAAGATCTCGTTGGTTGGTTGTTTTTGTTTTACGGCATATCAACCCTTTTCGGGTTATTTAATGCCGAATCCAAAGGTTTTGAAGAAATTTTCTTTTAATAGAATATATTTTTTGTTTTCAAGTCGGTTTCTATTTAACCCGTAGTTGGGACCCTAACATGTACTACCACTCCGGGTCAGAGTGGACCTGGGAGCAATGGTAATTACAGAGTGGCTCCACACTCCCCAAAGCCCACAAGCTGGGGCCTCACCACTGGATATAGTTAAAGATCATATCCAGGACCCCCATTGAGGGACTTTTACCCTCTGCAGGGGGGCAGTCGGCGTATTCTAATGCCCCACCGACGGGGCCAGAATTAAAGATCTGGAGTATGTGTTACTTCCTGTAATACAATTTTATATTGGATGGAAAAAAACGAAATAATTGAGTAAAATATATAATGAAACATTAAGAAATATAAAGAAATCTGATATTCATGTTATAACACATCCCAGATAAGGTATTTTTCTACTCAGTTCAAAGTTTATAATATGGCACTTATGTCTGCAAATCAAACTGTAATGAAAAAAAAAACTATGAATTTGGTGTAAAACTAAATTATAAAACAAAGTTAAAACTCCAATAAAGAAAAATTTAAATAATTCCTGGCGCAAAATACTAAGAAATTAATGTAATTTCACAGCATAAATTTTGTAAATAGAAAAAAAATACTAATATAATAGAAATTAAAATTACCATGATTACCGAAATAATTCTAGGTATAAATGACTTTGATCGCATATATATATATATATATATATATATATATATATATATATATATATATATATATATATATGTAATCGTAGTTACTTTGAACGTAAATATATGTAAGGTAAGTATTGCATGAAAGTATGAAAAGTTGAGAACCTACAAGGAACAATGGATGTCACAAATAGCATTGCTTTCACCTTTTCTATGGCGTTTTCCTTATCTACTTCTCATATATTTATTTAGTAAAAGATACGGAAATAACATTTATCTCAAATAAACGTGACTGTATCGAAAAAAAATCTTGAACTGGTGTGACATCTCAGCGTCGTTTGAACTTGACGTCCTTTAAGAAAACAAATCTTTTTTTAGCAACCGTTGCGTACGAAAATATTTAATGTTAAAAGTCAACCTTTGATCTACTTGCACAAAGACACACGTATAATACGCTGGAAGAGTTTGCATACACACACACACATATATACATATATATAAATATATCTGTGTGTGCGTGTGTGTGTGCGTGCGACTATGATTATTAAATAGTACTCGATCGATGCATATATTTGTGTTTATTAAACAGACTTGATGTATACACAGCGCGTGGTGATATTTTTATTTATACAAATAATATAAGCTACCTATGTACATAGATGTTCTGTAACAACCTGTATTCAGTGATCCAACATCGTCAGGCTTTAGAGAAAATATAATTCTACAGAATTCGGTCTACAAGCATTGCTTTTTTACACAGATAATTATTTTATCTAGTTTTTACAGGGCTACCCGGCGTTGCTCGGGACCGTATAAACAATGAAAAAAAAAGCAGATATTGAACATATGTTTTATTCTTAGGGGAGAGGAATCTTTCATCTCTATGTATTATTTGTTTTATCTACCCTAGGACTGGTATTGTTCATGTTTTATCCCTAGCATAGGTAATTTACAGCATGTATATGAAATTGCTTTACCTTAGGGAGAAGAGAACAGGTAATATACAACATAATGTGTCTATATCAACTGTAGCGGGATAAAACAGTAAAATTAGTGTAGTGTTAGAATAAAGAGCAAAGGAAAAAATTAGAATCATATTCTGTAATTGCAAATCTAAATTTGCTAGCGTGTACCAGTATTTGCCAGGTTGTGGAAATTTGGAATTTATAACATATGTAGTGGCCTTTTCCTAGATACCTATTGCTAAAAATTATACTTTCATTTTGTTAGAAAAATATCTCTTCGGATGCCCTGCATCATCCAAAATAAAAACAAATATTTTTATAATTGTTTCAGTACATTGCTACACAATATGAAATTTTTTAACGTTTGTAAAAAAAAAATCATGAATGTGCTTATATTCCAAAAAAGAAAATATCAGTGCACAGTATTGAAAGTGTTTGAGATTCAAAAGTCTGTAACATTTCTACTAACTTCATAAGATATCATGTGAGAAACTGAATTGAATATCAAGACATTATCTGAAGCGTTTTTATTTTGGTGTAACATATGTGTTTACAGTGAACCTTAACTTTTAATAAACAGATTGGTATGCAATGACATAGGCTAAGAATCTTAGACAAAATATATATAAATTGGAAAAATGTGTGAACAAAAAAGAAAAAGAAATGATCCGCTCCACTTGATGACATCAAGCACAGTAATATTTTAGTGAAGAAAATATGAAATTGATGTTCAGTGATTAGTTTGGATGAATGAGAAAATGTAATTGTTTGATGCATAAAAAATAACTCATTTGCTGTATTTGATATTAAGCTGCAAAATATAGTGATTTGAATATTTAGGAAAACATCAAACCAGATTATGTAAAAAAAAAAAGATGAAATTAGAAAATATATATTTTATGTTTATGAGTTTTGCCAATCAAAATTTTGTGGCAGAAATTGGGTGATTACCATGCAATTTTATTTTGGTAAATTTTTTAAAATTATTTGAATGTTTATTATAATTTCTAATTAGTGACTTGTTATCATCAAAACCCGCCCCAAAGAGTGTCCTTTCTTTTATTAGGTATCAGACAGAATAGGTATCCAGATTTCTACTTCTATACAAATGTGATATTTCAGATCTGTACATAAAAAATTTGTTGAATATATAGGTTTAGAATTGTTCTCTTTCTCTTTTACAGAGAGGAAATCGAAACTACTATAAATGGGAAGGAGGATAGAAAACATTAAGTCACTCACTTCATCCTGGAACTAGCATATAGCTTTGGTATATTAAGCTGCCTATTTATTACCCCCAAGTCGAATATTCAGTTTCAAGTTCAATACTGGACGTCGATATACTCTTATACATAAACACACACACATATATATATATATATATATATATATATATATATATATATATATATATATATATATATATATATATACTGTGTGTCAAATTATTAACGAGGTAACATTCTTTTACCAGTTTCAGAAACTTACCGGTAGTTTCGTATCGAAAGCTTCGGAAACGTTGGCAATGATGAACTGCGCGTATTGTAAAATTTTCGTACTGTTCTGCACCATGTAAACAACATGCCATTGTAATTGTTTAATTCACGATATTTGAGGTGTGTCAAATTTTTAACAAGGCAGTTTGTCTCGTCAATAAAATAGGACGTAAAGGTGGTTTGAGTATGTCTGAAAAGAGTACTATTACAGAACACATAGCAAAAGGTAGAACTACCTTCAAAACATCGAAAATGATGGGAAGGTACTATCAAACTGTGAAGAACTTTTTAAAGGACCTTACAAAGGTACGTGAGAGATCTGATAAAGATAACTCTAAAGTTGTTTCACGCCGTTCACTACTCCAAATTAAACATGAAGTTGTTACGAACACTGATCAGACATATCGAGAAGTCTTTGTACAAAGCTGGATTGAAGAATGTCTCAAAAAGTACTCGATGTCGCCTTCTGAAAGTAGTGGCAAAATCTATTAAGCCTGTGACAAAGCCTCCATTATAGTAACATCACATTGAAATGGGCAGATGATAACATGAAAACGGATTTTTCCGAAGTTTTGTCCACAGATGAACTGCGTGTTATTCTTGATGGCCCAGATAGCTGGCACAAGGGATAGGTCCGAGATGGACGGCATCATCAGTGTTTAAGGCGCCAACAAGATGGTGGCGTGATAATAATTTGAACTGGGATCATCCAAGGTACTTTAGTTGGCGCATGAAGAGTCCCAGAAGGCGTAAAAATTATGTCCAATGATTACATATTTTTTTACTGAAAGAGCACTTTGAACCATAGCTGAAGAAGCGAAGGTTGACGTTCAACAGAACCATTATTTTTATGCAGGGCAGGATAATGCTCCCTCGTATGCAGCAAACAAAAGCAAAGGGTATTTGCAACAGCTGGGGTTCACTGGGCTACGGAAGATTGAGTGGCCTGCGAATCCACCAGATTTTAGCCCAATTTAGAACCTTTGAAGTATCATGAAGCGACGCCTCTATGCAAGTCGACGCCAATTTCAGAACAAAGATTAGTTGTGGGATGCTCGCAAAGACGTATCGAAAGAAATAACTGTTGACGAAATCACAAATTTTACTAATTACAAGTCATTCATAAAAAAGAATCACCAATCCCCTACTAATTATTATTACGCATTTTTCCTAGTTAATTTATTGTTTGAAAATTATTTCAATAAACAACATATAGGTATATTGTGTTTTTTCTCAACCTCTTTAATAACTTGACACACTGAAATCAACAGACATTCCTATCTCTGCCATAGTTTCGGTTATACGGCGTTAAATACTTTTATTTTCCAACTGGAGTAGCTGAATAGTATTGTAAGCACTTTTTCAAATTTCATGAATTTTTATGCACTGATTCCTTAAATATTAAAAAAATGTTAATACGTTAATAATTTGATACGCAGTGTATACATTTTAATATAAATTTAAACAACACATTCATATTAACAATAGAAACGTATTATAATGACTACAAGTCTGTAATAACATATACAATAATAATAATAATAATAATAATAATAATAAAAATAATGATAATATTAGTAATAAAGTATAATATTAATAAAGTATAATAATAATGATGTAAATAATAATGATGTAAATAATAATAAAGCAAATAATAATAAAGTAATAATAATAAAGTAACAATAAAGTAATAATAGATATACAATAATAATGAAGTAATCAAAAGTAAATAAAAATAAAATAAATAATAATAAAATAATAATAAAGTAATAAAGTAAATAATAATAATAATAAAGTAAATAATAATAATAAAGTAAATCGGCAGTTGCTCGTTCGGTAGCCAGCATGGGGGATCCGGACATCATCCTGCGAATGTTGACCAACGTTCTAATTTCAGAAACTCAAATAACAAGAAGACTGCACAGGTAAATATAACCTTAAATTTCAGTGACCAAAATGATACTGAACAAACATAGCACAGCCATGATAACAATCAAAATACCAAAAAACGAAGAAACACAATCCTATGGGGAATGGACATACAGACGGTCAAACCCATCGAAGCAAGAAGACCAGATGTCGTAATAATTTATATATATATATATATATAAATGCGAAAATGTGTGTATGTATATATATATATATATGTATGTATGTATGTGTGTTCACTTTTTGTGTATGTCTACAAAAGGCTTTTTTCGCGGTGATTCTCGGTTGGCTCGCTCCTTCTAAAAGACTTTTTATATAATTTCTAATAATAATATCTACGACTAAGGAACTCGGGTCTCGGCTATCTTTAATTTACCCGATTTTTACAAGCGATTTTTTAGATATTTTTTGATTGCCGCGTAGCGGGGAAAACAGAAACTTGCTTCCCTGCGTAGACTCTGTCCTTAAGATAGCCACAAAGAAAAAATATGGGGGGGGGGGTTAGGTCCGGGCTATGGGGTGCTTACTCAAAATCAGTCTTGAGACTGATTACTCGGCCTCCGAAGTTCTCTTTCAGCTAATCTCGGGACACTTTTGAGGTGTGAGAACTTGCTACGTCTTGCTAGAACCAGAACTTGCTCATGAGCGACGGGTAAATGGTCTGGAGCTCACTCTTGAAGGTTTTGAGGACTTCCACATACCGCTCCTTGGTGACTGTCACTGCTGCGCCAGATTCTTCGATGAAGATTGGTACGATGATGCCTCTGGCCGAGATTGCAGCCCACACCGTGCACTTAGGAGAGTGCAGGGGCTTGGTGGCTACTTCATTGGGTCTGGAGGATCCCCAGAAGACATTTGTCTTGTAGTTCACCTTTCTATTAAGATGGAAGTGGGCTTCCTCTGAGGTTCAAAGGAGGTTAAGGAAACTTGGTGTATCCTCGATCTTCTCAAGCATCTTGACTGCCATAGCCCTCCTCTGCTTCTTGTCTGAGGCTGTAAGCGTCTGTAGCGTCTGTATTCTGTATGGGTAAGCTCTGATATCGTTCACCAGCACTCTCCTGCAAGTCTCACAGAGCATACCGAGGGATTAACTTCGCTTACGGACAAAGTGTTTCGGACTCTGCTGGAGAGACTCTCTCACTCTTTCAACCAGCACAGCTGTTCGCTTCTTGGGACGTCTCGAGTGGCTTGGACGGTTCTCTCTGGCAAAGTTGAGGTTCTCCACGGTCGCATACTTTTCGAAGTGGTCCACCCAGTTCTGAATTCTGCTTTTGGATGGAGCTTTTTCACATTCGAAGTGACGCATGAAACTGTCCTGGGTTTTCTTAAACGAGCCTGTCTTGTAGTGAAATTTAACACAGTGTATGCTTCGTCTCAGCTCCCACGGAGGTCTTGGTGTACTCACGGTCGTCTATTCTGCCATGTCCTGTAAAATAAGGGCAATTGGTTAATAAATAATGAGATATCACATAAACTGTACACGGGGTCACACTGTATTTTCTAACCTTTTTGTTAAATGCGATTTTTTACAGTTCAGTAACAAGTCAACCAACCCTATATATATATATATATATATATATATATATATATATATATATATAGAGAGAGAGAGAGAGAGAGAGAGAGTAATAGAGAGAGGTAGGGAGAGAAAGAGAGAGAGATGAGATCCAAAATAAACTTCTTGCAAATTTTTTAAATTTTGATTGCAAATAATGTATTTTCAAATACGTTTTCGTTTCAATACTTTTACATTTACTTTTAAAATTTAAAAAGAGTTTTCCCTATATTTAATCCTTTAAATTACAATTGTTTTAAAATAATAATCTTTTCTTAACATAACATTGAATACGAGATGGAAAATAGGAAATTCGCAAAATTTCCACTTCAAGCTAGACAAAAATCTGCTGAAACAGCTCGAGATATCAACGTAAGGTTTGACCCAGGAAACACCACTGAACGAACAGCACAATAGTGGTATAAGAAGTTTCGTGGCGGCGACAAGTTTTGAAGATGATAAGCGTAATGGTCGGCCATCGGATTTTGACAACAATCAATTAAAAGCTTTTGTATAAGCCAATGCACATACAACTTTTCAAGAACTTTCCTCCGAATTAGACCAAATGTATACGATTTTTAACCACTCGATAGAGATTAAAAAGACAAAACACTTGACAAATGGGGTCCTCATGATTTGATCTACAACTAAAAGAAACGTCGTTGTGGAGTGTCATGCCCCTTTCTTTTACGCAACAAGAACGATCCGTTTCTCGACCAGGTAGTGACTTGCGATGAACAGTGGGATCTTTACGGAAAACGGCAAGGTTCAGCACAGTCGTCAGACTCCGACAAAGCTCCACGACACTTACTAGAGCCAGAGTTGCACCAACAGAAGCTAATGTTGACAGTGTGGTGGTCTGCTATCAGTTTTTTAATGCAGTCAAAATATTACGGGAAAGAAATAATAATAAATAGATGAAATGCATTAGAAACATCGACGACAACACCCAGCATTAGTCAAGAAAAAAACGCCCAATTCTTTCCCCACACAATGCCCGACCTCACGTAGCTAAACCGATCTTGCGTAGGTTAAACAATCTGAGATTCGAAATCCTTCCTCATGCGCCATACTCTACAGACTTCACACCAAGCATTTCGAAAACTCTCAGCCTGAGAAATGCTTAAAAAAAATAAGCGATATAAAAAATATTTTCATCAACTTCATCGCCACCAGAAAGCAAGATGTTAACGTTAGTTGCACAAATACACTTAATTTAAGTTGACAAAGTGTGTGCTGATTCTGAAAGTGCCTACCTCAATCAATAGTTTGATCTTCGATATGTTCATCTGAATTTAAAAGTACAAAAGAACATCTTGTCAACCTAATATATATATATATATATATATATATATATATATATATATATATATATATATACATATCATTACATTTTCACCCCAAACAAGGCACATTGCCACTTTAGGGTAGGGGGCTACTAGCAGGGGCAACAACTACTGGGGTACTATGTTGGGATTTGGGCAGCAAGATATCGGTTCACGTTACACTTAAACTTCTGCATGTCAGTACAGTTGGGGAAGGAAGGACCTGGAATGGAATCCCAGAGTCTAGCGGTTCTGTGGAAGAAACAATTGGAGTAGAAAGATCTTTTACATCTAGGGATCTCTACTGTGTGGGGATGAGATTTAGCTGTCTGTCGGGTTTGTCGAGGGTGTCTACGTCGTGGGGTCACAAGTGTCTGTAGTTCGCCAGAGCATTCATCATTAAAATACTTGTAGAACAGGCAGAGGGATGCTACATTTCGTCGATGGGACAGAGGCTGGAGCTTAGATGCCATTTCAGGGCCTATCAGATTGGTGACTCTCTTTTGAATCTTGTCTAGGAGAGAGAGACTAGTAGCAGATGCACTAGCCCAAATGCGACAGCAATACTCCATACATGGGCGAACGGTGGCCTTATAGAGATACAGGATACTTTCGGGTGTTAGTATATTTCTAGCAGGGTAGAGAGAGCTTACCTTCTTCGCAGCGGCCCTGGCAATGCTTTCAATGTAATTGTTCCAACTCATGTTTCCTGTGAACGTAAGGCCAAGCAGTTTGAAAGATGTACTCTCAGATAGGGAGTCACTGGCCATTGCTATTGGTTGCAGAGAAGGTTTCCTGTAATGATTGAAGGAAACCAGTTTAGTCTTGACAGTATTGAATGTGACCATCTATTTTTGTCCCCATTTCATTACAGATTGGAGGTTATCCTCTAGTGCTTTTTGCCATGTCATTAGATATGTGCTCATTTGTTTTCTTGTCGTGCCTGTTATAGAGTGTGGTGTCATCAGCATATATACTCATCTCAGAGACAATTTTGTCGGAGGGTCATTAATGAATATTAGGAACAATAGAGGTCCAAGGATAGACCCTTGAGGCACTCCCGCATTTATATCATATTGTTTAGATGTACGTTCGTCCAGGACTACCTGGATTTTTTTCTTACCTAAGAAGGATTTAATTATGTTAAGTATTCTACCAGTATATATATATATATATATATATATATATATATATATATATATATATATATATATATAATGTTTTCAACGTAAGATTACTAATTCAGCAGATGGATCTTGAATGCTGATAGTCAAAAAAAGCATTCCCTCTCAAATTATAAGGTCTTTCCCACTATTTTAAGATACTATATAGTTAATACATACTTTCCAAACAGTAACATTCAATTTTAGCATGTTCCATCTTCAGAATCAATAAAATTCAATATATATTTAGAATTTTTATTTTGGCCCCGTCAAACATTTCGTTGTAAAGCGTAGCAGATAAATATTTATTAAGCTTACGCTTGTAAATTTCCAGTTTTTACAAAAAATTCTTACGGCTAAATACAAAAACAACTATGTATCTATTAAATTTTGTAAAATAATAAAAATCGGTTGTTTATTACAGACTGTAAGGCAGAATAAAATAACTTATATGTATATAATTATATATATATATATATATATATATATATATATATATATATATATATATATATATATATATATAGTAATTCTGTCTTTTGGACGGAACCGCGGTCTAGCTAGTCCCTGAAGATTTAACCACTATGCCAAGTGAGGTTTGGTCGAATCCGTCCACTACTTGCTATAATATCTACGAAACCTGGGCACATTAGATATATCCAATAGTAGGTATAAGGCGCGTTTATATGTGTGTTTCGCTGTGTTAGAGATTAGATGGATTGAGCAGTCGAGAATTATAGATATTTATTATTCCTCTTTTACTACGCCTCATTATCAGATTACTTACTCATACAAAGATCTTGATTATGTTAACCAACTTGATCATTCACGAAAAGAAACCATGATTTTAATTATTCCATTTTGAGCATGCAATTTTTCCAACCTACGACCAATGTATTTAAAATGTTTATAAGGTATGGCGTATTTATATCTTATCTTGGCAAGATAGTACTAACCTTACGAAATAAAGAGGCAGCCTTCATAAGGAAAACTCTGTTGCACTTCCAAATTAATTTTATGATTTGTTTTACAGAAAAAAATTCACGCAAAAACGTTATTTACGCCTCGGCTGCCTGGTTTCGCTGTACTAGCTATATATACTTATATTACTTGTCACTGACATAATTTTTCTTATAATATATATGTATGTATGTATGTATATATATATATATGTATGTATGTATGTATATATATATATATATATATATATATATATATATATATATTTTAACCCTTAAGGTCTAAGTGGCAGTGATATTATTTTGGGAAAATCCGCAAAATATCACATGCACACACATAAACACACACATACACCTATATATATATATATAGTAATTTATAAAATATATATGGCGACTAAGCTACACTGAATATTCTGCGTTTCATCCACTGTAGGATTCGTCAGGCTTATGCGCGAATTTTGTGGTTGCTTCTTGTTTTTATATATGTTGAGGATTTCTAGTTAGCCAATCAGCTTTCTAGTATCCACCGCGCCCCCTCCTATCAGCAAATGGACATGCATTTTATCGAACAAAGGATCTGTTTTAGAACTAGGTTAGTTGTTTAAGGTAGATCTTTTCCCTCCTTTATATATATATATATATATATATATGAATATACCTATGTGTACACACACACATGCACACATATATATATATACATATATGTGTGATCGTTTATGTATATTCATGTTTATTTAATTAATTTATTTGTTTGTTTTCTATTGTTATTGTTAGTTTAAAAGCTTTTTTTATCGCTATCCTAGAGTGAGTTTTATTTTGTGTACACAGTTGTTTGCTATTTCTCGTCAACAGTTTAATAGATTTTGAGGTTCTTTAAAGTAAAGGATAGCAAATTTTTCATGGAGGCATACTTTACATGGGTCGTCTAAGTGTCTGCACGTGGTAGCTTTTCTCATTATTTTCCATTCGACTACCGGCGAATGTCCGCTTTCTTTGAGTTCCCAGTATTTATTCGCTAGTGTTGTTTTTATACGGTGTTTTTTTTATTTTTGAAGGTACTTTTGTGGTCATAGTATCGGATTTTAAAATCTAAGGAAGTCATGCCTATGTAATATTTCTTGTTATTCGGGGTTTCTTTCGCAAATATTGTTGCTTGATAAACTACACTTTTTGTTAGGCATTTATTTTGGACTGGGCAAGTTGTGCGGTGTCTACAATTGCATTTATCTTGTTCGTTATTATTATTATTATTATTATTATTATTATTATTATTATTATTATTATTATTTATGGTATGGTTGTTCTTGTCCGGGGTCGGTTTGTTATTATTATTATTATTATTATTATTATTATAATTATTACTGCTAGTGTTGGTTTTATTTCTGTCATGGTGTCTACTTTTTATTGTTTATTTCGTTGTTGTTTACATTGTTTTCATTTAGTATTTTGTTATTATGTGCTTTAATTATCATCTCTAAATTTTCGCAACAACTGTAAGATAACTTCAAGGTATTTTTATTGAAGATTTTGTGTAAGGGGTTGGTTGCGGGAAAGTGTTTTTGAATAAGATCTAGAAATTTCTTGCCAAGTTTTGTTTTTAACATTTGATTGTATGGGGCCGTATACCAAACTATAGTTCTTTTTCTTCTATTTTTACTTTTGTTATAGTTGCTGGTGTTTTTTTGCTTATATTTGATATCGATATTTTTGTATCCACTATTTTTTAGGGCTGTTTCGTGGATATTGGTTGACCTCTTAAATGCATTTTCATCGCTTGAGTTATTACTGAGTCTACTTACGATCGAGTTAGGAATGTGTTTTATAATTGATGGTGGGTGGTTGGACTTAGGGTTTACGTAAATTGGAGTAGCGTTATCTTTTAAGTATGGTTCACTATGTGTTTTTATCTAAGTTGTACTTGACGTCCAGGAAGTTTGTTATTTTTATGTTAGCTGATACGTCCGCTTTTAGGCCTAATTTTTTCATTTCTTTGTGTATGATTTTCTTAAAGTTTTCTCCCTTGACTTTGTTGGATTTTTTTTATTATAGCTAGTCCGTCATCTCTATATAGGCCGATATCCGTAGTATCGAATATGTTTGTGAGGGTATATAGAATGAATAATCCCACAAGATCTGATGCCTCTGCAGAGTCTCTGGCACCCATCGCCAAATCGAACGAATTTTTCATTTTAGTCTTTATCCATTGGTTATTGTTATTTATTAGAACTGATTTTCTACATTTTTTAATGATGTTGATTTCTTCTGAGGATATATCAGTGTATGCCTCGGCAAATTCTAGGGCAATGTTAAAAAGTTCTTCGGATATCGAGGGATAAAAGTCTATGATGTCAAACTGTATGAACGTACATTTATCTTTGTTTTCTATATTTTTAAACTAGGTGATTGCTTCGGTAGTATTTGCCCACTGGTTTAGTTCTAAGTCCTGTTTGATTTGTTTGTTTACTCTAGAAAGTATAGTTTTGCTAATTCTACCTATTTCTGGTTTAGTTGGGTTTATCAGGCGGGTGCTGGGATTATTATTAAAGTAAATTACTAACTAGCTCTACCTACGTATTGAGCACTTTTGAAGTAAATACTTAAAGTTTACGCATAAATCTATACTTTCGTATATTAAATTTATGTGAGTAAATGAAGTAGTTATAAATATATATATATATATATATATATATATATATATATATATATATATATATATATATATATATATAATCATCCGCATACAGCCTTTTTCGCTGTCTGGTAGAGTTTCAGTGCGATTACACTAGTGTCTTTCCCAAAACAGTAACTGCAGCTACAAATATCTAGGTGATAGCCGGCAGTTTTACTCACTAAACAATGAGCTCAGCCCTCGAAGATGCTATCTTCAATATCAGGTTTTAAATATATACTGCTGCTTTTTGAAGTGATGTATTTGCTTATTTAAAACAATCTCTGCATTCCGCTAAGAAGCATTATCTATATTAATATGTCTCGCTCTCCTTCTTTAAATACACAGTTATTGCTGATTACATTTTTTCTGCTTATAACTTGTAACAGTCGTTTCCTTCTTTACATACTTTCCTGATAATTGTTTTCATTAACCATCCTTACTTGATTTATTTCTCACTTCTGTTTCTGAATCGTGTTCTGTTTCCTTTTGTCCACTGAGTTTTCCTGATCATGCTATTGTTGATGTTGAAATTGATTTTTCCGTCTTCGATTGATTTATTTCCACAGAAAGACGTTTAACTACAGGAGGACTGATTGAAATGGCATTGTCGCTTCCTATGTGACGATCATTTCTATGTTTCAAATTGATACTGCAAAGAAGATTACTGACAGGCTCTTGTTCGAATCGTCACCTTAATTCTTCATTGTAAGTTCAATCAAAACTTCGTTTTCCTTCCTTAATTTCATCTATCGTTGCTTCTTCTATTGCCAATTGTAATTATAACTTCAATCGGTATTGTCTGGATGTTAGGCTTCTAGACAATCCTACAGAAGATCTAGTAATGTCTACTAGAGAGCAATTTCTGATACTATATCAATATACTCACAAATGATTCGTGACTATCTTTTCTTAAACTTTTTGCTATTTACTGAGAATCTATAATATGGTGGTTAGTAGTGGCACGTCTACTATTCCCTCTTATTTAATGGTCTGCAGTCTTTTCTCTTTTCTAAGGACAAATTTGATCACTTATTTCCACTTTTTGCTGTGAATTCTTATTGATGATTCTGGTGCTGTTAGAAAACCGATAGTTCTAATGATTCTATGATTATCACCCAAAAGATGGTTGTTAGAGCTATTTCTGATCTTTACCAGTCTAAGGTAAATTATCCTAACTCAATTTCTGTTGTCGTACACAAACATTGCTCTCGTAAACGTTCTTCTAGCCTTTCAGCAGGGAAAGGCTCGCTACGTCTATTGCATGGGAAAGAGACATTGGAGGGGCGAAAATGAATTTCGAAACCGGTTTTGTAATATATTAAGGCAGAAAAGGGTGTTTTTTAGATATGGAAACTGTACTTTATTATTCGTTCTACGGGTAGAAGATTGCATCGGGAGTTTAATAACTCTTGGCGCAATATAATGATCCAACCATAATTCCGAAGAGCTTGAACAGGGGTCGAATGTATGCGTTCAGTTTCAGATCAGAAGTGAAGGTCGGTCACAGCTTGTCAAAGCATGCCACTTCCTAAAGACGACTGCAATCATTTCAATAAGGGCAGGGGCTTGATAGAAGGAGCTTGGTTTCACACGCATTCAAATAAACTAGCTTCGTTTTTCCCCATTGGACCACATGCTCAATATCAGAGGAGATAGAATCAGAAAGATCTTGGTCATCGTCGGCCTTTGAAGTGCTGTCTTAGCTAGTAGTTTCATTTGCATATATGTTTATGAATTAACATAGAATGCAGTTTGAGAGATCATGATGAAGATAAAGAAGGGAGTTGGAGTCAGAATGGATCTTCGTGGCACGTAAGCGTTACTATTTTGAAATCTGGACCTGTCATCGATAACCACCTGTAAAAACGTACCAGACAAGAAAGATTCGATGGTATAGATTACAATTCCTGATATCTAATAGCTAAGAAATCTTATTAACTAGTCTTTTATGCAAAATCTTATAAAATGTCATTTATATGTTAACAGATATTGCATTTAGGAATGAACAACAGTGACAAGATTAACTGATCTTATGTGAAATTGCAGTTAGTACATCAGCTGTTGGTGTAAGAGGAAGCAGACTGCTCAGTATGTTCGTATCGCTGAGGGGATTGTCACTTTCCCTATTTAACACGGAATCAATGTTACAATACTGTTCAGTTCGGAGAAGTAATGTTATTTGTCTTGAGAAATTAATGAATTAATTTTATCTGCACCTGAAAAGTTTACTTAAAACTAACTAAAATATGAACGCCCCCCCAAAAAAAAAACTGTATTCATTATTGCAACAACAGACAAAATCTCATGTAAAACAAAAACAAAAAAAGAAGATTTTACTTTTGACTTTCCTCAGTAAACCTATGCCTCCAGCCCTTGATAAATGGTGACCTTGTAAAAAAAAAACAATAATTAATCATAATTATCAAAAGTCATTGATAGATTTATTAGAAATTTATGAGGTGATGTTTTTAAAATATTGTAATGAAATGATTGTTAACATTTACGACTTAAAGAAGCCAAGACGACATATATATATATATATATATATATATATATATATATATATATATATATATATATATACATATTAAAAATATTCAACTTCTAAAAGTATATATATATATTTATTACTTTTAGAAAGTAAGTACATATTTACTTTAAAGAAAAATAAAGCACATATCATTTTGGCTATTTTAAATGTTAATGGTGATTACGTAACCCTTTAAATAGGTAAATATATCTTACTTTACTGTACATCCCGGAAAAAAAGTTCTCTATTTTAATTCAACAATTAGAAAATGATTCGATGTCCTTAGAAAAAAATGCCGTTTGGTTGCATAGATATACGCATAGTCACACTAAGTCTTATTGGTTATAATGAAACATGCATACATCTGGACATTGAAAAATATTCTTTTTAAATATGTAAAGCGTCATATAAGAGAAGAAAACTCTATAAGTGAAACTGAAAAACAAACTAAAATAATATTGTAAAAATATGTTTATTACTTTTTCCTCGTATAACTATACCAGTGTTGTAGGTGTAAATATGTTGGAAGAAATCAAATGTGAGTTCACTCCGGTGTTCGTGTAACATTATGTAAAATTATACACACATCCACACTAACGATTGTTAGCATAGATGACTGGTCGTTTTTTTTCTTTTTGTTTTACGGCATCTCAACCGTTTTTGGGTTATTTAATGCCGAATCCAGTTATTTTTTAGACAGATTTTGAAGGTTTAAGTTCTTTATATCTTTGAAAATTTATTTGTAGAGTTTGGTGTGGGTGTTTTACTTCATATCAACCAATTTCGGGTTATTTAATATCAAATTCAGCTATTTTAGAAATAGTATTCATGGTGTAGAAGTTTTGATTCTTCAATCTCTTTGTATCTTCAAGTTTGTTTGTTCAAGTAGTTTGCTTGGTTTGGTTCTTTCATAGTGGATTTTATCGCTTTTGTTTTCTGCCCTGTTGCTATATGAGAAGGAAAAGAGATACAATATTAATGTTTGGTACATTTTATGTCAGGAAGTATGGGAGATGGAAAGAGAAAGAGTAAATGAGAAGGAAAAGGGGGGAAAGGTGTTTGTTTGTGTTTCACAAAACATAATTAATTTTGAAAAAGAAAATAGAAAAACAAAAAGCATCAATGTCATATGCATTTCATCTCAGGAAGTCGATACCTTCAGACAGCCTGATCTGGTAGCACCAGTGCTAAATATGAGACATATAGACATGTGCATGATAACAAAAATAAATTATTTATTGAATTTTAACGAGTATATTCTTTGTTTTCAAATTGTTACATAATATAAAAAAACTATTTAGATCTGTATTAAAAAACAAAACAAAAAGAAGGTTATTAATAAAAAAATAGCTTTTACATTGTTTCTATTTTACATCTGTCAGCAACAAGAACGATTACATATAAAACTGAATTGAACGGGAACATCAAGGATGAACTTGACAAATCACATTCTAATTGAGTGATCTTGCGATCAACCAAAGAATAACACATTCGAATTTAAAATAGAAAAAAATTATAAGATGTTACATTTCATAAATAAATTCTATTTCTTATTTCTTTTTCTTAATTAATACATTTCTATTGTCTTCTTAATATTATGCTAAGATTCTAACATAAAAAATATAATGTATGTTTAGGTGTATGGATTTATGTATTACACAAGCAATATACTAACTTTGCACCATGACATAAAGAAAAAGAAACATTATTCAAATGATTTTATAAAACAGTGAATAAAGCAGCTGAAAAAAAGATGCCGTCGTATAAGTCCACATAAGCAAATGTATATATGTTTTTGTCAGAATAAAACTAAATAGCCGGTATGTAATGGGATTTTATTTCTTTCTTAAATATGCAAACATATCTCAGTTAAAATATGTAAAACAAGGAAATGTCGGTGTACCTCATTACTAGTTGCGAACATTAATCAATATACAAGCAACATTAAACAATAGTCGATTTTCCCTGTCATAATTTATGCGTTTCCTATTTTAAATCTGACCTACACGTAAAATTGTCTGACCCTTCGTTCTCCAGTTTATTTATGTCTATGCATATATTGGAGGGAAATTACTTTAATGTTTACATTGGCCAATGATGGGTGCAACTTTTGTTACGCGTTCAATAATAATCATTAAAAAAAATATTAATTTATATCTCCCTCTCTTGTTTTAGTGTTTTTCACCTCAAACGATTTACATTGCCACATGGACGTAAACGTCTATATTTATATATAAAAGTCTACTATAATAAACGATAGAGAGGTATGTAAGAAGACTTATTACATTTTGTTTTTTTCTTAACTGAGCCAACCATGTGGTCGACCATAAAGACAGAAGGGTAGATGAAGATGGCTCAGATCAAGTTGTGAGAAAAAGCACTGTGTCAAAGGCATACGGGTGGGTTCGTGAACAGTCTAAGTTAGGTTATAAACAATGGAGAAATCGTGAGAGAACCATTCCCTCATCATCTGTCTTGATTGAATGCGCTAACTATTTCACATTGTGAACATTTAAGTTCTCAAAGACGGGAATGTAAGTAGAAGGAAGTAGAAGGAAGAGCAAACAGGATATGATCAATTTTCTCAAATATGTTCTTAAAGATAGTAACTTCGCTGTTAAGCTGGGCGATAGGGAGCCAATAAAATCGCAGTAGTGTGAGCAAGTGCAATCCGAAAACACACATGAAGCAATTTAGGGTGTTCTCTGGAGAGGTTCCTTCCACATATTCAACCACCTATAAAATACCATGTTTACAATATATTCTTAGTTTTTTATTATTTTATATTATATTATTACAATGAATTATATATATATATATATATATACATATATATACATACATATATATGCATACATATATATACACACTTATATATAATGTATATATATATATATATATATATATATATATATATATATATCTGTAGTTATGGGGAATGAAAAAAATAAGATTGATTCTTAAAGAGGCGACTCATCGGGATAATGCAAAGTTGGACAAATAGCTTTGTACGTTGTATAAAATATGAAGAAATAGAAAAGGCGAAAATATAAAACTGTATAATAATGCACATAGATTTAATTGTGTATTCAATATGGATGTTACATTTATGGTCTAGGATAAGTAAAGTCTACATATCATATAGATATATGTATATATATTAATGCATATATAGACATATATATATATATATATATATATATATATACATGACAGGTGACTATTTTTGAACATCACATTGTATACGAAATCTGTTCATATCACTGGCAACTGATTAGCCATAGTATGATTGCAGCAATAAAACGAATGTGATTGAAATCTAGCACAAATATCGGTTCTTGGAGATAAACTCACAAGGAGTATAAAAACACACATACACACACTCACATACACACATATACATGCATATATATACACATAAATTATTTATTTTATTTATTCATTTTAAATGTATTTGATTCTTGTGCCGCGCGTTATAATTCAATTCCGTCTCTATTTCATGTCAATGTTGAAACGAAAAGCTTTTGGCGGTTTGAAATAAGATGATTGCTTATCTCACCTGAAGGATTAATGTAAACTTATTTTTTTCATCACTTTATCAGAGTAAAAAAAGCGAAAATACGAAATTAACTAATCAATCAGCGTGTAGTTTGAGGGATATTGACCTCAAACATGTCACCCTCCATAACACTTGGCCCGAAAACCGTACGGAGCGTAAGAAAACCTCTATAATTGACATCACAATCAATCGTTCGGATATAAAATTTCTTTTCGTTCCTTCTCCTAGTTTTATTAATCGGGAAGCCAGTTACTTCTGGGAAGAGAATTTCAAAGGAGTGCTGGATAGAAAGATAATTAAAGTATCCGCCAACTATGCAGTAGGATCGGCTACAAAGGAAGTATTTTGATCAGTAAGAAATCATTAATCGAGGGTAGATCTTGGATAAGAAACTTCATATATATTATACCTATATATGTATTAATGCGTGTCTGTCAATGTTTATACAATAATTTTTCGATATACAAGTAAAAAGCATGTATACGTACACGAATAAAGAACAACATGCGTTAATATATATATATATATATATTTATATATATATATATATATAGTAAGTGATAAAAAAGATCTATGACAATTAAGCTACATAGAATATTCCGCGTTTTATCCACGTTAGTATTTTTCAGGCTTATGCCAAGTCTGGTAAAAAGTTCATTAATGCGGAAAGGCACAACTCCCCCAAAGGGTGTTCGTCAGTGTTCCACAGAACTATCCATATATTCGTATTAAAACTCTAGCTGATGTCTGATGTCGGCCCTGGGAAATGAGATAAAATTTACTGAAAATCTAAGTAAACTAAAAAAAAATAATGTTATATATTTATTGCTTACTTTTTATATATATATTTCTTTGTACGTGTATTTTCTGTTGGCTGACGTAGTAGAAAGAAACGTTTTAGAAACGATCTTGTAAAAGCGCGTGTACTTAGAATGATATATGTGTACACACGCATATGTTTATAAGCTGATACAACTCAAATATTTTTTATGTAAAATAAACATATACATTTGCTTAACATTTTTCAACGTTAAACACTTTCCATAAAATATTGTCTTTTTTTTCTTATTCGCATGGTGTTTAAACTGAGAAAATTGTAGTAAAAATATGCCAATGTGTTTTCTTTAATGGTTATATCTTCGAATATTCGAGTGATACGCATCGCGTGCGTTAATTAAATTAGTAAGATTGTGTTCCTGTGATATAAGCATTGATCAAAATTTAATTGGAATATGTTTCTTAGACAATGCAACGCAGAGGTTTTTAAAATAAAATAAACAAATATTTATTTGTTTAAAGTACATATTTTCGGCGGTAAACACCTTCCCCGCGATATTTTTCCCCGCTGCATGGTGTTATTATTGGTCATCATGAAGCTGATTAACCGACATAACTCAGATTAACCTATAGTGGTCTCTCTATATAAGCGGTTATCAACAGTAAAAGTAATGCAAATGTATGTCCAGTGAAATTGTTAATTACTAGCATAGCTTTGAATCGATTTTTGTGATTACATAACTAAAAATTAGTAGGATAAAATAGCAAGCCGCTAGACAGTCCCACAGAGTCGATGAATGAGATCCAGAAAAAGACCCTGAAGAGGGTTGAGGATGAATTAGGGTCACCGAAAACGAAGGAAACCTTCAGAACCCTTCTAAGGAATTTAAAAAATTCAGGATTTAAGGGTGATCCAGGAGAATTGGATAACTAGTGTACGGTTTCCGGGTCGTAGGATGAACAGATGATTCTGTTGACATATGAAGCAGCCGAGGGTTCGGTATCGCGGTTTATCGGATGGCAATATAAAGAAAAACACCGATTGTCATGGAAGAAACTGATATCAACACTTGTGAAGGAATATTTCTATTAGAGGACCGCAATTAGTGGCGACGGAGGGGATAACAAGACTGGCGGAGCGGATATCGGATTTGGTTGTTAGGGCCATCCTGACAGTGCGGTGAGAGTCAATAGGGTCATCCAATTCTTGTTGGCTGATGTCCTTGGAGAGGCGCTAGTGGATTGAATTATTTAAAGAATTCCTAGGGCGACCGGGTCTGATGTGCTTAACCTGCCAGTCTGATGGACACCGGGCCAAGTATGTCCCACGAAATGGGGGTCGCCATATAGGCGCTAAACTCGAATTGGTTGAAATGTGGTAAGTTTTGCAACGAGATTAAATTATAAACGGCAAGCGAGAACAAAAGGCTTTGGTTCAAGCGAATCAATTTTATGGTGCCGGCCACGTCGAGAAAACGAAGTCCCTGAGAAACGAACAAGAGTCGTTTAAAGTTTGCAGGGACAGGCGTCCCTAGTGAAGACAAGACCGCTGCGTTTTTGGAAGTGTGGTCAATTGGGTCATATGTCCAGAGGTTGTCCGACGAGGCAATGTTGGCGCTTCGGAAATAGGGGTCACATTCGAACAGTGTTCCACAACTAGAAACGGATCTCTCAAGACGGAGAGAAAGACGTCAACTGAGAGAAGCACTCAAATGCTGGTTAGAGGTTCGAGAGACAGTGAGAAGAAGCCAGGGTAGGAGTTCCTGTTGCCACCCCTCGCCCAAGAAGAGGGCGAAGATAAAGGCCAGTAAGAATCTGTTCCCTCCTAAAGGAAGTTCGGGACATTAAATGCCTGGGACTGGAAGGGGGTCTGGACGGTGGCGTCTCTGTGTCCCTAATATGTTTGAGAGCATAACATGACTAACAGAAACTGACTGCGTTCAATCGATCTGGTGTAGACTCGGGCGGATAGGAATCATCTGCGTCTGGAAGCCTAACTCATTTACCCTATAGGCTATGAGGGGTTGCCTGAAATTTGAAGGTTTATATGGTGCCCGACCTCTGTGAAGAACTGACACGAGGGGCTTGATTTCTTGAAGGAAGTGGGGGCGAAGTTTCGATTAGCCGACCTGTGGCTGAAAAGGAGGAGGATCACAACGCCATATAGAGCCACCTTTTAATAAATTTATAAGAGTTAGAAATAGCTACTAGGACAATGGTGTCTACTAGAGGAAGGATTTCCGGACGAAGGAGTAGAGGCGTCAATTGGTACCAGGACAAGTATCTGCCAGAAGAAGAGGAGTTGGTAGTCAGCTATGCCAATTGATTAAAAATTCGATAATATGCATAAACGCTTACTTTCTTAAGTGGTCTTATGATTTTTACCAGGACTATATATATATATATATATATATATATATATATATATATATATATATATATAATTGTTTGTGCGTGGGTCTGTGTGTGTTCATCTCCCTACCAAACGACTCCTTCTAATCTAAGTCCACTGTGATTCAAGGAAATCTTTTAATCGTTTTTCGGATAAAAAGTGTCCCTAACTCAAGGATTTGGCATTTGAAAACTTTAGCGAAGTTTTTGAGCCCAAAAAAATAAATGTTAAGGTGTCAAAATTGGGGCCAAATTTAAAAAAAAATGACCTCTTCAAGTCTCTACAAAATTAATCAGCCAATTTCTGGTCTAAACATTTGAAATTATACATAAAGTGTATTCAGAGAGTCAGCAAGCTTTTTAATCGGCGTTTGAGTGAAAATTCTTTTGCCAAAAGGTCAAAGTTGATAGAGTTGATCTTTGCATATTCTACTAAACTCCTTCGCCAATTTTGTGTATAAACACTTGAAATTTTAGATGTAGTTTGCCTGTATATGAGTAAAAGCTTTTATATATATATATATATATATATATATATATATATATATATATATACATACATACATATATATAACTATATATATATGCATAAAGTTATGAACAGTATATAGGCCCCGAGCAAAGCCGGGGTGAAATGTTAGTATACATATATATATATATATATATATATATATATATATATATATATATATATATATATATAATTATCGTGATCTTACATGGTTCAGCTTCAATAATAGACTTTTCTTGGGGACCTTGATACAACACCTGCACGATTTAGAACTCTACTGACTATATCCTTGCTCACATTAATCCCAGCTTCTATGAATTCGGTTTAAATTTCGCCACGAGTAAGAAAAGTTTTTTGTATCTTTCTGCTTACCCACCTTGATATTTGTCATTTAATTTCCTTGGCCGACCACATCTTGGATGATTTGCAATAGCTCCACCAGCGGTTTTAACCTTTCTAATAACGTTTCCAACTGTACTAAGTGGTAGATTAAGTTCCCTTGATATTATTCGATACCCTTTTCCTTCTTTGTGCTTATACATTATTTTTCGACGAATGTCTATTGACAACTCTTTAGTTTTAGGAATTGTAATAAATAAACTGATTGAGTTATGAACAGTATATAGGCCCCGACCAAATCCGGGTGAAATATTAAGATATATATATATATATATATATATATATATATATATATATATATATATAATATATCATTATATATATAATTAAATATATATATAATTATATACACAGACATACACACACATATATATCTATATATCTGTCTATCTATCTATCTATCTATATATATATATATATATATATATATATATATATATGTATATATATATATAATTTTTAGTTTATGGATGTGTATGAAGTGAAGTATACAGACAGTGCAATTGTTTATCATTTCTATTATTTTATTTATCATATTTAAAGAGGCACTTTGCTTTCGTCACAAAATATAACGAAATAATAATGAAAGACGCCAGAAAAAATGGATATTTGGTTTGGGGGTGCGTTAATCCATTGCAAACACTTTTGCAAAATTTTCTATGAATTTCGTAATTGTTTGTGTAAGAGAAATGTTGTCATTTTTAATTTTTAAATTTTGAAGGAATTTGTGTCCGATTAAGTCGGCATCTACATAAAAAATCATATATATATATATATATATATATATATATATATATATATATATACAGGCGGCAAATAGAAATTTATCAACACTGCAAATATAAGCTAAATGTAATGTAACTGCTTAAACAAACTATACTTCATTTGGTTGGCCTTTTATTTTTCTATAATCATTCTTCTATATATTTGACTGTTATTGTAATATTCTAATGTTCACTTCAATTTAAAAAATAACTTCAATTTGGCGAGACAAAAAGAAAGTCTGCGCATTGGAAAATTGTTATTTTAATGTAACTTTAGGACATTAATGCAACAAAAATACAATTGGAACACAACGAACTAGTTAATATTTAATAGCATAGCCCTTCTGCAATTTGACAACCTGCAATCTTTTGGGTATTCCTTTAATTAGACTTCAGTAATACTCCGGGGGTAATGGATTCCACCTTTCTTTAATTTTTGTCCAAACTTCTTTCAAATGTTTAATGTTATCATTGCGCAGCTTTTGCTTGATGTAAGACGTGTTCGATAGAATTGATGTCTGGAGATTGTGCAGGATAATCTAAACACGGAATATCATGCTCTTCCAGGAACCTCTTGACATTGCCAGCTGTGTTAATGGGATCATTATCCTGCATAAAGATGAGATTATCATCCAAATTTCGAGCAAAAGAGGGAAGAACATACTTAGTGAATATATTAATGCACATGGTCGAATTAATTCGACCTTGCAAGCGAACTATAGACCCTTAACCATTTGTACTAATAATGGCTCACACAAAAACTGAACGTCCACCATGTTGCAGCGTTGAAACTGGTCACCTAGGATTACATTTTTCGTCTTTCATCCGAGGGACGTACTGCCTACCATCACTGCATAGCCTATTAAACTTGCTTTCGTCGTTAAAAAGAACTTTTGACCAATATGAGGAGTCATGATCATCATTGCACCTGACGAAATCCAGATGGCGCTTTCTATTCTTTACAATAATAATTGGCTTGCGTCTTGCAAAATATCCTCGCAAATTAAATTCCTTTAATCTGTCATTGACAGTAGAAAGAGAACACTTTTTTACATGATTGCACTGTTATTGGATTTGGGGAGCCGTTTCAAATCTGTTTCTTAGGCAGCGGATCTTGATAGTATTGTCTTCCCTGTTAGAAGTAACTCTAGTACGACCAGATTTCGGGACATAACGAACACTGTCGGTGTTTTGTTGCTTTTGCACAGGCGTTCGTATCATTTTCTCATCACCTTTCAATCTGCGGCCGATTTTTCAATTAGATCAACAAGAAAGGCGGAGAGTAATGAGCTCCTGAAGATAACTAAGAGAAAATTTGTAGCACATGGATTAAATGTTACGTTATATAACCCAGAACAGTAACAATTACGATTAGCGATGCTTTGTTGCCTGTTCATGGATAGTTTAAACTGATGTAGGAGCAATAATTTAAGCTGGTTTTAAGTGGGCTTTGTTTTTGCCTCCTCAATTTGAAGTTATTTTTTTTAAATTAACGTGAACACTAGAATATTTAAATTAAAAGTCAAATATGAACATGGAAACCTATAGAGGAATAAAAGACGAATCAAATGAGGTATAGTTTGTTTAAACAATTACATTAAATTTAGCTTAAATTTTCAATTTTTGAAATAAATTCCTAGTGCGGGCTTTCTTTTAGTCGGCACTGTATATATAAGGGAGGGAGATATATATATATATATATATATATATATATATATATATATATATATAGAGAGAGAGAGAGAGAGAGAGAGAGAGAGAGAGAGAGAGAGAAAGAGCGAGAGAGAGAGCATTGACAAATACAACTAGCTACGTTACCAGGTATTTAGACGCCATTGAACATATGTCGAAAATAAACGCAGGTGCTGTAACTTTAGAAAATGCGGAATTTGTTGATATGCAACGATAACTAAAATCTACGGCAATGACGTGTTAGTTTTTTTTATATATTAAATATTGCGGGGACCGATTAAAAAGAAGAAAGAGACAACATTACTTTTATAATGAGTTCATCCAGAAGCCGGGAGACATCATACGTATATGTGGTACCAGACGTTATAACTTTCATTGTAAAATGTATTATCATACGAAATTATTCACCGGTATTTTTAAGGTTTCTGACGATTCCAAGGTGTTTATCCTTTTATTCTTTGTTCTTTCTTAATCTTAATACAAATTCCTCAATACGAGAAACGCGATAAATATATAACATATTATATATTTACATATAAAGTCCGTGTCAAAATCATAAGACCACTTAAGAAAGTAAGCGTTTACGCATATTATCGAATTTTTAATCAAACAAATGGTTGAAACCATTGCCAAAAGGGAAAATATGATGGAAAAAATGAAATCTGCTTCATTGGAAACCTTAACCCTGATCTAATAATTAATTTAAAAAAAATTTTTTCACCTGGTCAAAATGATGAGATCACTTTAATAAAATCCGCTAGTTTGTAAAAAATGAATGCGAAAAGCTTTCTATGTTACTAAACGCAACTTGTTAATGGATAAAAACACATCTTACTAAATTCTAAATGGCAAAAGGGAACAAAAGGGAAACCATTATAAGAGTTTGAGAGACGAATGATCTTTGAACTTAATATGGGTGGACTCGCCCATAGATCCATTGCAAACGAAGTGAATCGTAGTAAAAGGGGCATCACAATTTTTTTTAAGAAATCCAGATCAATATGGACACAAAAAGAGTCTAGGTCGACCCCCCCCCACCAAAAAAAATAACCCCATCACTGGATCACCGTATCAGAAGACGTTAAAAAAAAACTCCAGTATGAACTCAAGTCGATTGAAAAGCCAAACCGCAGTTGAATGTAGTCCTAAAACCATCAGAAGGCATCTGAAAATAAAAGGGATTCAATCATTTAAAGAGACTGCAGATACCAAGTCTTCTTGAACAGCACAAACAGCCTATCCTGCCTTGACAGTACAAAATAGACTTCGTGGTTTAGTGGGGGATGCCCTTTTCTCTTCCCTGCAACCTCTCTCCCACAGAAGAGACGTTGCGAGCCTGTCTTTGTTTAACCGTTATTTCCATGACAGGTGCTCGTCTGAGCTCCAATCCCTCGCCCACCCTCGCCAATCTTTCACGAGAAACACCCGTCTGGCTGAAACTTCTGTCAATAATTTCCCCACTCTTTATCTGTGTCTAAATTCAAACGTAGATTCCATGAGCAAAGCTTCTTTCTTAGTACTTCACACCAGTGGAACTCTCTGCCGCTTGCCTGTTTCCCACCTGACTAGAACTTGGACGTCTTCAAGTCGAACATAAACAAACTCCTGACAACCCCCCCTTAAGTAAGACACTCTGTCAAATCCCCGAACATCACATCGGGAAAGGGAAGTATTATTTACCTCTAATATTGTTGTACGAATATTTGATATCGTTCGATTATCGAAAATAAAATAAAGAAATTCATACGCATGTATGCATGTATATATATATATATATATATATATATATATATATATATATATATATATGAATATAAATTATCAGTGTATGCAAATGATGGGCAATCAACACTTCCCCCAACAATGAAGAGGTAGTTTGCACAGCAAACAAGAGAGCTAACATGCTTGTCCGTCAGTTTGCCTCTAACTCTTCTTTGGACGAAGCAAACCACTCCCTCCTTGATTTTCCTTTGCGGACAGAAACCACACTAAATGATCTGAAAATTAACCCTTCTCAGGTACATGATACAAAAAATGATTGAAACATCAAATTATGTGAACCTGACTAATCCGACTGTACTATTAAAAATTTGCTTTGATGAGATTACTCAAGCGGTCTCCAAACTTTTCAACAAATGACTTTACAAATTATGCTGCCCTGACTGCTGGAAAACTACCTCTGTGGTACCAGTTTACAAGAATTCTGGCGAAAGAGCAATCCCTTTAAATCCCCGCCCATTAACCTCCCTCTCTTCTCGCTAAAATATTTAAGTCCACAATTAAACATGCTCTAGTTCACCACGCGACAATAAATAAACTTCTGTTCGACTATCCATTTGGATTTAAGCAAGCCCGTTCTACTGCAGATATCTTAACTGTAGTCTCTCAACATATATACCATGCATTGGATAAGGCAGAGGGAGGAGGGCAGTAACCCTAGCTATATATAAAGCTTTTGACATGTTATAGCACGATGGTCTTCTAATGAAAATCAGAACCAATCCTTAACATAAAAATCTCTCAGGTAAAGAGAAGAATCTAGGTTTTCCTCGATGATCGTACGTCAGTACACTATGATATAAATGCGGCTGTACCTCACGGGTCGATCCTTGGACCTTTATTATTCCTGATGTTCATAAATGTCCTCCCTGATGAAATAGTCCCGGAGATGGGTATATTTGCTAACGACACCACCGTCTATAACAGACACAAGGGGAAACAAGAAACCCTAGCGAAGGACCTCCAATTATTAGTGGAATGATGTAAAAAAAATGAACGGTAACGTTCAATGCTGCCAATATTTAATAACAGCCACGTTAACGTTCAGAGGAACAGGAGTTGGAACAGAAACACCGAGAGCATTGTCAAGACTGCTGCGAAGAAGGTAGGATCTCTCTACCGTGCTAGGAAGTTACTTAAAAGGTGAGAGTCTCCCGTACCTCTACAGACTGATCATTCGCCCATGTATGGAGTATTTCTGTCATATTTGGGCTTGCGCATCTGCTGCTAGTCTCCGACTCCTATACAGGGTTTAAAAGAGAGTTACCAACCTTAGAGGTCCTGAACTGTCGTCAAAGCTTACAACCACAGTCCCGTTGGCGAAATATTGCACCTCTCTGCCAGTTTTACAAGCATTTTAATGGTGGATTCTCCCACGAACTAAAAACACTTGTACTCCTCCGACGTAAATAATCCCGACAAAACAAAAAGCAGCAAAGTCCCACGCCTACAAGCAGAGATTCTTAGATGTAAGAAAGCCTTCTACTCCAACAGTTTCTTCCATAGCACAATAGACATTGAAATTCCCTTCCTGGATCACGCTTCCCAAACAATAATGACATGCAGAAGTGCAAGTGTAATGTGAACAGGCATTTTGCTTAACTCTACGTAGTATCTTATCGACTTATGTCCATGAAAGTAGCCCCCTATATAAAAGTGGAACTGTGCTTTGTTTGGAATGACTATGTAATAATAAAAGCTATATATATATATATATATATATATATATATATATATATATATATATATATATATATATATATATATATATAGTGCCACGCAAAAGTATTGGATACATTACATTTTCTTCATAACTTTAATTAGTGTTCAAGTTTTTACCTACATTTTGGCCAGTATATTTATATTCCTATTCTGACTAATATTTGGGGAAGTAATTACAAAGTTACAGTTAAGAAAGTTTATATTAAAGGAAAAATATAAATCAACTAACGCAAAAGTATTGGATACATTGATTTGATATTTGGTTGCATAGCCGTTATTGCTTTCAACAGCTTCCAATCGCTTTCTATAGTTGCACACATGATTTCGCAAAAATATGCAGGTATTTTGCGCCATTCTTCTTTGCAGAAATGTTGTGAAAGTTGTTGAATATTTTGTGGATTCCTCTTGTGAATATTGATTCTCAATATTTTCCACGGATTTTCTATTGGGTTGAAGTCTGAACCAAATAAGAACGTCAATTTTGTTATTTCTAAGCCATTTTTTGATTAGTTTTGCAGTACATTTGGGATAATTGTCCTGCTGAAACATGAAATTGCTATTATGCCCCAACAAATCATCCCCGTGCATGCGGCCATTCATTCTACCATTGATGATTTCTAGTCCACTAGTACCTTTGGATGAAAAACACCACCATACTATAACCTAACTACCGCCAAAACTTACCGTAGGAATGGTATTCTTTTAGTTATAGGCGGTGCCATTTTTACGCCATACATGTGTTGCTGTGTTTCTTCCAAAGATTTCGATTTTCATTTCGTCTCACCAGATTACCGTATTCCAAAATTCTTTGGGTTTGTTCCCCATATGTTTTAACATAATTCAAACGTGATCTGATATGTTTCAGCTTCAATAATGGAATTTTTCTTGGGGACCTTGATACAAAACCTGCACGATTTAGAACTCTACTGATTATATCCTTGCTCACATTAATCCCAGCTTCTCTGAATTCGGTTTAAATTTCACCACGAGTAAGAAAAGGTTTTTGTACCTTTCTGCTTACCCACCTGATATTTGTCGTTTAATTTCCTTGGCCGACTACATCTTGGAATATTTGCAAGAGCTGCACCAGCGGTTTTAACCTTTCTAATAACGTTTCCCACTGTACTAAGTGGTAGATTAAGTTCCCTTGATATTATTCGATACCCTTTTCCTTCTTTGTGTTTATCAATTATTTTTCGACGAATGTCTATTGACAACTCTTTAGTTTTAGGAATTGTAATAAATAAACTGATTAAGTTTAAACGAGTGAGCCCAAGTGGAAGAATTTTATAAAATTATTTTAATATAAAGCTCTCTTGTTAGTTAGTGATAACTCGTTTGCATTATTAAACAAGCTAAGCAAAAGTCATTTAAATTTATTTCAGAAAAAGAATATTTTAAAGTGTACCTAATATCTTCCGTTTGTGAATTCATATTTTTCCTTAAATATAAACTTTCTAAACGTTGTTTTTGTAATTACTTCTCCAAATATAATTTAGTATAGTAATAGGAATATATTGACCAAATGTAAGGTAAAATCTTGAACCCTAATAAAAGTTATGAAGAAAAAGGTAATACATCCAATATTTTTGCTCGGCACTGTGGATACTGATAATTTATATGCATATATATCAACATGCATACATGGATATAAATATATTATTGTATTTGCGATACTCGAACCAATTTGAATATTTATACGAAAATGCTAGGGGTAAATAAAACTGCCCTTTCAGAATGTGATGCATTCTATCGATGTGCGGCAATATATTAATACGATATCCGTTATAAAATTATGCCTCATATTTTTCTTCTGACAAAATCGATCAGTAGAATAACACATTGAATTGCTATTATAATTAAACTAATACATTCATTACACGAAGTTGTCATTCCTGTTTCACATATTGACTGTGTAAGACTCTTAGAAATACCAAATGTCATGAACGTGCGTCAGAAGCAGAGATGCGTTATTCAATTTGTGGCAAATGTGCATTAACCAGGATGGTGACTATATAGAACGATAGAAAAGGTCACGCATTCTCATGATATAATTTCTTTCGCTGTAGATCTTCAAAGTTTCGAGTAACAACAAAGGAGACTTTTTTTTTTAAATGACCGTCGTGTGTATATATATATATATATATATATATATATATATATATATATATATATATATATATATATAGTTTGTGCACAAACATTTTTAGTTTGATCGGAAATATTTGGTGCTTACAAGTTTCAAGTTTTATAAGGCAGTACCTTTGAAAGGAAATACCGGTTAACCAAATAATTATATTTAATTTAATTGACAATTGCTTGTACGTACATTCTTGCAATCTGTGATTAAATAAATATACATAAAATAATGCAAAAAGCTAAAACATCTAACCATTCAGTTGTATTAATTTACTTTTCAATTCTTCTGATGTCAAAATTGAAGTGGGAAGTTTTCTTTTTCTTTCTAGCTGTGCTTTTGACATATGCTGAAGTCTGTAATTGTTGCCACCATCAGCCAAAATTATTTGTTCCATTGTCTCCTGCAATGTCAGGAAAATATTGTTCAACTTTGATTTTTCTAATTATTGAAAGCTGGTTTCAACTGCTTCAATTAATTCATTAATATTCTTTGGAGCGTTTTGATGTTGAATGGATTGTATTGTATTAGGTCAAGCACATTCAGATTCGGACTGTTTGCAGGATGGTTAACCAGTTCAATGTTCAGCCCTAATCTCTCCGATTCTTGTTTGAACACCGGATCCGTTGGATGTACGTGTGACTTAGCATTGTCTTGTTGAATTATGATTCGTTGTGCAATGGATCCAATTTCCCATTTGTTCCGTGTGGAGACAAAGGCCCTTTGCACAAGGAGTTCACAAATCTGAATTTTCGTGATTGTATCCATGATTTGATTACCATTTTTCCAGCAGGTTGTTTCTGCTCTTACGTTTAGCCGCCTCTTGTTTGGCAAATGGCCAGATTCCAATCTTCTGGTCACAGCAACGTTTGCGATGTGGATCCAAACAGGGTAGAGCCACGGCAACAAGAAACATTACCTTTGTAATGAAACGTTTGTTTTTAGTGGTTCTTAAAGGATCATGTTTGTATTTGCTTAATTAAAATTTCCTTGCATTTTGCTGCATTTAAACCCATTTCTCATCAATATGTATGGCATCAAACATTTCCCTAAAAGATCCTCGATTTAAATCCAACCGCGAACGGCAAAAATCAACGCGATATTTCATGTTTTCTATCGTGAGAAGCGGTTTTACAGCATTTGAATGTGCCCGAATTTCGCCATCTTTCATCCTTTCAATCACCGTTGTCTTAGGTATTATCCATGCTTGAGCAGTAGACCTCAAAGTGGTTCTTTTTCTAAAGGGAATGGTTTTTATTTTTGCTAAATGCGAACTATTGCCCTACTTTTTTTCGGCCACAGAGGATTTCTTCCTATACCGAATTTTGTGGCAAGATCTTTGATTGCACCCCATTCTAGTATGTCCCCTTTAGACCTTTGTAGCAACGCTTGCAGAACTGCTCTTCGTCTTGTATTTGTCAATTCTCTCTTATCACTTCTGTTTTTACCTTTTAAATTGGCATCGACTACATTTTCCATATTTATATAGCCACTGCAGGTATTTTTTAAAAATAGATTATATGACAGTCAACAAAGCAATATGCATAGCTTAAACTCTAAATGACTTTTAGAACGAAAACTGTTCTTTTTCAATAAAGCACGCTCTTAAATATTACCAGTAACCGCCTAAAACATTTAAATGGTGCGTGACAAAACCTAAAACGCAGGCAGTTTTAATTCTCCACCAACTATTTCCGACCGGGCTAGTATTAGGTTTACTTTATTTGCGATACTTGCACAAATTCGACTATTTGTGCAGAAATATTTTTCCAAAACGCGAGATGAAAATAATTACTCCCTTTCTTAATGTCAAGCTCTCTATGATAGAGAAACATATCTTTAATATATTAACTCTGTGGACGTATTTAATGGTCTTACGATTTATCAGTGTGGCTTAAGCTAGTGATATCATGAATGGTGTGCTATAGATCTATCAGAGCAAATTATCAGAAATGGATGGAGTGTATAGTTTTTATATCTAGATTCTTTCTATCAGTTATTTCGATTAACCCTTGATGCTAGACTGAAGCATATGATCAGGACGATAATAAGCGGTTTCTCGGGACCATAAAAATAGAAGAGATTTAAAAGTATGTGAAACATTTTTAGATTACGTAAACGTATACAAATTGAATGTTAGATTTTCGAATAGAATATAAGATAGTAAGAGGGAAAATTGTAAATTAATAAGTGTTTAAAACGCAGATCATTTTCAATAATCAATGTGCCACATATTCATTCTTTTAGTAGCTGTTTTTAACAAGTGTTTTAGTGTTCTTTTTAAATTACATTATATTTTATGGAATTTATTATTGGCTTCTTGTTTATTGCAAGATAAACTGCCACTTTTCGTATGGATCTTGTTAGACCTTTAAAGATGCGTGATTTAAGAATGTGTCTACCTACACATTTCCTCATAATAGTTTTACTTCTAGACATTCTACATTTTATATTATAATGGAAAGTCTAAGGATTCTTGAAGTCTATTGGTTTGACGGGTAGAATTCAAAAAACTATTTCCTTTCTTTATTATTTTACTAGCATGGGTGACCGGCGTTGCCCGGGGTGTTTGGAGGTGCGTATTCAGCAAAATAAAAAAAAAAGTGGTAGTAGGATTGCAGGCTCGAACACGTACAATGATGAGGAAAAGAATGTGAAAAAAACATGATGTCTTTGCTTTTAGGACCACCGTCAAACCGGAAGTGACGTAGGTTTATATTAAGACTAGACAATCGAAAAAAGGGGTGGCTTTCGAAAATATTGGCGAAAAAAGCAACTGCTTCCTGTAGAAAAGTGCCCAGTTGAGGGTGAAGAAATTAATATTTTTTGCCTATTTTTCGGTATTTGTCGTCTGAAAGGGTCGAGCTTCAAAACGATACTGATCTTGTAAAAATCTGTCACCTTTGTCGAAAGTTTTTATGCAGACATGTAAACATACATACTTAGATGTATATATTTGTAGCTCAAATTTTCGACCCAAAGCGATTAAAAAGCTTGACTTATATTTGAATATAAAATGTAAAATTTCAAATGGTTAGACCAGACGTTGTTTATAGTAATTTGATAGATATCGCAGAGGTCACTTTTTTAAATATTGACCCCTTAACAATTATTGTTTTGGGCTCTAATTAAGTTCTTAAGTTAGATCCATGCCAATAAACCTATATCTAGAATTTCAAGTGTTTATACCCAAAATTGGATGAGACGTTTGGTAGAGTTATCAAAGGTCAACTCGTTGAATTTGACCCCTTAACAACCAAATTACTGGCCGAAAACCAATTACAAAGATTTTCCCAAATCTCTCTACCATGTATCTCAAATTTCGAGACTGTAGACTGAAAGTTGACGGTGTTGTTTTGTAGGGAAATGTACACAGACACACACTTTCACATTTATATATAGATATGAGCAAAGATAAGAATAATAATGTAAGATATTATTTTGCCAGCGATGATAGCTTGATAATAATTTGTTCCTTTCCTATTGTTAAAGGAAATTTAACTTTCATTTTTTGTTTTGCATATTCTCTCTTCATGTATATACAGCCAATGAGTTATATATATATATATATATATATATATATATATGTATATATAGATATGCCTATAAATATATATATATATAACTCATTGTCTATATGTATATGCGTAGTAAGCAAATTATATATATATATATATATATATATATATATATATATATATATATATATATACAGGGTGGGCCAAAATTAGGGTCCTATCTTTAAATTTGAATAACTTCCACAAAATAAAAGTTAAACTCACCAAACTTTGTGTGTGTAGACTGACCCTTCCGAGATTTTTTTGAAATAAACAAAACAACTTTTGGCCAAAAAACACTTCTTAAAACTTACATGAATTTATGAATTTTTAAAAATAGGACCCTTATTTTGTCCCACCCTGTATATATATATATATATATATATATATATATATATATATATATATATATATTCTGAAAATTATAATATATATGCATACGGATTCACGTCTGTACTTATTTACAAATAAGCCAATCGTTTGAGTATTTTTTTGATAAATTAGTTGAATTAGATATAACATTAGTGTTCCAGATCTTATTATCTGGTATAATATATAATAAACTTTAATAGTATGTCAGATTACAAAACGTACACGATTCATTTATTGTCGAAAGATTGTATTTAATTTAAGACAACATTATAAATTAGTGAATATCACAATCGGTCTGTTGATCAATGAAATAAACATATGGACAATCATTTATAAGAAACCTCTTATTTCCGTCGATAATGCTGAGTTCTGTGCGCGCATAACATAATAGGATATATATAATGATAAGCAGGTGAATTATGAAGTAAAAGATCGATAAACTTTCTGGGTATCAGCATCTCTTGTTATTTCATTAATTAACACAGTTACATTTAGGGACAATAAATCTACCCCCATTATAATTTTCCCACGTAGTGAAATATTCAAATTAATTATTTACCACGATATGCTATCTACTCTGGATTGGCTATAAGCAGCCCTAGTTGATGTTTAACTATAGATCTATGAAAACCCCTTAAATTAGAAATATTGTCCATTAAATTATGTTATTACTTACCCGTCCATATCGGTGTCTTTGAGTTTAATCATGAGTTTATTCCTTATTAAGACGAGTAAATGAAATGATATATGATAAAATATATTATACAAAGTAATGATTGTGGTAATGCGTTATTAAATATCTATATTAACGAAAATTTTCCTCGATTTTTAAATCTTTTCGTTGTTTTTTTTTCATGAATAAAACACTCTTGAAATTCCTACATTCTTACTTGGTTATCATTGAAAGACTACCAGATCATTTTTACAAAATGCGGATCACGGCAAATTGTCTTCATCTAAACAAATGACACTGATAATTTTTTCTTATGAGTTAACGTCAATGAATTATATATATATATATATATATATGTGTGTGTGTATATATATATATATATACATAAATATATGTATATGGATCACAAAAGTTTATATTCCAAAGTTCATGAGGTTGATCATCTTATAATTTATTTCTTTTCATTCAGTTGACAACATTTGCAATTTTGACAGTATCTGTTTCTTTGCACAACATTAATCACTTAATTATTATATCAATTAGGTAATCTATTTTACCCATAACTCATCAGAGGAAATAGCAACAATCAATCCATCATGAGGAAATTAAAATTGAAAGAAAAGCTGTAAATAGCTCATAATATGTTACCATTATGCTATGTTGAACTGTTTTTATTCATTCATTATATTGCTTTGTAATTACATTGAGCTTCTTAAATAAGGATTGGTATATATTATAAGGGAATAAATTATATTTACACAGATATATATATATATATATATACATATATATATATAGATATATAGATATATATTAGATTCACATGTGCGTCGTAGTGTTTTGTCGTTACATTTTCATGGACGATTAACATTAACAGGATATTACCACTATAATGTGTGTTCTGTGATAACGAAAGACGTTAAGTCGTTGAAAGATTGCGTGGCCTGTGAACAAATGCGAATCAAAAGAAATGTAATTGCTTGACAATTTATCTAGAGAACATATGAATCTCTGCTGCGTAGAAATAATTGATGTCACACTGATATATGAAAATAAAACAATATCCATTTATTTTTGGTGGACAGTTTGTTGTTAAGAGATAGAAAAACGCAGGAGAATTCGAATGGTTGATGACTTTTAAACCCCTTAATTCTTTCCGGATATTATTAGGTAATTATTTGTAAATCCCTAAAAATTCCCCTAGGAAAGGCATTGCTACTGTAGTCAAACCTGATTATTTTTTATTCGACCATTGTCGTTTCACTGAATTGAGCTGATTTTGGTTCGATTTGATTACATCAGTGTAATTTTTACCGAAGATGACTTTTCAAATATACATTCAAATTATTGTTTGGGCAATTAATGAAGTTTGTTGTTACTTCCTTTGCTATATGTTTATAATTTTTATTCTAATGATGATAGAGTTTTCTTTATTGTCTAGCTAAATAACATTTTAAAACATCTTATAATAATATTATATTGTTTTCCCATTAGTCGCCAGGTTCACGCATTTATCTGCAGGTGTATTTCTTGGTCAACATGATTTTCCATAGAAAATGCCTAGTTTGCTAACTAGGCATTTTCTATGGAAAATCATGGTGACCAAGAAATAAAATTCTAACTAAAATAGGAAAATATTTAGAGAATGTATGCATCGATAATACTCCTTAACTTCCCATAATAGATGTTAGATATTCCACTAAGTTCGTAGGTTTATTGTAGTTAGGAAGAGCCTAAAAAAGACACAAGTACGTATGGAGAATAAAACAGAATATACAGAGAACAACAGCTGCAGTGCTAATGCCAAGATGGCATTCTACGAATTACACACACAAACATCATCACCACCACCAGGAGAGTCGGTGCCTTTCTTTTTATTTATACACTTCGAAAGAGTTAATATATTATGTATAGATCAGCCATCACAGCACTCTCCCCATGTCAAGCAGTTCAGTTGTTAATATATTTAGACTTGGGCTGATAATCAGTGGGTTTGTGAATTTTCTCTTCTTGGTCAACCTTCACTATTTTAGGGCTTGTTGAGATGGGTTGAAGTCGAATGTTTAAAAATGGCATCGATCGGCTTTCCTACTACTGGTAATTAGTCTCTAGTTCACCCTCAGTGATGTTTTTAACTGTTTTTAGTATGTCTTAAAATTTGTTTGATACAAACAATATCTCTCTGTTTTACAGTTTGATATAACATGTACGTTTTTTTAGTAAAATAATTTATTCGTTCCTAGAAAGGACATTACAATAAAATTATTAGAATTACAAAATTCTACGTGTCCTGACATTATTGTTTCATGTAGTTTCATCATTTCCAACTTAGTCATCTTTTCCTTTTAATTCTTTTCTTTGCACTTCTCCTTAACTTCCAATTATTCTTTTTCCAGTCTAACCTAGAATATAGAAAAGCTGTATTCTAGGTTGGCAGTATTTTGCGCGATCAGGCGCCAGAGATGTCGAAATTTTCTATTTCTATATCTATACTTGTAGGCATGTCACTAGTAAGGGTGCTGGAGGTAAACGTTTTATCTGGGCTGACGTTTTCCGCCTGATAGTCAAGGACCCGAACCTTGGATTAACCAGTAAAGAGGCTTTCCTATCAGCAGGTGGGGCTACTGTATTGCAATTTGGTGAATGGATTCTGGACCATGCAGTAGCTTATGATGGGGCGTCTCGATGAGATATTAGTTGGTAATTGTTACGGCTTTACCTTATCATATGCTAGAAAAAAGTGTTCGTTTCTTTTTCTCTCTTACTTTTCCTCTCTGTCTTGCTCTAAACAAGTCTGTCGACATAGTCCACAAATCCCAAAACTCCACCATGAAAGTTTCAAGAAAAAATACACGATTAAACCCGGATTTTCATCGGATAATGGATACCCCCACTACCATGTCTACTTCTCCAACATCAGGGGTCTACGTTCTAACATTCCAGAGGTTGAAACACAATTACAGGAGACTAAACAAGACCTATTATTCCTAAGCGAAACTGGCATTGGACTGATAATTCCCCTAGATGAGTTCGTAATTAAAAGATAGTCTAACAACTTCTAAATCTGAACCTCAAGATCGCCATGAGCATAGAATATGTGCCTTTTTAAAAGATGGCTTTCTATGTGGTAGGGGCATCTCCAGAGAAGATCCTAACTTACTCTATATGTGCTTCCGGGTTGCACTTGCTCACACTACTGCATGTATATTTACTCTCTATCGCCCCCACAACAGCGGAGTTACTGTCTTTAAAAGCATATCTGAAAAAATTGACCATGTTTTATCTGCTTATCGTTCAGCTAACATTCACGTATGTGGAGACTTCAATATTCACAATGTGGAATGGTTAAGCCACTCAAACAAGACTGATGATGAGGGGGGTTGTGTCAGGATTTCTCCATTGATTATGAGCTCACTCAGATTGTTTACGAACCCACCCGTGTGCTCGACTCTGACAGCAAGTATGCAAGTCTCCTAGACCTTTTCCTCACAACTTACCCTGAACTATGTTAAGTTTTCGTTCTGTCTCAACTTGGATATTGCGACCACTCTGTTTTATCAATTAAGATAAAAATGAAATGTAAAAAGTCTTCAGACGTACCTCTCCATCGTACATTATATCGATACTCTATGGAAGACTGGGAATAACTCCGTACATTTATATAAGATCTACCTCTGCGTTCCATGTTTAAAAAGGGTGTATCCTCTATAGTATCAGGCCTTACAGAATGATTAAATTTAGGTACTGCCCGTTTCATATCCTCGAATATGTTCAACCAGCCGTGGTTCTCGCCAGAATGTGCTGCTGCTATTGCGCACAGAAATCATTTTTTCCATTGCTTAAAACGAAACAGATGTATTGAGACTCAAGCTTCTTTCAGAACTGCCAGCTATTATTGTGAAAAAGTAATAAAGAACGCAAGAGAGTTGTATGCCCAGTCCGTCAAGTGAAAACTAGCTGTGCAGCGGCTTGGTTCCCACCAGTTTTGGCAAATAGCAAACAGAATCCTGAACAGAAATGTATGCTCTATCCCAATTATTATCAATTGACCTGAGACAATCTTTTCAGCAGCAGACAAAGTTAAACGCTTTGCCAAGAATTTTGCAGGTAATTCTACTCTTTGCGACCAAGGCAACAAACCCCCAATATTTCCTCCTGTTTAAGAAAACACGCTATGTGATATACAAATATCTGAACGTGATGTTGCCAAGCTAATAAAAAACCTTGATTCCAGTAAAGCAACCGGTCCTGACGGTATTCCAATTATAGTACTAAAAAAACTTCAACCAGATCTAGCACCTATACTTATAAAACTGTTAAAACGTTGTCTCAATGAGAATTGTTTGACGAAAGGATGTACCAATTTAAAGCGTTTGAGAAAATATGGCTGAACAACAACTACTGGGCGCGGTAATATACAACGTGACAGCCGATAAAAAAGAAAATGCTAGTCGAATTGAAAAGATATCCAACAAAATCGGGAAAAAGAACTCTGTCGTGTTCAACCAGATGTGCTTCAATAATGACTTCCTGCCAAAATATACAAACATATATACATATATACATGAACATAGACACACATATATATGCATACATACGCAAATCTATAAGAATTACTACAGTAACACATAACATACAAAAGTAGACACATACACATCCACAGATATACCGGCAGGACTCATATATAGCAGCCCATTTAGACTCACAAAATATTAATAAGGAAGAACAGAAGAAATCTCTTATACTAAGTAAATTTATAGACTTAAGTTAAGATGTAAGTTAAGTAATTTCGAACTGGTTACATTTGAATCTTTTCTTTTGTTTACATTGGGAAATAAGTTCGCTTTCGGAATTGATTATGTGGATACTTTGGAAGGGGAAGTAATTATACTTATAGCTTCAGATATGCAACGATGACAAGACTTAGAACAATGGAGTATAAAATTTTGATTCCTCGGTAATAGCCCAATAATTAGAGAAAAGGGTCTTTTTAGATTTAAGTTTTTTTTAATAAAGTTGTTAGTGAATGTCCATAGGTATTATCAGTTATTTGATTATTAAAGCAAGAAGTCTGGTTAGAGATATTTTTAACTTTATTAACGTGGAAGTGGCGCCAATATAAGTGTATATTTTACCTGGCGATCGCCTAGTGTATATGGTATGTGGTTTTCTGTTTGGATTTAGAGTAGGACTGCGGTTTGATTTAAGGTAAGAAATTATAGATCCAAATCTCTTCGTGGATATTGTAATATGCATTCCTAGGTTTGTTTAGAGTAGTATAACTGCTTTGAGAAAAATAAGGCGGGGTATTATTCAGATTAAAATGTTAAAATGTTTTTCATTTAAAATGAGGACATGACCCAATGATTTGAACGATCTCATTTATAGCTACGAGTTAGGAGTATCAAGCAATAGGAATCCTCTGACCTCATTATAAAATATCGAATTTTGGATACAAGTCAATTCGCCGTATTGAAAAGATTGAACCACTGCAGATCCTGATTACATTAATTCTTCGCTGATCTTATGCAACCATCTTTGTTCTTAACATTGCTCAACATTGATTCTTCGCCGATTTGATTTACTAACGCCATTTTGTTTAACATAGTTGCTTAACACTTGAAAACTTATGTTATTATTATTATTATTATTATTATTATTATTATTATTATTATTATTATTATCACTTTATTTATCAATATTTATACAAGTAAGAAAAGCATTTCACCCAAGGCATTAAAATTGTTAAACAAAATGTGTTTACTATAGGCTTTAAATATAAAGGGACACTATTCAATTTGAAATTTATTTATCTTCAAAGTGCACTTTTAAAAATTTTACAAAGTAAGGTATAAAAATGTAATTTAAATTGAATAAAAAAATTACCTAATAAATAATATTATTATTATAAATTTCAAATTGAATCTTGTATCTTTCTTTTTAAAGCCTATAATAAAACATTTTCTTTAACAATTTTCATGCCTTGGATGAAATGCTTTTCTAACTTGTATAAATATTGATAAATAAAGAGATGATAAAAATAACAAATCTTTTTAAGATTATATTTTAAAACTCTCTTTCTCTCTATTTCAGTTTGTATTTCTCCTCACACCACAACTTATTTTGCAACCCCCTCTTTGTATTATTACAGGTCTGAATATTTATCCTCACACCACAACTCATTTTTGCAACCCCCTCTTTGTATTCTTACAGGTCTGAATATTCTCTCTGTTTCAGTTTGTATTTCTTCTCACACAACAACTCATTTTTTGAAACCCCTATTTGTAATACAGGTCGTAATAATGAGAAAATCCTTATTTTTTTAACAATAACTTCCAAATAACTTTTTTAGTTAAATTTTTTAAAACTTTTTTCAGAATAGAAAATCTTTAACATTTAATAAGGAACATATTTCATATTGGTTTCATTTAAAAATATTCAGTACAAAGCGAGAAAAATAGAGATGGAAATTTCCAAAGGACTCTATAACTGGTTACGGTCAATAGTAGTCCTCGTCAGCGAAAGTCGTTGTCATTGTTATTCTATTATTATTATTATTTAAAACATTTTGTGTCCTGCTCGTTCGCGCGAGGACTATTTATTTATGCTGTTAGTTGTGATGTAGTTGTTCACTCATGGGAGTTATATGTTGAGTAGTAGACGGGTAGGGGATTTCTGTTATGGGAGAATTTTCCCAACTATTGTAGGGGTATTTCGTGGTAACTCAGTAACAGTACACGAATATATGACATCCCTATGAATGCAATCGTTTTCCGGTGGGCAGTCTTGCTCAACGTTACAATTGCTGTTAATTTTTAGCATTAAGGAGAATTGAGTGGTCTAATCTTATTTGATATTTTCTTGTTCGAAGCTATTATCGTCTGTGCTAGATTGGGCATAGCAAACTAAGAAATTTTAATAATATTTTTATTAAATATGGTAATATATCTATGTGGTTGTTTTAACGAATTTTCTAGATTCTTAAAACCTTCCTTTGATATATTTGTTTCGACATTTGAACTGAAGAGGGTTTAACAAAATATTTTCTTTTTACTAAGATGATTGAGGAGATTAGGCCTATTATGATTATTGCACTGGTTGAAGTTATGTTAGTAAACTAGCTGCTTATTCTAGTCCATATCCAGAGAATTATATTATTTTCTGGAATCTGATTAATTTTTAGTCGTGTTATACGCAATTAAGGTGTTAGACTTATTTTCTCATTATACTCTAAATTTTTAAGGCGTTATTGAAGAAGGTTGCATTTTGGCCGACATTTTTTTGTCTGCCGAATGTGAAAAAATTCATGTAAAGACAGAACGTACTATGCATTTTATAATATAATTTCGGTGATTGGATTACTTGTCAACAGAGAAAAATTTTAAATTGGGCTCATATATTCTGTCTTACTGTTTAGCGCGGTATCAATAAATTAGTAGGTTTGCGTCAGGTTCAAGAGTTATAGATAGTCCAACATTGTTGAAAAAGCTGTGTAATTTCCTAATAGTTTTATTATATTCAATTAGTCTAGAACTTATCAGGATAGACCATCCTCTCTATTAAGACCTTTTTTGACGTATTTTAATAACATGTTTAAGTTCTTCCATAAGGTAAACGCCTACACAGTGCGTGGACTTAGCAATAAATAAATCTCCGATTAGGATGTCAAAGTTATTGAACTGTATTTTCTATTCCAAAAATTTATTGTTTTTTTTTTTTTTTTTTACAAGGGTGTCACCACTTATCAAGGCCCAGAGGCCACTCAAAGATAAGGGTTAAGAGGTATATATTAGTCATTGTCATTTCAGCATAGTAAACAGTGGGAATTTTGAAACTTGGATTACTTAGGGGAACGATTCAATTAGAACTTGTTCACATTGGACTTTTTCTTTTTTTTTTCCTTAGGTATCAACTCATTATCAAGGCCAAGAGGCCACTCAAGGATAAGGGTTAAAGAGTGTACAGTAGAAATTGGACAATATAATAATCATTAGTAATGAAAATTTGTTAAATTTGATAACTTAAATGGAACGGCTCATCAAGAACTTATTTACGTTAGACTTGAAGACAACCATATTGTAGTCAGCCGGAAAGCAGGAAAACGGAAGACAATTCCACAGGCGTGCAGTTATAATAAAAAAGCTTTGTTCATGGAATCTACGTTTAGGTTTAGGCACAGATAAAGAGTGGGGGGAATTATTGATAGTATTTACAGCTAGACGAGTGTTTCTTGTGAAAGTTTGGCGAGGGGGGACCATAGATTGAAGCTCAGTTGAACACTTTCCATGAAAATAACGATACATCAGAGACAAACTCGCAACATCTCTTCTGTGAGATAGAGGTTGCAAGGAAGAGAAAAGGACATCTCCTACGAGGCTACGAAGTCTATTTTTAACTCTATCAAGGCAGGCCAAGTCCTTTCTAGCAGCTCCTGCCCAGATGTGGCAACAGTATTCCATCCTTGGACGTACCTGGATCTTATATAGATAGAGAATAGAATCAGCAGTGAGATATCTACTGGATCGATAGAAAGATCCCACCATTTTTCCAGCGGCCTTGGCAACAGATTTGATATACGTGTTCCATTTAAGATCAGGAGTAAAGGTCAAGCCCAGAAGCTTGTCAAAACTTGAGGCCTCCTGAAGACGAGAGCCATTCATTTAATTTGATGCCAGATGTGGATCAGAATGTTGATGATGTAAAGAGAGAAGCTTGGTTTTAGATGCATTAAAAGTAACCAGCCACTCCTTTCCCGATTGTACTACATGCTCAAGATCAGAGGAGAGAGAATTGGAGAGAACTTGGTCGTTTACTGTCTTAGATGTGCTACCATAAATGGTAATGTCGTCAGCATAAATGTCTACAAATGATGTAAGGATGTGATTTGAAAGATCATTAATGTAGATCAGGAAAAGAGTTTGGCCCAGGATGGACCCCTGAGGGACACCGGCATTAATACTGTGCGCTTCTGATTTTTGCCCCTCAACTACTACTCTTATGAACCTATCAGAAAGAAATGATTTAATAATTGAGAAGACATTTCCAGCTATACCATAGCTAGAGATCTTATGAAGTAAACCTTTATGCCATACCCTATCAAAGGCCTTAGATATGTCAAGAGCAATTGCCCTAGAAAGGTTGCCTCCGTCGAGAGATCCTATGAGATATAACTGTAAACACATCTGTTGTTGAAATGTATAAGAGACTTTATAGCTAAGAGGATTAATTTACTTTCCAAATCTGTTACATCGGAATTTTCTTAGCGGAAATAAAAGTTTATTTAAGAGGATAGGGAAATTGACTGGTAATAAAGGTTGGTGTTATAGTTATAAAATTGAGGATATGCTTATGTTTTAGGGAAAAGAAACACGTAAATTACAAAGACTGAGTTTTGGCAAAAAGGGAGGCTAACTTTTCCCTAATTTTCTTACTGACTGATCCTAAATCAGAACTAGGTGGGCAAAACAATCTAATATATATTGTCATAAATATCAGTTTTATGGTCACTAAGTGTAAATCTAGGTGTGGTTACTGACAGTATTTCGGTTGCATTATGAGTATTAATACTTATCAATAATATATTAGCCTAAAGTTTTATGCGATCCAGAGTGTTTGTTGGAACTAATTTATAAGGTTTTTGAAGTTATTTATAAATGGGGGTTTATATGTTGAGTAGTCGAGTTATAATAATTTTTTTCTTATCCGCAGAAATGAAAATATTTATGTTTTTTTATATTTACAAAGTTATTTTCTACTAATTTGATTTATTTAGTATTTTTTTTACCTTTGATTTCATAAATAAATTTCGCATGCTATGTTTAGTGTGGACTGTGGTTTAAAGTTGATATCTTTTTTAATCTTCTTTTTCCAAGTAAATATCGAAAGACACCAAAAATATGGAGTTCAAATGATTTTGGTATTTTTACGAAGGATTAAGGGGTTAAACAAATTTAAAAGAGATAGGAATATTTTTTGGAGAAATTGTCAAACATATCTGGAAGGAATCTAAATGCTCAACTCAGGAGGAACTTAAATTGAACAGAAAGGATAATATCTAGTTTACTACTAGAAAAATGTAAACTCAAAATTAATATACATATTATAAAGATATTTCGATAATAATACAAACCAGATGTAAAAGCTCAATAAATCTGAAAAAGAAAATAGAGCTTTAATATAACGGAACAAAATCTTATTATTTAAAATGTATTCACATTTAAAAAATCCATGCAAACGTGTTAAGAAATATATATATATATATATATATATATATAAATATATATATATATATATGTGTACTAGCAAAAGTACCCGTCGTTGACTGGGTTCCAAAACAGCCTACACAAAATGGACTCGGATTTATGAAAGTATGATAGGTTATATAGGTTATGAAAAGGAAGGGTTGTAAAGAGATAGCTTTGAAATCGGGGGTATCAAAACCAAAGCAAAATATGATGAGAGTAAAAATAAAATAGATACACCCCATAATTTACTATACCATACCTGTTCACACTGAAACACTTATCACAATATTCTGTGGATCTATCTTAAAAAACCTTGTTAAACTTTGTGACATATTTCTTTAATTTTATTATTCCATACTTCTTCAAACTGAAACAAAATTATCAAAGTATACTTACGCAGATAGATATGAAAAGTCCTTATTAAAGTCTGTCTCTATTTCCATTTCATGGAGGCTAGGAACGAACGCAGGCCCCACAATTTTATTATACCATCCCTAATTAAGTTAAAACATACTTATCAAAGTATTATTTTGTACATCTATATCAAAAACACTTGTAAACGTTTTTTTTTTTTTTTTTTTAATTTGTTATTTCCATACTTTGTGGACCAGGCGCGTACGCGGACCCCACAATTTTTATGAATCATCATTATGCCAGATCAAACATACCCATGCCTGTGTCTCGATACATCTTCTATCATTATATGGGATCAGTTTTCTATAATAGTCAACCATATAGAAGCCTATTCGTGACCAGAAACCCCCACAGACGTTCAGCTTTATATATATATATATATATATATATATATATATATATATATATATATATATATATATATACTAAACTTTACTAAACTTGTTAAATATGTAGAAATCCGTCCTAATAACTCAACCCTATATATATATATATATATATATATATATATATATATATATATATATATATATAGAGAGAGAGAGAGAGAGAGAGAGGGAGAGAGAGATGTTATTTTGTTTTGGTTTTAGCGAAGTGTTTTGAATGAATTCAATTATTTACGAAAGTGCATTTTTACCTAAATGCGAGTTGGGAATAATTTTCCCTTTTAACCAATTTGGTGCCCCCACATGGGAAGCGGTATATATATATATATATATATATATATATATATATATATATATATATATATATATATTATTTTTAAAATGTAAATATCCACTGACACGTGTTTCGTCGTCTACAACTCATCAGAGTGGCTGTATCTACCGAGATTCGAAATCGGGACACAACGGTAATGAGCCTAACCCCTTAACCCTGGACCATCTCGCCGACTGACTGGATATATCGGGATTTACTTAGATGTTGTTTTGTTTTGGTTTTAGCGATATGTTTTGAATGAATTCAATCATTTACGAAAGTGCATTTTTACCTAAATGCGAGTTAGGAATAATTTTCCCTTTTAACCAATTTGGTGGCCCCACATGGGGAAATATATATATATATATATATATATTATTTTTAAAATGTAAATATCCACTGACACGTGTTTCGTCGTCTACGACTCATCAGAGGGGCTGTATCTATCTACATTTTAAAAATAATATATATATATATATATATATATATTTATATACTTTGAATGTGAATAAAACAAACACAAGAGCACATTCGTCCAGAAGATACAGTAAAATACTAACACTAACATGTTTATTACATGTACATATAAAAATATTCGTTATATATATATATATATATATATATATATATATATATATATATATATATATATATATATAGTCATCCACATACAGTACTGTTTCGCAGCTCATCAGTGCGGCTAGACAGGCACCTACCTCAAGCCAGGATTGAAACCCGACCGTTTGTACGGCAGTCAAGGCTCCTAACCATTACGCTATTGGCGGCTGCTTGAACGAGTAGTGAGTTTAACGATGTTTTGATATCGTCTGAAATACCTCCGCTCGATTTGTTTACACAAAGAGCGTCGCTTATATGCTAATGGTAATTCGTGTTTCACTTCTTAATATGCTCAACTCAAGGTGAGGAGCACTATAGTCATCCACATACAGTACTGTTTCGCTGTTTCACAGCTCATCAGTGCGGCTAGACAGGCACCTACCTCAAGCCAGGATTGAAACCCGACCGTTTGTACGGCAGTCAAGGCTCCTAACCATTACGCTATTGGCGGCTGCTTGAACGAGTAGTGAGTTCAACGATGTTTTGATATCGTCTGAAATACCTCCGCTCGATTTGTTTACACAAAGAGCGTCATTTATCATAAGGTAGTTATCCACGGACGCAAAACATAACTATTATAAATACATGTATATATTTATGTATAAATATATTTAAATGTCATGAAAATATTATGACATAAAGTTATTATCCAAATATTGTCGCAGCATTAATCAAATAAAGTGATTAGTCACAGATAATATGAATGTCTATTCGTCATTGTTTGCAAACATATATGTATAAACGTTTAATGAATTACGTATATTTAAACAGCAGAGTATATATATATATATATATATATATATATATATATGTATATATATATATATATATGCGTGTACCAATATACTAACACATGTAATAGTATGTGTGTTTTGCTGAGTCCATTTATGTACACATTCCAGATGAGAGGAGGCACATCAAAGACAGGATGATTAATAACAAAATAAACAAACCAGCCCCAATTCCACCAAGCAGACGAGCCTCCATAGCACGAGTTCAAAAGACTCTGTAATTAATTACAAATCAACATTGGAAAACTTAAAACTAAAAGCGGGTAGTACTATGAAACATTTAATTTTGTAATAGTTTTTTAGATTTACATTATTTTCGTTTCATCTTATTATTTATAGGGTCACTACTTCCTCAGCAATCTTTTAACACTATTGATTTTTGAAACTGTATATAAAGTGCAATAAAAAGAGCACCTTGGCTCAACGAAAATCTCTTTAAGTGATCACTCATCGATAACAGACCAGATCGGCGTTCCCTCATGATTAGCCATAATGAATAAACAAACGAAAACTTGCCAAAGTGGACATCGACCATGCTACAAACGAGTATAATTAATTCACATGTGGCGATTGAACCGTTTAATTAAATGGCTGTTCCTATATAAAAATAGTGAATACAACTATACTTTAATAAACGTCTATAATTATTCTGATTCTAAAATTTAGCATTTAATTAATTTCTTTCAATTTGTGTTTGTTTAATTAAATTTAGCTTCGTATATACTCCTGACAAATCGCTGGCATTTGAAAGTAACTGCCAACAGGTTATAGGAAACCCACCATTATCCGGGAGAAATGGTTTTAATACAGGATAGTTAAAGAGAAGTTCAGGATGCTGAGATGCACAATTTATTTTGAATGAAATGCCTTATTTGTAATATGAATGCTAAGTTTTGTATAAGGAAGGGATATGATTTTTCACATAATTGTAAATCTCGGTATATTACTACAGTGAAAGAAACAGGGAGCAGGGAGAAAATTCAAGAAATATTATTTTTTCGTGAAAAGAACCTTTAAAAAAAATTCCGACATTTGAGGTCCGTAATAGCCAAGTCGGGGTTCTCAGTGTTATTTTTATAGAGACTATACAAGAATAATAGTTTTGTCGTAAAGGACTCGTAAAACAAACGCAAGAATGCAATATTTTCGCGATGTGAGCAGAATAGACTATGGTTGACATTGTAAGATTTATTAAATTAGAAACTCTTTTTTGTAACTTGTCCATGTGGTTGGTGCACCAGCTCAGATATAACAACAATATTCTATGCACGAAGGAATTGTGGCTTTTCAATTTTTTTAACTGTATTTACCCGGTATTGTCCTGTCAAAACAATACGTGTGTTATATGGCGTTATTTACCACGACGTAATATATGACGTACGTCGTGCAATTATCTTATTAATAATAGAATACGGTTGAAATATGTGAGATATACACGTTAGTATTTCGAACATTTTATCCCCAACAAACGAGAGAACACAAAGTGTCAAACTTCAGTAGCTTGGTTGTAAAAGCAATACGCTAATCAACGAGTCGCCACGTTTTGCGACCTAAAATATGTTTGCGCAAGGATTCATATAATATGCTATGTTGCTTCACTAATCAAAGATGAAAGTTGAAGAGTCGGAATTATAACATAAGCGACCCACATTCAAAATGAATTGCTTTAACTTATTTTTTCTCCTGCGAAAATGAGTGAATTATACAGTTGATACACTGGTTCTCGTCAGATCACCGAACTGTTTTTCCGTGGTAAATACTTAGACGATTGATCATTTTTTAATGTAAAGCGATGTATATACAACTATGTTCTAGTGACAATGGAAAGCGGATATCAAATACGGCACGTGCTACATAGTCGTTGTGATATATGCACACCGAATACTGGGAGTCAGGACAGGCTGCTTACAACTTGAAATAATTCTGACCTAATTTATCCTGAAACAAAAAAGAAAAACAGTTTTTTGTATAAATGTATGAATCGCAACGAGAAATCACGCGTGGTGGGGAAATGATAATAAATGTATTGTCTTAAAACCTGAAACAGCGAGTTGAAGTTCTTTCCTGATTTTAGTGACTGTCTATAACGTGTTGGGTCTCAGATGTCTAAATCTCGAAAGGGTTTAAATGTGTGTGCACTACGTTACATGCGGAGGGGTTGTGGTTGGTAAAAGTAAATTATCATATTGAATTTTAGTAAGAATAATCGGATGTTCATGATAAGTCATGACAAACATAGTCTTAAAACGTTTTGCTAAAATTTGGAGAGAATGTAAATCTCAGATTTAGGAAATTGATCCAATGAAATAACGTGTAAAATAGTTTGTTTAAATACGCTTTAAAATAAGCCAAAATATGTATATGAGATATATTGTTCCTCATCAACCTTATCAATGTAACTTAATGTTTAGTGTGTTTGCCCTATTTTTCATAATATACCGAAAGATTTTATTGCTTTCTACCCTCAAATAAGACACAGTGCCACTTTGATGTAGGAGCCTACTATCTGGGACATACTTTACTAAGTCTGGAGGTGAGCAGCAAGATGTTTGTTTATATTACACTTGAACTTCTGCATGCCAGTACCACCAGGGAAGCAGGAAACCGAAGGCGAATTCTAAAGTCTAACAGGAAAGATAAGATTAGAGTAGAAGGCTTACTTACGTCTTAGGATTTTTAATATGCTTGTCCGGTTTTGTTAGGGGTATTTACGTTGTAGGGGGCGATAGCTTAAAAGGCAGAGGGATAAAACATTTCGTCGATGGGACTGAAGTTGAAGATTAGCTGATGATGCGGGACCTAATAGTTTGGCAACTCTATTTTGAAACCTATCTAAGAGGGAGAGACTAGTAGCAGATTCACCAGCAAAATGTGGCAACAATACCCCATATATAGATGAATAGTGGCATTGTAGGGGTAAAAAGCACCAGTAGACTTAAGTAAATCTCTAGCACACTTTCGTTTTAACAAGCTTAGCAATACGCTCAATATATCTGTTCCACTTCGTTAAGCCGAGATGTTTGTACGAGGTACTTGTAGTTAATGTATCATTAACTATGGCTATTAGTGTTTGAACAGTTTCGTGTAGTTATTAAGGAAACAACCTTAGTTTTGCAGCATTAAATGATACCACCTATTTTTGCCCCCATTTCGTCCAGTAATATCATATAATCTGACGATCATCCTGCCATACCCTGTAAAAGGCATTATATATATATGAATATTCGGCGTTTCATCCACTATAGGATTCGTCAGGCTTATGCGCGAATTCTGTGGTTGTTTCTCGTTTTTATATATGTTGAGGATTTTAGTTAGCCAATCAGCTTTCTAGTATCCACCGCGCTCCTTCCTATCCGTCAATGGGCATGCATTTTATTGAACAAAGGATCTGTCTTAGAAATAGGTTAGTGGTTTAAGGCAGACAATTTTTCTCCTTTTTTTATATAAATATACATATGTGTACACACATACATGCACACATGCCTACATATATATACATATATGTGTGATCGTTTATGTATATTCATGTTTATTTAGTTTATTTATTTGTTTGTTTTCTATTGTTTTTGTTAGTTTTAAAGCTATTTTGTATCGCTATCCTAGAGTAAGTTTTATTTTGTGAACACAGTTGTTTGCTATTTCTCGTCTACAGTTTAATAGATTTTGGGGTTCTAGAAAGTACAGGATAGTAAATTTTTCATGAAGGCATAATCTACATGGGGCGTCTAAATGTCTGCACGTGGTAGCTTGTCTTATTATTTTCCATTCGACTACCGGCGAATGTCCGCTTTCTTTCAGTTCCAAGTATTTATTCGCTAGTGTTGTTTTTATACGGTGTTTTTTTTTAATGTACTTTTGTGGTCATATTATCGGGTTTTGAAATATAAGGAAGTCATGCCTACGTAATTTTTCTTGTTATTCGGGTTTTATTTCGCAAATATTTTGCTTGATAAACTACGCTTTTTGTTAGACATTTATTTGGAACTGGGCAAAGTGTGCAGTGTCTACAGTTGCATTTATCTTGTTCGTTATTAGTATTTTTATTTATGGTATGGTTGTTCTTGTCCGGGGTTGGTTTGTTATTATTATTATTATTGTTATTATTATTGTTATTATTATTATTATTATTATTATTATTATTATTATTATTATTATTATTATTTCTGCTAGTATTGGTTTGATTTTTGTCATGATGTCTACTTTTTATTGTTTATTTTATTGTTGTTTACATTGTTTTTATTTAGTATTTTGTTATTATGTTCTTTAATTATCATCTCTAAATTTTCGCAAGAACTGTAAGATAACTTCAAGGTATTTTTATTGTAGATGTTGTGTAATGGGTTAGTTGCGGGAAAGTGTTTTTCAATAAGATCTAGAAATTTCTTTCCAAGTTTTGTTTTTAACATTTGATTGTATGGGGCCGTATACCAAATTATAGTTCTTGTTGGTGTTTTGTTGCTTATATTTGATATCGATATTTTTGTATCCACTATTTTTAGGACTGTTTCGTAGATATTGGTTGACCTGTTAAATGCATTTTCATCGCTTGAGTTATTACTGAGTCTACTTACGATCGAGTTAGGAATGTGTTTTATAATTGATGGTGGGTGGTTGGACTTTGGGTTTACGAAAATTGGAGTAGCTTTATCTTTTAAGTATGGTTCATATGTGTTTTTATCTAAGTTTAACGTGACGTCTAGGAAGTTTGTTATTTTTATTTTAGCTGATACGTCTGCTTTCAGGCCTAATTTTTCATTTCCTTGTGTATGATTTTCTTAAAGTTTTCTCCCTTGACTTTGTTGGAGTATTTTCTTATAGCTAGTCCGTCATCTCTATATAGGCCGATATCCGTAGTATCGAATATGCTTGTGAGGGTATATAGAATGAATAATCCCAGAATACATGATGCCCCTGCAGAATATCTGGCACCAATCGCCAACTGATTTTCTTCAATTTTTAATGATGTTGATTTCTTCCGAGGATATATCAGTGTATGCCTCGGCAAATTCTAGGGCAATGTTAAAAAGTTCTTCGGATATCTGACGAATCCTATAGTGGATGAAACGCCGAATATTCAGTGTAGCTTAATCGCCATATATATTTTATAAATTACTAACTAGCTCTACCTACGTATTGATCACTTTTGAAGTAAATACTTAAAGTTTACGCATAACTCTATAATTTCGTATTTTAATTTTATGTGAGTAAATGAAGTAGTTATATATATATATATATATATATATATATATATATATATATATATATAGGGCTACTGCCATACATACTCCAGTTTTATCCAGTGCATGGTATTATACGTTCAGAGATTACAGTTAGGATATCTGCAGTAGAACGGACTTGCCTAAACCCATACTTTTGATCAGACAGGAGTTTAGCAGCTGTGAGGTCGTGGACTAGAGCTTGATTAATTATGGACTCAAATATTTTGAGAAAAACCAAACCTGAAAGAGGGGGGGGAATGGTCAGGTATTTTCCAAAAATACTTGTGAACTTATTTTGCAGAAGCAGTTTTCCCGCAATCAAAAAAGCAAGATTTGTTAAAACATTTATTGAAATGTTTGGGGATAACAGGATCAACCACAACAAAGCAAGTGTTTGCAGTCCAGTCGAGATTTGATCATGTCCACATGCTTTTGAGGTGTCTATCTTTTTTATGATAGCATGTACTTGAGAAGGAGTGATTTGCAGATCATCTAGTGTGGTTTCTGTCCGAAGAGGAATATCTGGGAGGAAGTACTTTTCTGGGTCTAGATAGAGTTGGAAGCAAACCGACTAGCCAACAGATTAGCTTTCTCGCTTGGTGTGTAAACAACTTTAATATTCTTGGATAGTGGGATAACTGTTAATTGTTCATTATTTACTACACTGTTATAGATTTTCCATAAATACGAGTTCCTAATTTCCTCGCTTCAATGCGTTTTCTTGTGGATTCAGTATATTCCCTCTTAACTTTATCTATTTCCTTTTTACAAATAAATCTAGTTTCTATAAACTTGTGTCTATTTGTACAGGATTTATGTCGGATAAAGCCGCACAAGTAGAAATCAATCATTTGGGAGTATGAGGTTTACTATAGAATTAAATAATAAATGTAAACGTAATTAACGTCAACACTAATATCAGCTGATTCTGATTTTCGAACTGAAAATATATTTAATATATTTAGCAATCACGTCATTCTCATCTAACATGCTGAAAGACTTAGATAAATTTCAATGCTCCAAAAGGCATACACTGCCGATCTGACTAATAATTAAAGTTGTTCGATGTTCATCTCAATGTACGTAAAACCGAACACCTATTTGAAATAGACACAAGATTATCCACAAATGTTCCGTGTTTTTATGGAAATAGCTTCGCACGAAGCAATCTTATGTAAGAAGATATGAAAACTATCTATTGTTCAATCACCACCCAATGATAAGCGTAATATAGATATATTCCGGCACGAAATACTCTAATTATTACTCCTTTGTTAGAAACATCGTTCATGGAATAAAATAAATGATAAATATGTAACAAATACAGCAATATTTCTTTAGAAATTATCATACACTTATTTCCTACCATATTTTGTTCGTAGAAGACAAACCTAAATCACTGGAAATGGAATAACTGGGATGAATTTTATAAGTAGATGCTAAGCGGCCATAAAAACATAGTCCGTCTTCTATTAGACAACTTACAGTATAGTAATGATAAGGCACGCACAACAGTAGATTTGAAGAGGAATATAATTTTTTTAAATTAATTGGATGGCTAGTTGAGCGCATATAATGATTTAAGGCCCAGAAATAATCCATCCATATTGACTCATCCCATCGAATCTACAAGATATATTTTAAGATTGCTGATGAATTAAACTGTTAAAAATAATATTAATTAAGTCACAGACAAAGAGCTACTCGTTAAAGAGATTTCGAGGCGACCTCATCCTCGCCTACAAAACCTTTCATGGATGGTTCGGCCTGTAACGGCACCTGTTCTTCACCCCTCTTCCGGATCGAGGGCTCCGGGACTACGCGAAAAAGGTCCATTTTCGACGGTTCCGGAAGCTTCAACGCCAAGCAGCGTTCTCTGTTCGAATGGTATCACCATAGCCGATAAGATAGTAAACCAGCCGACACACAAGTCTTCAAAGCAACCCTGGACAGACGCTTGTTTGACCTCCATGGGTTTTCACCTGTATAGTTTCTCTTTGTACAAAAACACCCTAAATTCTCACTGAACTTTTCTCCTTGTAAATGGCAATCGCTTGTACGTTTAATTTTAGCCGATTAAAAAGGAATGAATTAATGAATAGCAGAAAAGGTGTAGACAAATGGAAACACACGTATAAATAAAGAATGTAAAGAGAATAAGCGTAAGAAGACAAATAAAAGTTAATGAACGTAAAAGTGAGAGGGTAAAGAATAAGTTCAAGGGAGTGAATATAAAAATGAAGGGATGAGAGTAAAAAGAAGAGTATGAGAGTAAAAGTAAGAGACCGAAGGTAAGGGTAAAAGAGTAGCTGTAGGAGGAAGAATAAGTGTGTAGGGATAAGAGAGTAAGTATAATAGTGTACGAATAGGAGAGTGAGAGTAAAAGAAATAATAAGTGTGTATCAGTCGAACTGAGTAAACAAGAAGAGGTAAGGGCTAGGAAGTAATATTAAAAAGTTAATATTATAATCATGTTAAAAGAGGTAAATAAATAAAGAAAATTAGATTAAGAGGGAAAGAATGTACGCGAGAAAAAGATAAACAATGAGTACACCATAAGGAAATATGCAAATGAGAGGCAATATGGATATATAAAGGGTAAATATAAACGCACACGTAAGGTTAAGAGAGGGGAAGTAAAGGAGTAAATAATTGAATGAAAGAGAGTAAGAGAAAGAAATGTATGGTAAAAATATTAATATATGATTTTTTAGAAGAAGCCAAGATAGATAAATACACTTGTAGATTAATAGATCGAAGCAGAAAGGGAGTGAGAGAGAGACGGTATCGAAGAGGAGATTATGATGATGGGGAGGACATAATGGGAGAAAGTATAGAAATAATTGTTAATTACTTTGCAATTTCGATACAATCTATTTCGTTCTGCGTTGGCAAGTCATTATGGGCCGAGACGAATTGATTAAACATCTTCGTAATTATATCGCCCTTGCAGATTATGAAAGTTGACGATGCTGTTATTCTATAACGGTAAAGATATGGAACGGTGCGCACCGGCTAATTGCTTTTGGGATAATGGCATTAGATTAAAATCATCAGATGCGCATTTTCATTTCTGGCATCGCTTTTGTCAAATTCACCAAACAACACCACGTTACAATCGTTAAAGACGGAGACATTTCTGCAGACAGCATGTAATTATTCTCTGTGAACATTAAAACGACTGACACAGAACGTTTTATTTTTAATTTAATTGAAAGTTATTTCAAGCGTTATTTAGAAAAGGGAAAACGATTCTGTGTAATTACAAGTACATTTGTCGGTGTGTCACAATCGAAATTCTGTAAGAGCAATCGAAAATTACTAGAACGCTTTCATCCACTATTATAGTTTAGAAGCCTGTAATCTACGGCTTGCCTTAACAGTAAAGCTGCTTCTTGTTAAGATTAGATAAATCTATAAAATAAAAACAAATTCTGACTTTATATTAAAATCAAATAATCCATTCGCCAATCCCCACGCTTTATCTGAGACTAAATCAAAACATAGCTTCCATGAACAAAGCTTCTTTCTTAGAAGTGCTGACTATCATGTAAAAAAAATTAAAGTAATAATTTGTGCTGAAAATAAATATATATGCATGCATACAGCGGCTGTGTTATTTTACCAGAATAAGCGACCAGCGTCTCCAAATTGGAGAGTCATAGTAATCTCAAGTAAAGACGGTAATTTCCCGTAAGTTTCGGTATTGATTCGATAGTGCCTGTTTCTTCCCGTGTTAAACGTGCCTCCAGATATCAACCTGGAAATTTCCATGACTCGGCGCCGTACATACCGCACTTAGCCTTTCCAAATGGTCACCAATTTGTTACTGGCCAGGTTCATCTTTGCCTAACTTCGATGGCATTATTCTCAGATTGAAAAGAAAACGTTTCAATTGAACCGAATTTTACGCATATATGTATATTAGCGCATCTGTATGAAAATAGTTTATGCCGATTTACGTCTGGCAAGTTCAAAATTTTAAAAATTATGTTCCTTATTGGCTATTATATACATACGTTTCTGACACAAAAAAAATCAACAAAAAACAAACGGAGAAAAATTAAAACAGAAAAATGATATAGAGTCGGATTGAAATACATATAGAGATTGAGTTTTAATATAAACATTCTAAGCACACACCTTAACTTCTATTTTGGATTAGATCTAAGCAACATTATATATATACACACACACACACACACACACATATATATATATATATATATATATATATATATATATATATATATGCCGTTATTTTAGAAGTCTTTATCCGGTTAAAATAGCATTCAAGCGGTCAAAAAGGAGTCCAAATTGATTAAAATATTGTTATACATTTGGCCCATTCATCTTAGGTTATTTAAAATTTTTAATCATTTCATATGCGTACCATGTTAATACAGTGGTAACGTCACCTACTTTAAATAGTATAGTTTGATTTCCATTTCGATTCAAGCTGATGGCAGTCAAATACTTTTATTTTTTAATGTTGAAATCACGACTGTATATTAAACTGGACGATGAAAATAACATATTTTACGACCGAGCAAAGCCGCCCCCCCTGCTTTAGAAACGGAGCACGCCTTAAAAATCCTTAATATTAATTTTTTTGCATTTTGTTTCAATTTGTTAGTTTGAAATCGCTGATAATCCGCTCAAAAATTAAAAAGAAAATACGAATTAAAAAAAATAGTACATTTGCAGAATTTGACCTGAAACCTTTGGATTTTCTGTCAATTATGGTTAGGGTTCGACCGATAATCATCATTTGGGACCAGGTCGTTGATAATGTAAAGATAGGGGCTTGGTTTTAGATGACTGTTGCTTCAGTTGTGATCTAATCAAAATATTCATTCTAAAGCGCCCCGGTCATATCAAAGAATCTATTGTTTATTTATATGCCTGGGCCTTTCGGCTTGTATTGTAATATTCATTCTTAAATGCAGTTGTAATGTTAGGCTGTGTAAGATGTTGACTTTGGTAAAAAGCACTTGTTTTTTTTTTTCATCAGATTATTTTAAATATTGATTATTAATACATGAGATATGCCAGATACATAAATACCTTCGTGTGAAATTTCAAGCTGATGAACCCAAGTCGTATGGATATTTATTTTTATTTCTGAAATCACAACTTAATAATATATAAGAATCGATAAAAATTGATTTTTAAAAATATATACACAATTTGCATGAATATTATATTTAAGCGTATTTATTGACCGGGTTATGCCGAGCGTCCCTACTAGCTTAGATAAATACTTTTGCAGTTTTAACAAAAGAGATACAATAATATGTGGGCGTCTCTATTTACACTGAACATCTACGAAAATGCCAACATTAATATATTACATATGGAATAGTTTTCTGTGAAATTTCTAAAGGTAAAGCTGTGTGATTTTCAGAATGTGAGAGATTGTACATAATAAATTCCACAACCAAACAACGTCGCAGCCCACAAGAGCCATGACAGTCAACAAATCCAAGATTAGAGTCTCGCCCTCATTTTCGGCTCATCAGTTAGACACACCCGAACTCAAGAATCGAAACCTGAGCCTCTTGTATGTGAGGCAAGCACTCTACCAACTGAGCAAACGGCCGCACACAAGAATTTCTATTAACCAACACAGATCAAGCAAACCGCCTCGAAATCCGACTGTGAAATGAACCTAATTCGTCTCGACAAGGGACGCGGTCATCCAACCAGCTAATAACCCTAAACCGATGTCTCACAAGTAGGAGTTTTAACTCAAAAGGACGATACCATCCAGCAATGCTAACCAAGCGAGCAACTTATATATATATATATATATAAGTTTGGTTTGTGACTTTAATATAAGCTTATTAGAGTGTGGTTGAATTACATGAAATATTATTCCTCTTGAAAGTTTTAATGTCAAAATCAATTTTCAAATATCAAATGATTATTTACAAAAAAAAAAAAGAAAAGCATTTCGTTGATTGAATTGATCGACACCGTGAAATTGAATATCAAACCAAATATTGATGAATATGAATCTAGTTAATGATAGCTGAATTTACATACTGTATGGCGTTTCATATTCCCGACTTTCATGTTATTAACGACCAGCGTAATATATCTTTGTTACTGATATTAATTCGTGCAATATCGAGATTGTAGACTTTCTTTGTTATATTCTCTTATATTACATCACTGTATTTTATAGAATATACGACACTTCCTAGTTACACTAAGTTTATTTAATGATTTTATACGTGAAATACGCGCGATCTGTGTGCGATTACCATTGTATACATAATGCAATCCACATTTTGTAGCAGTATTTCTTAGGTTTTAGTGGAAAATAATATTTCTGAAAAACAGATTAATTGTCTAATTATCCATGAATATTTCTCTCCTTATCTTATGAATCGTTTATTTTACAAATATTTTTATACATATGAACTCAGTAATTAATACGTTTATGATCATAAAACGTAAGAGAGAATTTCGAGAAATGTTTTATATAAAAAAATGCTATTTCAGAACAATCGTCGGGAACTGTGGTCAGAAATATGTTCAGAAGGTCGGCATGTTGATCCTGACGATCTGGGAAATGGCTTGGGAACGTGACAATCGTTGTCAAAAACTGGGATATAGAAAAATTATGTGTGATACTACCAGCTGCGTCTGTGTTACTAGAGAAACCAAATTCAATTAATGCAGTAGGAAGTAAAATCACTAAATACATGTACTTGATGCAAGTATTTAAAGAGATTGCTGTATCTATGTAGTTCGGGGTTTATTAGGTTACATTCTCGGCTCGAGGAAGAACGACAGAGAACTAACGGCAAAGGGTAATCTAAAGTTGATCATATTCTTCTAAATATGATACTCTAGTAAAGAGAAAGGTGTTACACGTATAACTCAAGTCGGCTTTTGTGTCTGTCTCTCTTTACGGCAATGGGGGATATAGCTAATCAAGTAAAAGTGATTAGAGAGGATGGAAGAATATAGGTTAGTTTCACTAAACGCTACGATACTCGAGAACATTCCAGTAGAAATGACTCCACATACTAATTAAGTTATATGTCCACGATATTAATGAATGCGAATCCAAAATGAAGAAGCTAATTGGTTTTGTTAAAGTCTATTTCTGGTTTGATCGCATATTTTTGTTTGAGCTGCCATTTATGTAATAGTTTCGTGATAGGATTAGACATATTGGACAGAATGTATGTATATCATAACACACATGTACACACATGTACCATCAGCACAAAATTGTCATCCATAGAATTGTGACCTCAGGAAAGCCTATCGGAGATAGGCGCAGGGTACTTTTGCATAGTATAAATCGTTGAGTGTAAAAATTAGATTAATACCCAGTAATTTGATAAAAATTATGGTTTAAAATTTGATTTAAAGGTTGTAGATAAATACATTAGTATAATAAAATAATAGGGTAAATGGTTAAAGTACGATTTAAAATTTTATAAGAATTTTAAATTTAAATTTTCACATTAAAATGAATGACAGCAATTATATATATATATACATATATATATATATATATATATATATATATATATATATATATACATTGTGATTCTCAATTTTAGTCGCGTGCAAGCGACTCTATAAGTCACTCCGTCGGTCTGTCGATTTGTGGTTGGTCTGTCCGTAACACTTTTGTGTTTGGCCTTTTTGGTTAAGATCAAAGGTATGTTGTTAATACATGCTGTTCTTAGCTTTTTTAAGCTTTTCTTGGTTTTCTGGAAAGATTAAATGCAGTATCTGTTCTTACTACATGCTGTACTTATGTTTGTAACTTTTTGATATAAAACGGGGGATCAGTTTTCTGTATTAATTTAATGTAAAATGATGACCCACTTTACAACCAGTAAGTCTCAAAGCCATTAAAGCCATTCTCCAGATCATTCAAGTTGTTTTTGAAGGATTTAAGTTATTTTTTAAGCATTCAAGTCATTCTTAAGGTCATTAAATTCATCTTTAAGTTCATTAAAGTCATTCTAAGTCATTTACTTTTTATTTATTTAAGTTATTTCAGCCCATTTTTCGGTTATTTTAGTTTATCTTTAAGAATTTCATGTCAATCCTACATTCACGCATTCATTCATTAAACGAGGGCACGCGACTAATGGCTATCGGCCTTGCTATAATAATGGTTGTTTCACCACTGGCTTATTTCAAGTAGTTAACTGCGACGGAATACGAATGCTGAAATTCTTAATTATACACTCAGGAATTTCTTAACTATATACTCAGTAATTATTGCCTTCTATAGTTGTTGTATCAGCACCCTCTGGCCAATTAATCATCTAGCATTATATGGGTATATTTTAAAATAGTTCCAGATCCGCATTGTCTTAAGTTAGCGTTTCCAATCCTACTCAAAGCAGGGCAGAAGATTTAGCCAAAACGTGATGAGGCAGCAACAACTATGAAGAAGGCTAGAGGAATAGTTTGCCGAAACGTGGTGAAGAAAAAACATATAAATAAATATACAAATTCCCCATCTCACAGAATTCCAATAAAAAAATATTGCATAACACTAATCATATTTAGCGCAATATTAGGTGAGCCTTATAATACTTTAGCTCAATCATACTTGAGTGGGTTGTGGCAATATAGTTTTGAAAAGTATATAAAATATAATAAAAATTAATGAAATATTTGCTAGGCAAAGAAAGTAAAAAAGAAAACACACTTAGGTGTTACAATTTCTATTAAGATGAGTTTAAGTATAGATATAAACTATAGGCAATAAGCATCTACCTAATATATATATATATATATATATATATATATATATATATATATAATGTAGATATCAAGGATCTACTAAATTTATTTTTGACATTTCCAAATGAAGAATTGTTAGCAGATAGAAAGATAAGATATCTCATATAAGTATGTGTAGAGTTGAATGTAATCATCGAAGAGGAAAGCGCCCCCGTGTGTGTGTGTCGTGCGGTCATACAACTTACCTTCGGATGGGATCTGAGAGAAAGAGAAATTAAAGATGGCAGCCATGGATTTATAAGGTGTAGTCTCGTGGAATCTCGCGAAATCTCATCTTCCACTGCACATGTATGCAAATGGAATGGGGTCTGTTTTCTGATGAAATGTCTGTTTGCAGAGGCAGTGGGGGAGACGTGCTGGAAGTTGAAAGAGAAAGTTGTCAGCGTTCTAGCAGGAATTTTGCGTATTGTATTTGGTTTATTTTGTTTTGTTGTTTACCAGCCCATTAAACGTCAGTATGAGATGTGCAATTCATATAAAGTAGAAATAATAATTTTATTATTATTAGATAAAAAATGATTTTAAGAATCGTTAGAGATAAAACAATTATATATATATATATATATATATATATATATATATATATAGGTTAATGTAAAAGGAAAAGATGGCATTAATCAAAATTAATCAAAATTACCCACTCCATAGAAAATAGACACTCCACAAATTGTTAAAATCAATTACCACGCAGCAACAATACACCCCTTATTAAACCATAATTCATATACCTCTTAATCTCAATACTATTTGAAAGACCATATATATTCTTATATATCATACTATATATAATAAGCTTCTACTTAATTATTTAGAATTCAATAAAGCTTCCCCCAACATTGTATAATTCCTCTTAATCTTTTTCATCCCTAATGAACCTTACGTTAGACGCCGCATCTTCCCCATGCTACCTAGCACCTTCTCTACTCTTCTGATGAGAAGCATTAAGCTTCAAAATGCCCTGCCATAAAGAGCCCCTTCTATCCCCCAAATGTTGCCTGTATTCCATTATTCAATATATGATACATTTTATATCTACCAATATATAGTTTTTGGCTTCATTTCATACTCTTGTTGTACTATTATATATATATATATATATATATATATATATATATATATATATATATACAGATGCAAAGAAGGAATTATAGTAGGATTGAGAGTATATATAAATTAAAAAATTGCTATCATGCAAAAATATATTCGAGAGATGTCATGTTAGATCGAAAACCCTTTTTAACTTCAAATCCAGAAAATAATTTGTCTCGTTATCTGAATTTCAAACATTAAAGCATGAGATAATTGTGGCAAAATAAGTCCTATCGCGACATATAACTAGATTATTTCAAGAGAATTAATCTAAAAAACTAAAACTAAAATGTTATTAGGAAATTAAAAACTCAGGAATTAAAAATGTAAATACATAACAACAGGCATACAATGTGTAGTATATATATATATATATATATATATATATATATATATATACATATATATATATATGTAGAATACATCATTATTAACAGGTATACTTCTTAAAAAAATACGACAATAAACGCTACATTTCTGTTAAAACGATAAAATAGAAAGAATGTAATTTTTTCAGAGAACTGAATTGGTTCAAAATATACTTTTAACCGTAAATAATACGCGAGAAGTCGTAATACAAATGCCATATAAACTCATTGTATTAAAATTGTGAATATATATATATATATACATATATATATATATATTTATCAATATATTTGGCTGAAAGAATATAATAAATATATGGATGCTCATATAATTTTCATTATTTATGAAGAGATATATGAATTATACATATATATATATATATATATATATATATATATATATATATATATATATATATATATATATATAAACGCGATATTGCTGTCGAACATGAAACATATTATGATTAATAAAATCATTGTTTTAAGAAACTGAATGGATTTAAAATATATATTCTTCGCGACTGTGAGCCGATATTTATTCAACCAGGTACGTAAAACAATTTGATTACTAGATTTGATACGACGATAAATAAAGCTCAAGGCTCCGAAGACGATAGCTGAAATACTAAATCAATAAGCTCCTTTTAATATAAAAAGTCTACGCTTTCGTTCAGTTAAAATCGGATTACATACAGAATTATGAAAAAAATAATCAAAGTCTTTTTAAATGCTGAATTTAATTCTGTGTTTGAACTTTCACGTGGTAAAATATGTCTCGGAAAACATTTATTACAGCAGCGCTTTTTCACTAATTTTAAGGTTGATGTTACTCGTTTCGTGGTTTAGCATAAGCTGCACAGATTAATTTGTTTTCGGCAAACGCAGTTTGTCACATTGATGAGATGACTTCTATTTGGATTAATTTATATGACACACATTAGATTAACCAGTTTAAGTGATGCCGCTTTCCCTTTGATGTGCTCAGCAATAATTACACTTCTTTCCATTTCATAACCAAGTCTCAAATAACTGTTTTTCTGATTTCATAATAAATGAATCGCTGTTTTAGAATCTTGCTTGTTTTAGTATTTTTCTAGGTAGAACTGCCTTTTATTTCAGATCTAAAATTGAAGGCTTATATCCGATATACTTAAGGCTGTTGTGAATGATGTTCATTCATTTTATTTAAATAGAATGTAACTGACCTCAGATATAACTCTCTAGCGATATTGGTCAGATGCGTCTATAGATTTAGTACGCTACTACACTTTGGATGAGTCAGTAAGCATTACTTCATACTTCAAAAGAGTATAAAATAGACTTCGAAGTGGATTCTGATATCATTAAATCTGTTTATCTACTGCATTATATAAAAAAGGACGCCGCTACGCGTTATTCTCCTCTGCAATCTTTGGTTGTTTTTCTTTAGAATCTTGCACTAATAAATTTCTACTACCAATAATACAAAAAACATGAGTTTCACACGCTCGATGCATAACATGCAAACCAATTTCTAAGAACTGTTTAAGGTGGAAAAGATAGTAGAATATTTCCCCACGAAGATACAACGTCATTAACTTAAACTCCAATGTCAACAATGTCAGATCGTAAACTGTCCTCATAAATGTAATTAGGTATACCAGTTGAGAACATCATGTCGTAAACTGTCCTCATAAACGTAATGAAGTATATCAGTTTCAAACATCATGGCGTAAACTGTTCTCATACATGTCATTAGGTATACCAGTTTCAAACGCCATGTCGTAAACTGTCCTCATAAATGTCATTAAGTATACCAATTTCAAACGCCATGCCGTTAACTGTTCTCATAAATGTCGTTAAGTATACAAGTTTCAAACGACATGTCGAAAACTGCCCTCATAAATGTCATTAGGTATACCAGTTTCAAACGTCATGTCGTAAACTGTCCTCATAAATGTCATTAGATTTATCTGTTTCAAACGGCATGTCGTAAACTATCCTCATAAATGGCATTAGGTATATCAGTTTCAAACGATATGTCATAAACTGTTTTCATAAATGTCATTATGTATACCGGTTTCAAACGTCATGTCGTAAACTATCCTCATAAATGTCATTAGGTATACTAGTTTCAAACGTCTGAGCTGTTCTTCATTATGCCAACAGAAAATTCATTTATTCCACTGTCATCATGCTTGAGTTACTTTTTGTATTGATAAATGGGTTCTCATAAAAAGTTTCATGGTTCATGCAGCCCCCTTTTTAGTTTTCGTTAGAGAAAGTGATAATTTCGGAAGAACATTCCCGTTTATCGAGTTGTAACAAAAGGTGAAATCTCGTAAAGTACTATCCCTTTTTATTTTCAACGTACATGAATAATGTTTTCAACAATTATTCCAAAATACATTTTATAATAAAAACATATGCGTATTATATGACAAAACTTTTTCGTGAAGAAATAACAAATAATTACAGGAAATTACAACTTAATGCTTTGTTATAAAAAGCCTTTCCCGATTCTTGTGCTATTTTGATCTTTTCTCTCTATATAGAATAAGACGTTTTGAATAACTCTTCAGCTTTATATATATATATATATATATATATATATATATATATGTGTGTGTGTGTCTGTGTGTGTGTGTGTGTGTGTGTGTCATTAGTTGTTTTAAGTGCTGAAATCTATGGAAATAAATAATCACATCAAATCATCTTGGACATCCTTGCGTAAAGCTACTCACTCGGCATCTATTGAAGGACTCTGCTTGTTTATTAACAACCTACATTGGATTTTTATATAGTTAAGTAAAGTGCAGTATATATATTCAGTCCCCTCGATCCTCTCGCGTTCTATTAATCGTCACGAGAAAACATATACTCAAATCCCCAGAAGTATTTACTTACATATTGAAGTTATACTAATAAACGTTCGTTTTATACCTTATTTCAACATAAATTAATCACAAAACATTTTTTATTCAATAACACATCTGTTCTGGGATTTAGTTATATTTTTAAATATAAGTTTTAATTGTTCTAATTAACTTCTGATTACCCGACCAATGCTTGCATCTATAAATTAACTACTTAAGTATTTCTTCATTCTGTCTATTCAATATTAATTCAATCATTCTATCATATCCATAGCTCTGTCAACAATTAAAGTGACTTAGCTTTTGTAAGTATTTCCATCTACTGTGCATAGTATGTGCACACGCAACACCTACGTACACAAATTGTCATGACTTTCATTCAATCGCAACAAGAGACAATTCGGTGATAAACCGCAAACACGTACAAAAATGGTATTCCCAAATGGTCACGCATTTTAGCAGACTCAAAGTCGCTTAACTTTGATGATAATCCAACGGGACTATGTGCGTCATTGTAATTATGACGTACACGCAAGGCATGATGATATATTAAGCCATTTTACTTCGAAATTGCCCAGGACGATTGCAAATAAGACAGAAACTCATCTTATTGTGCAAGAAGAATGATTTAAAAGATAACTAATAGTTTCTGAATATTTGAATCTAACGAAAAGTATGTGAGAATATCTGGTTATAGTCAGCTAACGTACTTCCTATCTTTCGGCGTAGCGCTACCGAAAGTGGAGAAAAAACAAATCAGTTCCTTCACTTTTATTGTTCTTTAAATTCTGCTATTGTTAACTTGTTTATTGAAATAAAATATGAGGAAAGTACTTTATTGAAAAGTATATAATAAACATTAACGCATTTATATTGATAAAAATAAAACTATTAGACTTTATTTGCACTTTTGATAGCAACATTAAAAAATAATAAAGGTTTTTATTTTATCTAAAATTTTATAAGAAATATGTTCATAAAATTATAAAAATAATTTTTATTTAATTAAACAAATAAAATATCTTTATTTGAATCTATATAATAAGTATGTGTTTATGAAATTATAAAAAACATCTTTGTAATCAAAATGACAAATGCTATCATTGAAATCAAAATGACCACATTTTAAACATCATAAAAAATGTATATATTACATAATATTCCCAGTATGGTTTTAAAAGATATAAAAAGTGTTTCCAATGATTTTTAAAACAAAATGAAACTAATTTCAATAATTTTTTGTTAAAATAAGACTGACTTTACTTTTTTCCCACATTTTCCATTAACGATTCTCATGTATTTTTTGTGTTTCTGTTTACTATGATTTTTTTTTACACAGTGATCACCACTAATCAAAGCCCGGAAGCCACTCAGGGATAAGGGTTATTAATAGTACATTACGTTAGTGTGGAGATTTGATGAAGTGTTTACTTAAGGGGGCGGTTCATAAGGAATTTGTTAACATTGGACTTGAACACATCCAAGTTGTAGTCCGGAGGGAAGCAGGCAGAAGGAACAGAGTTCTACAGGTGTGCAGTTCTAAGAAAGAAGCTTTGTTCATGGAATCCGTGTTTTGATTTAGGCACAGATATAGAGTGGGGGAATTTTTTCACAGTGGATTCAGCTAAACAGGTGTTTTCCGTGAATAATTGGCGAGGGGGGACCAGAGATTGGAGTTCAGACGAGCATCTGCCATGGAAATAACGATAAAACAAGGAAAGGCTCGCAACGTCTCTTCTGTGGGAGAGAGGTTGCAGGGTAGAGAAAAGGGCATCCCCCACTAAGCCACGAAGTCTATTTTGTACTCTGTCAAGGCAGGATAGGCTGTTTTTAGCGGCTCCTGCCCAGATATGGCAACAGTATTCCATCCTTGGACGTACTTGGCTTTTATATAGATAGAGAATTGCATCAGTAGTGAGATATCTTCTCGACCGGTAGAAGGATCCCACCATCTTTCCAGCGACCTTGGCAACAGACTTGATGTACGTGTTTCATTTCAGATCAGGAGTAAAGGTCAAACCCAGAAGCTTGTCAAAACACGGGGCCTCACCCAGACGAGAGCCATCCATCACAATTGATGCCAGATGGGGATCAGAGCGTTGATGATGTAAAGGTAGGAGTTTGGTTTTGGCTGCATTAAAGGTAACCAGCCACATCTTCCCCACTGAACCACGCGCTCGAGATCAGAGGAGAGAGAATCAGAGAGAACTTTGTCATTTACAGCCTTTGATGTGTTGCCGTAGACGGTCTTGTCATCAGCATAGATGTCAACGAATGATTTAAGTATGTGTTTAGGGAGGTCATTGATGTAGATCAGGAAGAGAGTTGGGCCCAGGATTGACCCCTGAGGGACTCCAGCATTTATATTGCAGCCCTCCGATTTTTGTCCATCTACCACTACTCTTATGAGCCTATCGGAGAGAAATGATTTAATGATTGAGAAAACATTTCCAGTTATACCGTAGCTGGAAATCTTGTGAAGTAGATCCTTATGCCATACCTTGTCGAAGGCCTTTGATATGTCAAGAACAATTGCCCTAGAAAGGAAGCCTTTGTCAAGAGATTCACTAATCCTGTGGGATATAACCGTCAGCACATCTGCTGTAGATCTTGCATGTTTGTGTTAGCATTAATTATTTACTAAAATGCATTTATATGAATTTCTATTATATTCTATCATTATCTACTATATTAACATGATTGCAGAAAATCTCTTCTAAACCAAATAACTTTGGGTTTGCAAGAACAAAGACCACATAAAATTTTATTATGTCGGTACTATTATCCACCATTTCGCGTAATTTGAATACGTCTCTTTATATACGTTCATTCATTATAAAAATCATACATTACATCCTGTGAGATACATCCCAACTATACCAACAGCTTTAAGGGGAGTAGTTCGTATTTCCCTCTAATTCTTATGCCCCTTTGGCACCTTATGTCATCACTGAGAAGAAGTACTCATATTAATACTATACTGACCTTGCACCTTTCGTAATTTTGTTTACAAATTTATATAAACACTATCTTCTTGAAAGATATTACAAAAGTATTTTCAATGATTTTTAAAACAAAATGAAACAAATTTCAATAATTTTTTGTTAAAATAAGACTGAAAAACTTTTCAATGATAAGTAAATAAAGAAAGGACGATCAGAAACACGTAATAAGATGATTATATTCACAGGTGAGATGTCGACGTGAGAGAAAAAAAGCGAAGGTACTGATTTATTTTATCAACGCTTACGTTAGCTCTAACCCGGAATTAAGGAAGTAAGTTTTCGACTATAACAGAATAAATGAGTTTTGACCTTACGAGTCACGACTCCTTCTAGTACTCTAAAGTATTAAACTGAATTACTTGTATTGCTACGTAAATGTCCTATCACATCTCCGCAAAGAGCAAAAAGATGACGTATGTATATGAAAGTGAAATCGCTTGATCAGAAAGTCTGTGTAGAAAAAAAATATTCATAAACATAATAAATAACTTCATCATCAATAGTTGAGCGCAATCAATCCCGGAGGAATCAATTAGAGATGAGCTGACATTTCTCAATAAACCCTTCATTATTTACGCATAAGTTTAATATTTATCGCAAAATATCACTTCAGGGTTGAATGTTTGTCCAGACGTTGTGTTCGTAAGTTATTTATTAAATTATATACGTTCGCTGTGTGCAATTACAACATCGTTGCTGTTTCAATAAACACTATCTGAAAATCATCACTATTAATATTAACTATGCTTATTACATTTTCCCGGTTTATTTTGTTTTGGTCAATATTATGACTTAGGTGAAATTGAGGGGCGGGCAGTGCGATAATGTGTCATTAGCATTGAAATCAGGACGAATTGTTTTTTTTTTTTAAATACATTTGTTAGTAAAAAAAAACAATAAATAAAAATTTAAAAAGTAATAAAAAGCCCCGTTGTGTATTCTTGGGATTATTCGGAGAACTCAACTTATTTTGAGTGCTATTATCATGTTTCAGCTAATGGATTGCCGCCCTTTTTCAGATGTATCTTTTCAAACTCGAGAATATTTCTGTTAACTGGTAAATTATTACAGAATTCACAACGAAAACATTTACTTAATATACAGAATTTCCAAACAATAGAAAAAAAACCCAAAACAATCATGATTATGTTTCTAAAGTTTTCAGATGAGCATTGATTATTCGTATTATTTGGATTTCTCGGACTCTGTTCTCATCTTGAATGTACTTTTCACAACCTTCAAAATAATAGACAAACGAGAACAATGTGGAATAAGACTGCGCCAAGAAGCACGACAAATGGTGGTCGACAATTAATTATTAAGTAGATCTAGTATAAAATTTACCACGATATGGGGAACGTTAATCATAAATAATAGATAATATTTACAGTAACAATAACATATTTATGTATATATTTTGGACCATCTTCCAATTACGCGATTTCCTTGGATTTTACTAGTGCGAATGGAAATTTAACGTCATTGGATAATTCACCCTTTTCTCCACCGTATTCCCTCTGCTTCACTTTTTGTTATCAAGTAAGATCTTTGACTTACTTGCAGTTTCATTAAATACTTTTGCAAGCAAAATCCCATCCCGCATTTTGCTAAATCCTGCCCTCTGATGAGAAGGAAAGTATTTCTTCGAAACTCCGCGGATTGAGGTCTACCTACGTATTTAGTGTTTCCTGTTCAAATTAAATATGTTTTAACTCTTTTTCAAAGTGTTTTAACATGTTTTATAAACTATTTGCTCTTATATATATATATACATTTGGAAAATAATTTCTGACGAGGACGCATCACAGACCGTCTGAAACGCGCGTAAACGATTTCAATGACTTAAAAACATTATTACAATGATCCAAACATAATTCTCATTGAAAAACCAAGACGCGAAATAATAAAATAATGTTAAAAAATACACTACTCCCTTATTTAAATATATATATATATATATATATATATATATATAATTATGTACATTAATGTATATAGTAATAGAAAGTAAAATAATTTGTAATAAATAGTGATATTTGCAGAGAGAAATGGAAATAGGTTTTAGACCAGCAAAATTCGTATTAGAACTGTCGGCAATGACTCGTTGTGCAATGGTTAGAGTACTTGGAAAAATCAATTGTAAAAGTAATAATTTCTTGAATATTCAATTTTTACTGTATGCGACCGAAAATACAATTGCGAATTACTTAGGACCTCTATTCAGTCATTGCTGACGGAACGAGAGCATGCTACTGTCGTGAAATAAATAAAAATTTCCGTTAGAAATTAAGTCGAAAGTTCCTAGTTTAACAGAAACATTTCCGAGTTTGAGAACATGCATCTGCAGAAGATTAGCCGCTACATCGACCAAAACGTTGTGAAAATGACACTAAAGATAAAAACAATAATAAAAAATAGAATCAATTATTTTTTGTAAAATTCCAAAACATTTCCCTCTATTCTATTATTTAATTGATTACTATATTTTACTGAATGAATAATCGTCTTATATTTTTCTCGGTCCCATCTGTATCTACCTTCTTAATGCAGTTTTTTACGTGTTTCCGTCGTACTAACCGTTCTGCGTTATCTAACACTGAAACCATACTCTATAAAATCTATAATTATTAAACTAATTCTTTGGCAAAAGGTTCTACTCTATATAAAACTTGACAGTATCTGCATACTTTACACTGTTTCGTAATGAGAAACGCTCCAGAAAAAACGTGAAGCCAATTGATACAAGGAGCTACCAAAGAAATACCACTATCGAATAGATATAAACTGCCTTTTGACATTACTACTAAAAAGACTAAGGCGATAGGTAGGACGCAGATAGTTGGCAGAGATATAGAGTTCCAAAAATATGCGGTTCTTGGAAGAAAGCTACTGGAATGAGAAGCTATATTACAAAGACGTATAAAAATAGCGAATTGATGAGGAACACGAGAAAAAGGAAAGAAATTAACATGGACAAAAGAAGTAGCAAATAGATCTGACAATTCTGGAGAAAGCATGTCATAATAAAATTCATAGTAAAGAATGAAACTAGCAATATTACGTCTGCCGTATAGAGGTTGCCGAACCGATGAAAAAGGGATATCAATCTAATTATAAATACGTTTCTGTACCGTATCAAGAATAATACATTAGAATGGAGATTTCCAACGATGGCTATAATTCTCAATACATAATGCATGAAATATTTGATGTAAAATATGCAAGATGTGATGAGAAGGAAAGACAAATAAGTTTCAAAATCAAAACCAGAAGTTTCTATAGGTTGTTATAAATGGGTAACTGAACTCAATTTATATTTGATGTTCTTCTATCTTGGTTCATATATTCGTATAAATAATCAAACACAATAGATTTGCGCAAGTTTGAACTAGGAATAAACACATCTATAATATGTAACGGTATCCATTACGCAAATAACGTACATCGAAATAAGCATCTATACATTCGTACATCTCTGCATGACTTTCATACATATGTACTGAGATAGCCTTGATTACACCAAAAGTAATGTTTACTTCGCATCGCATACAGGACGCCGTTTACAATTCATCATCGAGTAATATTATCAAGTTGACGTTTACGTAAAGTGTACACAAGTTATTATTTCAGGAAATGATGATTCAGTGTCGATTGCTTTCGAATTCTCCGTGTATTTGTAAGAAACCCACGTGGATGAAATATTTTGCCAGTGCAAAAGGTTAGCAAATAGTTTCCAATCAATTAATTTAATTTGTCGCCATTTGTAGGATCGCAACCTTTTTATTCATATTTCTTCCAAGTTATCACTTCTCAGCGGTGTCGACAAGAAACCATATTTGCTATGAACGTCAGTGTCTGACTCGATAAGTCTGCACCAATGCCCTTGGTCAAACATAAATTAGGGCAGTTATTTCCGTGTAAATGACTTTAACTCAAGACAATAACAAGACGTGAAGCGAAAATGTCTTACAAGGACTTGTCAAAGTTTATATATATATATATATATATATATATATATATATATATATATATATATATATATATATAGTGGAATTGTAGCTGTGTAATATACACATCACGTGTGAGTCCAGAATATGATTAATTAAATGCGGCGAAATTCCAAAAAACATCATTTTAAAAATTTTTATTATTTAATGTATTAAAATATAACACACACACACACACACACACACACTATATATATATATATATATATATATATATATATATATATATATATATATATATAGCCAGTAGAGTTTATTTTCCTAGAAGTACATCCAATGAAAAACATGTGTCTACCAATGAGTGGTCAATGAGTGAACAGAGGAGGTGTATTAAATTTATTTATACAAACATTAATGACTACATATGTGCATACATGTTTCTGTAATCACCCGCGTTGGTGGATTACGTCTTCAGGTCAAGAATTATATTTCAAACAAGCATATTTTCTTATTTCGTTTACAAAGTTAGAATGTAACATGGGTGGGGTTTATGAGCCGGGAGACGATATTTGAAGATAATAAACTTTTTTTTTATATATTCCTTTTTAAGTTTATCTATCTCATCTTTTGGTTTGTACGGCAAAATGTACTTGAGAATTTAGTATTTTTGTCTCGCGGTCAGTAATTTAAAAACTTTCCTTATGGCTATTGAGTATTGGCCGGTGTCTTTCAATCAACACACACACAGACACACACACATACACACACACACTAGAAGAAAACATACGCTTATACTTATACTCATGAGTGGATATACACTGTTCGCTGTATTTTACTCAAACACACGCACCGAAAAAAGACAATAACTATAACTACACACAAGAATAAAATTTAAATTTAAATTAGAATTAATTTAATAAATAAATAAAATAAAACTAAAATAAAAAAAAATAAATAAACAAATAAAAAATAAAAATAAACAAAAAACCCCGGGAGATATCAACCTCATCATGCACACACACACACACACACACACACACACACACACACACACACACACACACACACACACATACACACACACACACACACACACACACACACACACACACACATATATATGTGTATATATGTCTGTATATATATGTATGTATATATGTATATATATATGTATGTATATATGTATGCATATATACATACATACATATATATATACATATATATATATATATATATATATATATATATATATATATATATATATATAAACACGTATAAAATCCACACTTTGATACGCCCGTGTATATATGCACACTTATACACATATACACATACATAGATACATAATGCTCACATACAGTTATAACATGTTTATATTTATACTCACATACGCAATTATATCAATGCACGGATCCTCACACACATACATCCATACACACACCTGGATATCATATATTATGACTGTTATTATACCAAAACTAATAATATTAATCCCACTAACAACCATAATATTAATAATAATTTCTATAATATTGATAATATTAATAACACCAACAATATCAATAATAATGACAATAATGAACCTGTCGATTGGGAACTTAAAAACCTGTGGATCCTAACCGGATACACGTCGCAATAATATATATATATATATATATATATATATATATATATATATATATATATATATATACACGCATACATACACATACATACATATATATATGCACATACATATACGTATGCATATACATGTACACGCATACCAACATACACACAATATATACACACACAGTAAGACTATCCGCAGGTGCAGACACACATCCCCATCCATACGCGTCGCCAAATCTCCACAGATATATACGGGACACATATACATATAGATATCAATATAGTATCACGTACACACTTACCTATATATATATATATACACACGCACATCAACACACAGATACCCGCTCACGCACAACGCATAAAAACACACCAATACATGCGCAAATACAAACCCCTTTTTTAATAAATAGGTGCCTTTTATTTTCCGTAGTGTGGTAACCCTTTTATATGAAACAGCGTATTATTATAGTTTACTCGGTCGTATATATATATATATATATATATATATATATATATATATATATATATACATAACATATATATATATATATATATATATATATATACCCAGACGCCCATACATTCTTGTAATATACATTATTATAATCATCGTATACGAGACAGCGTATTTCAATATATATACATATATATATATATATATATGTATATATATATATATACATATGCATATACATACATATACACACATACGCATACACACACGTATGGATGGGTGTGTGTGTCTGCACCTGCGGATAGTTGGACTGTGTGTCTATACATTGTGGTTATGCTGGTATGCGTGTACATGTATATATATATATATATATATATATATATATATATATATATATATATATATATATATATTATGGAGACGTGTAACCGGTAAGGATCCACAGGTGTTTAAAATTCCCAATCGACAGTCTCATTATTGCTATTATTATTAATATTCTTTGTGTTATCAATATTATTATTAGTTTGGGTATAATACCAGTCCTTATATATGATATCCAGGTGTGTGCATGGATGTAGGTGTTTGAGGGTCCGTGCATTGATATAACTGTTTATACGTGTTTATATATATATATATATATATATATATATCATTCAACCACGGTAGTGGTTGAATATATGCTTAAGTCCGAAATTGAATGAATCGAGACACATTCAAACCTCCGCCACTAATTCCGTTCGCAACCAAATTTCAAACAGTATAGTTGGATAGAACACATTATTAGCTACATTTTGAAAAAAAAATTTCGAAAATTGGTTCGGTAGAAAAAAAGTTACAACAAAATATGTGGGTTCACAAACAGGAGAGTAAGTACATAAGTGACTAACGCCTTTATTTTATTTTGCATAACTTTTTTTTGTATATAAATATTTTTTACTGCGATTTTGCCAATATGACATGTTAGCGTAACGGTTAGAGTACCGGGGGTTAGTGGAAAGATTTTAGGTTCAATCCCGTGTATCGTTTTTTTATATTTAAAAAACCGAACTTTAAAAGAGGATTCAGCATACAGTTCCATAGTAAAGGTGATAAAATCCCACTTTTGGAGTTCATTTAACTACTTCCCTTTTAACAGTTGCCCTCAGTAGTTCTACTTGAACTGTTCTGTGCCTCACCATATACTCAATCCATTGGATGAGTACTGGTGGCATATTGAGTTCTTGTAGCAACTTTAACATACTACTAAAGGGTATGTTGTCAAAAGCTCCAACAATATCTAAAAAGACACCGAGTGCCATCTTCTTTTTTGTTAGTTTACGCTCTATACAGATCACGAATTCATGAACCGCAGTCTCGGTAGAGACCCTGGCTCGAAACTACTGTGATTGAATGATAAATATTGCATAAATGTGTGTTTGAGAGCTAATTTTTTTTGACAATTATTGATAAATATTATAAATTTATATATTAATACAATAGCAATGCCTGGAAAAATCATGGATTATATGGAAAAATGCGCGCATGAAAAGTAATATTCTTAAGATTTTATTAAACCTGGAAAATTAAAGGACGAGAAATTCAACCTGGAAAAGTAAAGAACAAGATATTCTAGTAAAGTAAAAAATAAGAATTTCTTAGACTTAAAATATTGCAGCTTAAAACTGAATTAAATGAGCCTAATTATGATATAATAAAATTATTAATTTTTATGAAAATTATAAAATTATATATTCCATCTACTAACTAACTAACTAATGAATTAATTTTATTCAAACAATTTTCACTACATAAATATATGCAAATAATAGGAGGGAAATAAGTTCAATCCAGCGACTGACACCGTTTCTAACTCAACAATAAACAACATATGCAAATAATAAATAAAATATTTATCAATATTCAAATTTTATTTTTAGCTGCAATATTTTAAGTCTAAAAAATTCTTATTTTTTACTTTACTAGAATATCTTGTTCTTTACTCTTCCATGTTGAATTTCTTGTCCTTTACTTTTCCAGGTTTAATAAAATCTTAAGAATATTACTTTTCATGCGCGCATTTTTCCATATAATATATATATATATATATATATATATATATATATATATATATATATATATATATATATATATGCAGAACCTCCGGGGTTTATGTTTATTTTTTATCTGTTTATTTATTTTTTAATTTAATTTTATTTTTATTTAATTTTATTTATTTATTTTAATTTTAATTTAAATTTTATGCTTGTGTGTCGTTATAGTTATTGTCTGTTTTCAGTTCGTGTGTGTGAGTAAAATACAGCGAACAGTGTATATCCACTCCTGAGTATAGGTATTAGCGTATGCTTGCTTCTAGTGTGTGTGTGTATGTGTGTGTATCTGTGTGTGTGTATGTGGATTGAAAGACACCGATCAGTACTCAATAGCCATAAGGAATGTTTTTAATTTACTGACATCGAGACAAAGATACTAAATTCTAAGTACCTTATCGCGTAAAAACCAAAAGATCGGATAGATAAACTTAAAAAGGAATATATAAAAAAGGGAAATAAAAAGAAGATGTTTATTATCTTCAAATAACTCACTTATCGTCTCCCCGCTCATAACCCCCACCCACGTTACATTCTAACTTTGTAAACGAAATAAGAAATTTTTATTGTTTGAAATATCAGTTCTCGTCGATAATTCTTGGCCTGATTACAGAAACATGTATGCATATATGTAGCCATCACGGTTTCTATAAATATATTTAATATATATATATATATATATATATATATATATATATATATATATATATATATATATATATATTACTAGTAGTGGAACGATTAAAGGAAATCAAAACCAGGAATCAGAAAAATGAGAATCTTAAGGGTATTGATATCGAAATCTCAAATATCAGATTTTCGGATGAAAAAAAGTAACTGTTCATATTTTTATTTTATAAAGATTTAAACTTACTTTTAATCTAAGAATCTAAGTTTTCAAGTAATCTGAAAAGGAAATAACGAAAAATAACTTTAAAACTGCGTATCAAGAGATTTTAAAGAATCGAAATTGAAATCGAAATCGGTAATTGGAAGTGAGAGATTCAAGCAGAATTTGTAATTGTATCGGAATGCTGTAAAATCTTGGAATCATCCAATCACTAATATATATATATATATATATATATATATATATATATATATATATATATATATATATATATATATATTTACCCATATATTATTATTATTATTATTATTATTATTATTATTATTATTATTATTATTGGCAAGTCCACTAACGATCGGTTTGGAGACCTGTAGTGGTCTCTGGAAGCTGAGTGACAACAAGTCTCACCAGACCTCCAGCTCTCTCCACCTCCTTCGATAGCATTTGCAAATAAATATGCGTCATCGCATCAGCCTCATACCATTGATTTCTCGCTGGTAGTGGCCATTGGTTTATACTGGAATTTGAGTGGCACTAAGCCTCCCCCACGATCCCAGTTCTCTTTGCGCTTGTCCAGTGGAGGTCTAGCCAGCGCTCTCTCCCCGGTCTTTCCATTATCCTTGACCCTTCTCGGCTCTTTGGTATCACTTTTGTGTTGGGGGGTCGTGATGAAACAATGGGGGATGCATGATGGTGGTGTAGAACTTGTTGATATGCAGCTTTGGCGTTCTTCATTCCCTGTAACGCTTCTTTGTTATATTGTATTGTGTTATTCCCCACATTCTAGGGGTTTCCTTAATATTTAAGCCGTTTTCTATATCGTTAGGCGTTGTATATTTGCAGTTATTCCGCTGATTCCTATTATTATTATTATTATTATTATTATTATTATTATTATTTCTACTACTACTACTACTACTACTACTACTACTAATAATAATAATAATAATAATACCGTTTTATCTGTTGGTTATTTAATTGCCGTTTTATCTGCTTGGTTACAAATGTTTCGGTTACCGAATCGCATCAACGATTCAGTAACTTCATCACACTTTAAGAGAAATGGTTATGTGATTGGAGAAACGATATTAAAAGAAGGGGACTTTTTTCGGATTCGACAACATTTAAGTTTTAAGATTGAATACTTAAAGAAATATTGAAAAAATATGGAGTTTAAAATATTCAACCAGCCACGATTCCATGCCCTAATGCTATCTTGTATTTATATATATATATATATATATATATATATATATATATATATATATATATATATATATATATATATATATATACAGTGGGGAAAATAAGTGTTGGACACATCCCATTATTCTTTATTTAACACATTTTTAATGCAGCGCATAACGCGAAAATTTAACAAGAAATAGTTACTCATTTAACAATAACAAATAACTTGAAAAATTGGAACATTTTAATGCATAACAAAAATTATATAATAAAAACGAGAATAGCCTGGAAAAAAAGTGTTGGATACATTGTTTTAAATTATATTTTATTATTTTTTTTTATAAATAATGCTGGAAAGAAAAAGTCAAGGGAAGTAATTCACTTCCGGAAGGTACAAGCGGAAGTTAAATAGTTCTCTTTTCTTTCAGCACAACCATACTCTACGTCGTTGGAAAGTATTGGAACACGTTAGTCACCAGTAAGCCATCACGCGTGAAGGTTCTCATGATGAGTAAACGTAAAGAACTCTCTCAAGTCGTCCGTGATAAGATTATTGCCGAGCACAAGTATGGAATTGGTTATCGGCGTATATCTGCTCAATTCAAAATCCCTGTAAGCACCATAGGAAACCTTATTAGGAAATGGAAGGTGCATGACTCAACCGTGAACCGTCCACGCACCGGAGCTCCTCGCAAGATGTCGGATCGAGCAGTAAGGAAGATTGTACGAAAAGTTCAGCAGCAACCGAGAACAACACGAGGCGAACTTCAGAAAGATTTGGAAAAAGCAGGGATAGTAGTAACGAAACCAACGATTAGTAATGTACTCCGACGCAACGGTCTTAAATCGCGTACACCTCGAAAGACACCATTACTAAAAAAATGTTATGTTAATGCTCGTCTGGAGTTTGCAAGAGACCACTTATTGAAAACAGATGATTACTGGAAGAATGTGATCTGGTCCGATGAGACGAAAATTGAACTTTTCGACATTAACTCTGCACGTCGAGTATAGAGAAGAGATGGCACAGCGCACGATCCCAAGAACACCCTCCCCACTGTAAAGTTTGGTGGTGGAAATGTCATGCTCTGGGGATGCTTCTCTTCAAATGGTACTGAGCCACTTCATATTATAGATGGAAAGATGAATTCAGCCAAATATCGGGAAATTCTTGAAAATAATCTCTTGCCTACTTCCAATGCGTAAGTTTTGCGACAGGGATGGATCTTTCAACAAGATAATGATCCCAAACATACTGCTAAAATAACCTCCGATTGATTCGTACAGAACAAAATAGATGTTCTTAAGTGGCCCAGTCAGTCCCCAGACTTAAATCCTATAGAAAATCTATGGAGAGAGCTCAAAATCATGGTCCACCAGCGAGATCCACGTAATATTCAGGATTTGAAGAAAGTATGTGTTGAAGAGTGGGTTAAAATCTCGCCTGAACGTTGTCACAAATTAGTTTCGTCGTATAGAAAACGTCTCAAAGCTGTAATAGCAAATAAGGGGGTTTCAACTAAATATTAGATGAAATTGTGTTAGTGTGTCCAACACTTTTTTTCCAGGCTATTCTCGTTTTTATTATATAATTTTTGGTTATGCATTAAAAGGTTCCAATTTCTAAAGTTATTTGTTATTTTTAAATGAGTAGCAATTTCTTGTTAAATTTTCGCGTCATTTGCTGCATTAGAAATGTGTTAAATAAAGAATAATGGGATGTCTCCAACACTTATTTTCCCCACTGTATATATATATAACACGGAAATTATATAATTGTCGATGCAATAATTTATTTCAACCTTATGTTATTTTCAAGCATCTAAACTAGACAATTACATTTTTGATAATGAAATAAAGAGAGAAAAAGGAATCGGACTTCGACCGTCAAAAAACCAGAGGGGTGGTAGTAGCAATCCACTTAATACATTTTATAGAGAGGTTGGGAGGGATTTAAAAAAAACATTATGACACTTATAAACGGCAGCTCGATGTAACCACAGATATACACACACATGCAACACACACACACACGCCCCTAAATATGCACGTTCTTACACGTAAATGCCTTGACACGCGTTTACTAACCTAGGAAGAAGAGGGGGAAATATACGGATATAGAGAGAAGGAAATATAATAAACAGCGCGTAATTGAAAAAGAAGAAGAAAGAAAAAAAGGAGAGAGCGACCATCCGCTGCCTGTCATTGGTTTCATTAGTCTAGAATCTCTGAGAAAGAGAAGGGAAAGAAAATGGACATTGTACGCGCGTCCTAAAGTTAATTGAGTCATGGAAAGTAAGTCTATTGAAAGATAGATAAAAAAAATATAAAATAAAACATTTTATATACAAAGTTTTCAAACTATCTGTATGTTATCATTTTAAAATTAGTTAGAAATAAATATTATCTTATAATACACTAGCAATCGGTGCCCGGCGTTGCCCAGGTGTTTTGAAGTGTATGCTGAGGAAAAAAAACGGTCAATTTTTTTTAAATTTCGACCCCTATTATGACCTCTTAACATTTATTGTTTAGGGATCAAGTAAAGTTAATAAGTTAGATCCATGTCCAAGGAATCTATATATAAAATATCATGTGTTCAGACCTTAAATTGTAGGAGGAGTTTGGTAGAGTTCTCAAAGGTCTAATTGTTGAATATTGACCACTTAATCGCCAAATTTCTGTCGAAAACCTATCACATCGATTTACCAAAATCTCAGTACCCTGTATATCAAATTTCGAATCTGTAGGCTTAAAATTGACAGAGTTTTAGCGTAGGGAAATGCACACAGACACACACAGACACTATCACCTATACATATATATAAACATAAACATCATATATATAAGGATAATAGTACGCCATATATATATGACAAAAGACCATTATTTACTGAAGTGAAAGGAAAACCCGGGGGAACTTTACCCCAAAATAAATCTATATTTTTTTGTGTGTATTGATAGTCTGGTACTTATACAGTTTAGTGACGACATTAAAAAATGGAAATATTGAAAAAAAAATTTATTGTACGTAACTGTTATAGACTGAAGTTCTCCGAAAAAAAATTTCACTTCATTTGATCAAGTAGTTTTTTTTTTACAGCGAAAAACAATGATTTATCACGGCTACGTCAACGTGGCCATTTTGGAAATGTTATTGCAGGCCCAGGAATTCCCCAAGGGCAGGTAACTGCCGCACATAGCAGAATACCTCCATTTTAGGCCAATCTAGCCCTTCCCCCCCCCCACCAGAATGAGATTTTTTTTTTTTTTTTTGCGAAGACAGATGCCATGTTTGGAGTGTTTTTTGTTTTTTTTAATTTGTAACAGAATTAATTAAACGAAGTTTCGAAGTTATCCATGCGTGTCCAACTGGGCATGTTTCGAAAATAATCTCGTATAAAAATTCTTCAATTCTTTGCATTCTTCAATTTCTTTGCATATTCAATAGTATTCTTATTAAAAAAAAAAAATACGCAAAAAAATTCCAGATTTAAAAAAAAAAAACGTAAAAAAATTGCAGATGTGTTGTGCGCATCTCAATATGGCGAGAAAAAAAGGCTAGATTGCGAAATTTGGCATAAAATGGAGGTATTCTGCTAGGTACATTTCCAAAATGGCCACGTTGACGTCGTCGTGATAAATAATTGTTTTTCGCTGTAAGAACAAACTACTTGATCAAATGAAGTGAAATTTTTTCTCGGAGAACTTCAGTCTATAACAGTTACGTACAATAAAATGTTTGTTTCAATATTTCCATTTTTTAATGTCGTCACTAAACTGTATAAGTATCGATAGTCTTATCAACACCCCTTTTTTTCTATTTATTTAAAAAGAAAATACAACTTTATACAAATTCCCTATTGGTTTTTTTTTTCGGTTCTCTTATACGATGATCATCTTTATTTAACTATTACGTGTAATTATATTCATACAGATATTCTATATGATTTACATTTGCGTAATATTTGCGTAGAAATGAAGAAAATAAAATTTACTGTGTATTTATCGTGTTGCCATAACAACGTGGCGTAGCCAAGGACGGTAGTGGACGTGAGTGTGTGTGCGTGTGTGCGCGTGTTTTCGTGCTGTATTGTTTGTAGTAGTAGTAGTACTAATAATCTGTCCAGCGTTTGCTTTCTGAATGGCGGACGTTGAGTCGGAGGTTCGATTTTTAGATTGTTAGTTAGTTTCGTATTTTTCTAATTTGTAAATGGCAAGTTAGGAAAACATTAAACCCTTCCAAGATGGACAATAAATAAAGCCATAATATTTTATGGTATCGTTAAAAGCCTACGAACCATAGTTTTTTAGGAGATGTGATTATTGGATTAACCAATCAGAAATCGTCTGTGGCACACACATCTCTGTTTTTATAGATATATAGATAGATTTAAATATTGCATTTGTAATATATTACTATAAATTAAAAAAAAAATATATATATGTTCTACTATCAATCCTACACTCCCTATTCATTGATTCACTTATCTTTTATCATTTACGCATTTATCTGTACAGCTATTCAACTCCCCCGCTTACTTATTAATTACTATTATAATTATTTACATATATAAGTATGCATATGTGAGAATGTGTACACGTATCTGTATGTATATATGTATGCATTTGTATAGGTGTACTCAAAATACTATTTTGATTTATGCGCTTTACTCGCCTACTTATCTTTTACTAAATTCAGGCTAATTATTTGGTCCCAACATCTATACGTATGCGGCTGTATGTTCATGTATGTTTCTCTGTATGTGTATGTATATATGTATATATATGTGGGTATAAATGTATATGTGTTTATATATATATATGTATTTTTTTATTTATATGTATATGCATGGGTCATATATATGACGCATGTGTGTCCCTATATATGTGTATATATATGTGTGTGTATATATTTGTGTAAGCATGTATGTGTACATATTTGTGTATATGTATATATATTTTTTGCATGTTTATGTGTATGCGTGTGTATGCATATGTATGCGTATATATATGCATATATGTATATGTATTTGTGTATATATGTGTATATGTGATACTGTTGGCACTAAACTCGCCTAGTTCATTATACTTACCTATATATCCAACTTTATGTTATTTTATTTATTTATTTATTATTCTTTTCTATGGATATATATGTTTTCTATTTTCTTATATCTTATACCGTCTGTATTTATACAATTACTTACCGAATATCATTTATTTCCTTTACTATCATTATTACTATTATTTTTAAAATGTTCTTTTATTATTATTAATTTTATTATTATTATTATTATTATTATTATTATTATTATCATTATTATTATTATTATTATTATTATTGTTATCATCATTAATACTTCTACTAATAATATTATTATCTACATTCAGCTACATACATATTTTTTATGATTTTATATTATTCAATCCATGTCTCGCAATTCTTAATTTACTTAATTTCTTAAATACCTTTCATAGCTAATGCACGTAAATAGGTAACTGCACCTAAGTTGGATGTAACTAAGCTTACTTTAAGAGAACGCGTCTTAGTTACTGCGAACAATCCCATCCCCACTCCCACAATTCGCATAAACCATTAAAATGTCAAAATCCTTATGACATATTTCCAGCAACTAACCGCGACAGTTCGACAGTCCGCTAGTGAATACCACCTCTTTAACTGCTTGTATTTCCCTTTTTTCCTTTAGTCATTATCTCTCTCTTCCTCTCTCCGAGCCGACCTTCAAATTCTTATGCATTTTACACCCTCCCCTTCTTTTTCAACTTCTTCCCCCCTCTCTCTCTCTCCCCTACCTCAACTCCTATCCGTATCTTGTTGAATATTTTTTAAACTCCACCTCATCCCTTTTCAATATTTCTTTATTTATTAAATCTTAAAACTTAAATGTTGTCGAATCAGAATTGACATTTCCCTCCCGGCTTTTTTTTTCGGCTTTTTGGAATATCGTTTTTCCAATCATAATGGCCATTTCTGTTAAAGTCTTATGAAGTTAGTGGGTCGTTGGTACTATTCAATAACCCAAACATGTGTAACTAAGCAGATAAAATGTAATACAAATATATATTTGCTCTGCAATAGTATTGAAAACTTTTACAGGTTTTTACTAATTTCCATTTTTGCTATATATATATATATATATATATATATATATATATATATATATATATATATATAGCAAAAATGGAAATTATATATATATATATATATATATATATATATATATAGGTCAAAAAACAAGCTCTCGATCGGAATAGAATAAAGCTGCCATAAAGAATTTATCGACTGTATAATAATTAAATATATTTAATCAATCCAATAATAATGAATAATGGTATTATTAGTCATACTAAAATTGTTAGAAGTATCATCGATTTAGGTAATTGGATAATTATTGTCAGTTTATAAATAAATGTTTAATAATAAATATATGCAATGAAGCATTATAAACTGACATTCATGAAAAGAGAAGTTAGGCATGCCTTCTACTGAAATTAATCCATGTGCACACACACACACACACACACACACACACACACACATATATATATATATATATATATATATATAGATGTATAGATGGATAGATAGATATTTGCAATGTTGGAACGTGGCGTTGGCTACGCGGGATTAACATCAACGCTGTAAGTTTTATTATATAAATCATAATGGAACTCACACCTAATACCACGCACGCACACACACACACGCATATATATGTATATGTATATATATATATATATATATATATATATATATATATATATATATATGGTTCAAATCTTATGTCGAGATGAAAAATATCGATTTCTCAATTTAAAAAAAAAATTAATTGTTTAAATTAGAATTTATGACAAAAATCTGTTTTCGTTAGGAAATTGCTTCAGAAAAAGCGTGAACTCACTGAAGAAAAGATAGGACATGCATATTGATCTTGGTTTAAAAAGAAACTATAGATATTAGTAGAATATAAGCAGTAAACATGTGTAGGGTTCGAAATATGCTACTGAAATAAAAAAAAAATGTGTTACCATGATATATTACAATAGGTATTTTATTGTAACTGTTTGATCCACGAATCTACCGAGCTAGAAGAAAGCAAACAGGAAATAGATCAGACAATACAGAAGAACACATACCAAAATACTAGTCAGAAATAAGACTAAAGCTTGCAATATCTGGGAAAGAGGTGTAGAGAGGAAGGCAGGGTAAGATTTGTCAGATTATAGAAATATTTTTGAACTTTATCAGGAAACCTCAAATATGACAGAGATTTACCAGTTAAAATTTGGCAACAGTTCTTTATACATTGTCCGATAGTAGATTTCTATACATAATAGAATAGCTGTGAAAATGTATTTAATGAAATAAGGAGGATAAATTTTACGATGAGCAGACATCAATATATTGTATTTATAGTCCCCAAGAAGATTTTATGGGAATGAAAGACCAATAAGTTTTAGAGTTAAATAAGCCCGAAGACCATAGCTGCCCACGGGAATTTCATGAAAAAAGACGAAAAACATAGTATTGAAAGACAGGAGTTTATGCTTAACATGATTTAACGAAAAAGCTATTTCTAACCTCGATTCATAAAAAAACGAGGTCAACTTCTAGATTACTTGCGTATTTCATCTGATAAAATAGAGAGTCGTATAATCAGCATAAATGTTCATATTCTGAATAATATTCTCTGAAAAACTTATTTATTAAAAAAAGGTAATAGTGCGTCTTAGATATTGATTAGTTGAATACACGCATTTATGAAAAAATATCCCGAAGCTTATGTAGAAGACCAAAATTCCACAATCCGTCGAACGTGTGAAACTGTTAGGTGTAATGGCGGTACTCTCTCCTGAATCATATAAGCCCACAGATTCGCTCAGTTAAAAGTTAATAACTGAGTTGTTTTACACGAATTTACACGAATTACATCACTAAAGAAGACCAGAGTTTAGAAAAAAATGAAAAACTTGTCATTGACAAACCTTTCGAATTTTGCAAAGAAAGAGATAACTTACATGAAGATATTCTATTCTATTAGGGGTTCGTCATATTAAAAGGCATAAACTACAACTGCCACATAAAAACGACTATTTATTCATTAACACCTTTTCCCCAAACAATTCATTTTAATATTCGTTTGTAGGGCTGTAAGATTAATTAAAAGTACTCCGGGTTAAGGTATGTATTTGGATCGATGTATTCCAGCATTACCTCGGACATAATGTGGGTTCAGTCTTTTTAATATTTGCATTTGCTGTTTTGTATTAGATTGTCTACATTTAAAATGACACATTTTTATGCATTGTCGTGGGCGGAATATGTTAATATTTAATTTTTAAGAGTAGAATTAGTTGTTGTGTACAATGTGATTAACTTAAAAATAACATGAGACCGAATTTGTCTAATTTATTTAGTAATGTTCACTCTTTATTTCAGTCAAGTAAAATGTTAGTAAAAGCAATAGTTTTCGGGAAATATCAGATATTTTGCAATTCATATGAAAAACTAGGAAAACAAATAATTATGATTTAAACACTGGTGAAGGTGTAGTATTATTCTACCCTAATATTTCTAAAGAATTACAACTATAGTATGTTTTTGAAGATGATGATAAAACCCCTTTAAAATCCTAGAAAAAAAAGTAATGTTCAAGATATAATGAAATTGCTCTTTCAAAAAGCGGAGTATCACTTTTATAAATTAATGTTAACGGAGTAAAGTAGATATGAATTTTAAATTTAGAGATAAGGTAATCTGCTTGAGGTACAATAGAGTAAAATAGTGTGTATTGTAATAGTTATGAGTTGCAATGGGCACTGTATTAGCATAAAGAGTGTGCAGTAATTAGGTTAAGGGTTGTGTAATAAGAATTGGTTTCCTACTTAAAGAGATATTATATGTGCTATAGTGGACACATCTGTTTACCCATTTGAACTGGACGTACCATGGCTTTCTCTGCCCACCCAATCACCGCCGTCATCGCGGAAAATTGTTGACTTCTTAACCAAGCTCTGACTTTTAGACACATGCAAGTCACCGCCCAATACATAACAATTATTGATACGCTCCATTATTAATTTCCTGTTTCCCTTTTTTCCTTTCTTCTTTTCTTCCTCCACATCTCTTGCCTTGTCTTATATTTATAACTTTACAAAATTTTAACTTAATGTATTTTTTCTTTTTGGTATTCTTCTCTGGTGTCTTTTCCCCCTTCTTCTTTTCTCCTATTCCCCTCCCTATCCTTTACTCTTACTCTCCAGGCTTTTAATGTTTAAAACAATAGCTGTCCTTTTTATTGTAACTTGACTCATCTGATGATATGAACGGATAATCTTTTTCCTGTCTATTGAAAAAAACTTGTAATGAATTAAGTTATTACTCTCGAGTTTGACATAATGTATATATATATATATATGTATATATATATATATATGTATATATATATATGTATATATATATATATATATATATATATATATATATATATATATTGACATCCAATTAACCGAAAACGTTATTTCTGAACAACTTGTGTTTTATCAGAAAGATAACGTTTGAAGTTTATTATGCTAAATGTTTTTTGAATCAATGAAACTAACACTATATATCTAAGTAAAATTTACTATGATTGGCTATAAGAATATGCAAAAATATAAGAATGTAATTATTTTATATTTAAATAAATTTAAATAATTCCATCTTTATCATGATATCGTACATTTTGCCTACAGCCGCCATCTTGGGTTTTAGGTACGGGAACCTGGTCGCGTCTACATATTTTTAAAACATTTTCATGACCTTTAATGTAGCTATACAGGCAAATACAACTTTTAAATAACTGAATTAAATTATAATTACAACCTCTATTTATGATAACATATGTTATTTGTAGCTTCATTATTTTTTCCTTTAAAAAAATGGATCAATCAAGCTTAAAATGTGTCTTAATATTTCTAATTATTTTACTACTTTTACATCAAACACATTTTTTTGCATTATATTTCTCAGTTTTAATATCTCCTTTAGTCCATTTTTAATTTCATGATTTAAATCATTTTTCTTTCTTATTTTATAACTAATAATAACGTATAAGCCATATAAACTACATGTTTAAATAACTAGATTATACTGTATTTCCCCCAAAACGCCGTTTTTTGATAATCTTGGTAATCTTGTTGGGATGTAACAAGCATTTCCTACGGAAATCAATGTCTTCATAGTTATAGTTTATTTTCGAAAAGCTAGTTAACGAATTTTTGTAAATCATAACTGACTACTGTATCTTGAAAAAATCGCACGTAATACGTCATTGCAGATATAATTAGTACTTATAATTTTCACACTATATTTAAAAAATAATTGTATCGTTTCTTGAAAGCATACTTTATGTACTGGTACGTGGAAAATTTACACATTCTTAAATTAAATGTTTAATATATTTTTCAGTATTAAAGAGTATGCATATTTTAGCAATTGCGTAAAAAATATTTTTTTATACTCGTCTGAAATATAATACTTATTGATAATATAATCAATGAATCGCACACTTCAAAACGCAACAGATAAAACATTTAGCATATATATATATATATATATATATATATATATATATATATATATATATATATATATATATGGGAGCAAATAGTTAATAAAACATGTTAAAAAAGCACTTTGAAAAATATTTAAAAATATTTAAACTGAAAAGGAAACCCTTAATAAGTGCATAGTCTTTAATCCGCGAAGTTTCGAAGAAATACTTTCTTCCCCATCAGAGGGTAGGAATTAGCAAAATGCGGGATCGGATTTTGCATACAAAAGTATTTGATGAAACTGCATATAAATCAAAGATCTTACTTGATAACAAAAGTGAAGCAGAGGGAACATGGTGAAGAAAAAGGTGATTTCACGTGAATGGACAGCCAGGTGAAAGAAAAAGCATCGAATGACGGTAAAATCCAAAAATGTAAGTCCAAGAAAGTTAATTCGTACAAGGAACATCCAAGGAAATCGTGTAATTGGGAGATGGTCAAAAATAACCCAAGAGGCGGAAATCCGTGGAATAGCTCTATCTCCTACTTGTTTTTATCGAGCTTTTACATCTGGTTGAGATTACTTTATAAATATTAATTCTTTAATATTTATAATGTACTTTAGTTTTACCATCTTGGATCATTTTACTAAATTTAATTGTATTTTTTTATTATATATATATATATATATATATATATATATATATATATATATATATATATATAACATTTTCGCAAAAATTAAGACAATTTTTAATAATATATCATTTAAAAATGTTCCGAACAGATACACTTCAGAAAGCCAACTACACTATTTATACATGTATGAATACATTCATAATGTGAATTCTTAGAGGACAAGTAGTAGAGGATCCCTAGACATCCTCTTTTTTCTTTTTATTTATTATTTTTCGATAGCATTCGTATTTAGTAAACACTCCATTTTCGTATTTCTACTTTTTAAAAGATATTTCAACCAATTACCCATTTTAATATAAATGACTGTTTTCTTTGTTTCTTAAAATTAATATTATTTTCTTCCCCAAGTTATTTATTTAATTGCTGTATTTACAATTATTAATCACCCCCTTCAAATTCCAGTTTATATTCATACGCGCAAATACTTCCTCCACAATGTACGATGGTTTCGTAAAACCTCGTTAACATTCTACAATCTACCGATTCATTTTTACCATTTTTTTAAAGAATAAAACAACGATCTCATGACTATGCACAATGCACTACACCCGAAGCATGATTCTGACTGACTATCTGTGAAAAAAGAAAGACGGGGAAGAGGGATGGTTTGTATAGAGGACTGTGTAAACAACACTAAAAAGAATTAGAAAAATACATAATGCAAAGCACAGAAAACATAATTATTATAAAAAATCTTGCGAGACTTTATGCTCTATACTCAGACTCCAGGGAAGAACACAGCATTTTCTCAAAGAAAAATCATTGATGATGGCTTGTATAACTGCTCCTAGTGAGTATTTACTACTACTACTACTACTACTACTACTACTACTACTACTACTACTACCTATAATAATAATAATGTTTGTAGATTAATATTTTCGGGTAAAAATAAGATATTTGTTTGTTGAAGTTGATAACGTGTTAACATATTGAAAAATTTAACGGAAAGAAAAACCAAAATAATAATTAAAGATTTACGACTGGTAGATAACTTTAGCGTATAAATTTAATGTCAAATGATCAACATTTAAAGGTAATTCTAACTTTGCACGGGTATTCACTAACGGATTTTAACATTAACTCTGAGTCAGACTAGTAAAATGGCAAAATTATGCTTACCTTCCTAATAAAATATGAAGGCGCAGAATTTATCTGCTAGAGAAAGCAATGTTAAATGTCTTAAAATGCTAGAATGCCTCGATAATAGGAATTAATTTCACATTAAATGAATATTTAAATCAGACCGCCATACTATAAATCAAAAAATTCTTAAAGCCAAATCTTCAGAGGATTTACACACTTACACACGTATTTAAACGTGGAATCTCGTTTTAGTTTCGAATACCGTATTTGGGGTAGTTGCGCCAAAACCGAGTGTAATTGCGCCAACTAAAAAAGTGCTCTTTATATGCGTGGTGGCTAAAAGAGCACTTTAAACAAGTTGGCGCAATTATTCCTAAGTTGGCGTAATTACCCCAGGTACGGCACTGATTTAGTCGAGGGTGTTAAGTTAAAACAACCCAGCCACCAAGTTATTAGAGTTTATTATTATTGTCTTTTTTCCTGCAATTTACCTATTTCCAGACGTGTGTTCTTGCGATATTTATTAATCTTAAAATTTAGAATTTTACCCATACCCATCGTTACTTCTCTTCTGTAATTGACGCTATTTGCAAATATGCATTTTTTCACACGTGCATATTAATACTATATATTTCCTTATAGTTGTTTGGCAAATGTACCCCATGATTTAAGTAGGAACACCAAGCAGCAGTTAAAGATAGGATAATTCCACAAGAACAACATCTTTAAAAACTGATCTCGTTGCATATGATTCATTAGATCATAAATTGGTGGTGTTTGCCTTACCATAACGACAAAATTGAATAGCCTACAGGATTAATCATTCACGCAATGTGTGATAGAAAACGATTTGAACATTCATTATAAAGAACATAATTAATTTGAAGCATTATAGGTTTCTAATTCGTAATTAGTTTTGACATAGGCATATTTACTCATCGTCTGTCTATATATGAGTCTATCTAAACCCGTCTCTCTATATATGTAGGTTTAACACACAAACACACACACACACACACACACACACACACACACACACATATATATATATATATATATATATATATATATACGGAGTGGTCACTAGAAAAGCGGGAAACTTGAAGGTCAGCTTAGACCATGAATAAAATGTGTGATTGCTGTTTTTATTGGTTTCTTTGTTGTCGAATGGGTGTGCGATCTGCATATTGATTTCATTATATCTTGCTTATTTATTTCTTCGATTCAGATTTTTATACCCACATCATTGACGGGATCAGCAGGAAGCAGCTTTTAGATTTTCACAGGCCGATGATAATTCTTTTCAAACGTGAAAACCCGACTTGGGGACGGACAAAATGTCTGACCGTGTTACTGAATTTTTTTCAACGATTACAAAGCATCAGTTTGATAATATTATTGCAATTTTGAAACGGAAAGGTCCTGACGCAGCTGGTACACGCCAAAAAGGAACGGGACCAAAGAAATGAATTTCAGACGAAGCACGTGCCACGGCGAAGGATTTGGCTGTTTCACCTTTGCAATGCGGTGCTAGAGAGACGGCATTTCAGTCAACGAGTCATCGCTCGACATCTCAATATATCGAAAATATCAGTGTTTGAAATTCCCAAAGAAAGTGGCAAGCTTGAAACGATATGCCAGAGTTACCTTTCAAAATGGCACACGAGCCTGAATTTCTAGTTAATACGTTGCAGTGAAGTGTACGGACAACATTTTCAGTATCTATGAGTATAATATAACATTTGTATTTGAAAAACTTGTAAAAATTATTCTTTGTAAAAATAAATCGTTGTTTAACACATTTACCGCTTTTCCTGCGTCCACCCTGTATAATATATATGCATATATATAAATATAAATATATATATATGCATATATATATATACGATATGTGAGATGTAATTGGTGCTAAAATATCCTATCATGCTTATCTATCTGAAATAGTTATTTTACCACATAATTTTTTTTCATATCACTTGCAATGTAAGTTTTCGAATATTTCGTGTTTCAAAATAGTAGAACAAGGCAAGTAAATAAACAAAATATTATTTTATTAATATAATTACAAATAAAATTAATCAATATTTAGTCGCAGCACCTTTTGCCCTGATAACAGCATCAATTCGCCGGGATCTGGAATCAAATTCTTGACATCCTGTGTAGATACTGACTCGAATGTGTTCTGGATTGCAATCTTCATGGCTGCAAGGGTAGTAGTTTTTTTTTTTCGGAGCTTCCTATTCATCTGGTCCCACAAGGCTTCAGTAACGTTAAAATCTGGCGAGTTTGTTGGCCATTCAAGAACAGGGATCGATCGTTCTTGGAGCCAGGAAGACGTGGTCTTGGCAGTGTACCGGTGCCAAGTTATGTTGAAAAATGATGTCTGTAGCCTTCCTGTCAAACTGGTTATCTAAAACTGGCAGTAAATTAGCTTCCAGGATATCTTGGTACACTTTTGCGTTTTCAGTTCTTTTGATGAGGTATAAATTATCAACACTTTAACACTCATACAGCCCCAAACCATGCAAGACTGTAGGAACTTCACTAACTTCTTAACGCATTCTTGGTTATTCGTTCCGTGGTTTTTCACCAAACATGTGGACCTTGGTCGCCGAACGAGATACAAAATCGAGACTCATCTGAAAAGATCACAGGCCACCATTCGTCTGCAGTCCAGTTTTAATGAGCAGTTTCTTATTGCAGCCTCTTAAACTCTGCTTCTTGTTAACAAGCTATTTGGTGGCAGCTATACGATTTTGGTATCCGAGTTGCCGGAGCCTTCGATTGGTTGTGCATCTCGAAACGTCGGCACCAGAAGCCTGTTTCCACGCTTCAGTGATGTGACTTGTTGATTGGAATCCACTTTCTTTGCCACCTTTTCCAGTGCCCGGTTTTGTCTTTTGGTGGTGCTTTTCTTTCGTCCGCATGTCTTGTGATTGCTGTTGGAAACACCCTCAGTACCTTTCTGGAGCACTTTGTTCACCTCCGATCTTGAACATCTGACATTCATTGCGATTTCATTGTGCGTCTTTCCTTCTGCCTGAAAGATACTCTGCTTATCAGGCAAAGATGTGTATATAGAGCGACCCATACCTATACAGTATTTTAAATCGCTTTCAAAATCTTTTTAAAGGATATTTACAAAAAATTTTAGTTTAAAATTACTCAACGTTGACTTTTCTAATGTGACAATAAAGTACGCATTGTCTGCCATATGCACCTCCTCAAATGATTACAAATATTTGCAATTGTTATTTAAATATGAGATATCTCGCGTGTACAATTTATCCCATACGGAATGAATTTGCCTATGTTCCAGTATTTTAACCACCACGAGTATATCCTATGTTCGACTCTACGACTGCCAATAATTATCACTTTCCGCACTGATGAGTGTGTAATCATTACACACTACTGTCAGTAAGTATAAAAATAATTGTTGATTATTATTGAAAAAATTACAGTTATTATAGGTCACTTTCAGGAAAGAAAATCGAGTGCTCTTTAGAGAATTAAAAAAAAGACTTAGGCGTGTATACAAGATTCCATTTTGTTTATCGCTGTTTTCTGTTTATACCCGCATATTTGACATTCATATTTACGTTAATCCTTTTTAGCCTACAAGTAGAATAAGAATATATGCAGTCAAGTTTGACTTTGTGGCGGTGTTCGCACTTTACAGTTATTGTAATTACTACACTGAGGATTGCGTAATTATGAAACATTAGTGCCCGTTAGTTTAAAACTAAGAAATACTTTTGATTTAAAAGTATTATCTTTATATATATATATATATATATATATATATATATACATACATATATATATATTGCTTTAAGATTTTTTGTGCCCTCTTTCTATATTTCATTTTTGTTATCATTGCCTTATTCTCTTTAGTTTACAATGTTATCCATATTCATTCTTTATTAGACCGATGTAAAACGTAAGTTTAACATAGCAACAGACAGACGTCTGCCTTCATTTCCTATTTTTTCATTTTTGTTATTTTCATGTTCTGAATCTCATAACTTTGTAATTTGCATAGGTTTGTAATTCCAATTTCTTTGTACTTTTACGACTATAAATTTATAAATTATACAAAGCAGTAAAAGACAGTTATATTGTGAAAACAGCAGTTTTCAGCTATTGCTTTTAAAGTTTTAAACAGGTTGTATTTAAGCAAACATTAAACATTATCATAACGACGTATTTACTACAACTTTTTTCCAAAAAGAATATTACTGTTATATTTACTTAAATTTTATTTGTACATTGGCAAATGTATATCTGTACTGGCCATAATTTTAACCCACACGTGTATCCTATTAAATGCATAGTATCATAAAATAAACCGACAACAAATGGTTTTCTTTGAAGAGAATTGGCACAATCATCACCGTCTGTGCAATAGCTTTATAATTAATCTAATCAATTAGGTTTCGAACAGAGTCAATGAACACCTCATTTTAGACTTTAATAGTGATGAGATAAATTACACATTAATTGAAACTCTTACAGATCCAAAATTAAGCTAATTTATATGACCACATTCATTAAGAATTTGGCCCACCTGTCGTTGGACTCAATAGAATGGTATAAAGGGAGACACATTCCAATCAAGTAAATTAAACACTTGTGTGATTGCACCAAATTGAAAGCCGAATTTTTAATGCCATATCTGGTTAAAAACAATTATTAACATGTTGGAGCAGCAATTTAATCTATGGAATCTTAATTATTCCCATTGATATTCACTTTAAAACGTTCAAGTTCTTAGCCATGAAATGCGATGTGCATAAACAGATATCAAAACAAAACCAAATCTGTTCGATAAATATTAAAACGAACATAAATCTCAGTGCGATTATGATATGCTCCTGTCATCTTGTGTAAAATGAGCTCCGGGTGTATAATCGAAACGTATTACATTTTCAAATAAAAACATAACTGTCCACCAAATAAACGTCTAGACTATTAAAAATATATTTCATTTGCTGTGTGAAGTATTTAACGTGTTGTTGAATATACTCAGCTTAGTTACTTAAACTGCTTGGTTATATCCGCTCGTCGCAAAAGGTTTTACTGGTTTGTAGAATGAGAATTTTTAAGCATTGTAATATTTATAAAGACTTTTATTATATAAATATATAACCATGATAAATTCATAACATTTTAATTCAAATTATTTTATATTCATATTTTCTGCAAAATTTATACCTATAATGACATAAAAATCATTCTTTCGTCAGTAGAAAGGAAGTCATTATCCATTACGATACTGTTCGTCCTCACACAAGAATACTGACCAAAGATTCATTAAAAGAAATTAGTTAGGGAATTCTTCCAATATCTTTAATCTAGATATTTTGACTTAACGCTGATTTCGAGAAAGAAAACTGTTTAAATGACCTCAAGTGAACATCACGGGTGGAGATTGAACATGAAGTTCAATTTATATTTTTCATCAAGCCCTAAATACTTATATAAGCGATTTATTAATAGGCTGTTTAACAGATGGGATCAAGTTATAAGGATCAAAATCGGTATTTTTAATTAATATTTTCAAAAACACAGTTTTCATTTACTATAGAAAATTCTAACCCAACGAAACCTTTTGCAGCGACCTAAAATTTTTGCACAGATACGTGATTCTTTAAGATTAAGGTGTTTAAAAATTATTTTCGAATCAATAGCTAAAAGTTGTACATATAATCGCATAAGGTTGTCTAATCCATATGGCCATATAAAATATTATCTATATATCAGGAGAATTGTATTGGTTTTAGAAAAGGTGTTTATGAATTTTATCTAATATAATTAGATAAATGAGAAAGATTTTAGTGCACATTGTGTTAATTATTATTTGTAAGAAATGGTACCTACTAAGTTGAAAACCCTTAAAATGTTACTGCCAGACAGATGAGCTTAAGCAATATCAGAATATGTTGAGTACATACTCGGGCCCGTTCTATTGCACATATCCGACTATGTATTGAAAAAAGAAAACTTAATACCATACTCGAGGCTGTAAGGTATCTCCGTACGGGGGGTTGTCAGGAAACCTATAATCAGGATACCTTTCCCTGCATGTAAACCCTGATTAAATATTCGAAACTCCATAATACTCGTGGCTCAAATAAGATATCCACATGTGTGACTAACCGCTGGTCATTTAAAGAGAACTGGTACTTTTCTAAGTCGTGTTTCGTCATGTAACGGCACAAAGCTATATGCTCCAGCATAGAAGAATGCTCGTCCTTAAACCAGTAAGACCAACATACCAGAAGAAATATATATTGTAACATATTTAAATGGTCAATTAAGAAGAAGAAATTATGTTGTAAACGTCTTCATTAACTCAGTGTTTTAAAGGTAATGAATAACTTAAACTGAACATTAAATATCTGTGTCTCTCGTATAGAGATCAATTGTTAACCCCTAGGGAAGGGTGTTCTTGAATTTTTAAAACTTCAACTGAAATAAAATGTAACAACGAGTAAAAAGATATCATTATATTCCTCAATGAAATAACACAAGTGAATATAGTCTCAAATGAAGCACTTGCTTTCTTCAAATATGGGTGTTTCTACCTCTGATATAAAACTATATTTTAGAAGAGAAGGATTTATTATGAACACACATTTCCAGAAACTACGATATAGTATTATTATATTATTATGTGTTATAGTAATATATATGTGATGCATGTTACAAAAGCAAATACTAATTTCCAAGTCGATAAGTTTTATTGTATCAGAAGTCTTTGTCTAACGTAAAGCAACAACATTTGTTGGTTAAAACGTCAAGCAGATGTTCGCTAGTCACAAGTCGAGTCGAGTAGAGTTCGTTGTTAACAACACGAGATACACGTCGACGTTCTCTATTCGCATATCTTTAACGCTTTTTTTACATAGGCATCACCACATTATCAAGGCCCAGAGGCCACTCAAGGATAAGGGTTAAAGAGTGTAAGTAGAAATTGGACAATATAGTTATCATTAGTAATGAAAATTTGGAAAATTTGATAACTTATATGGAACGGCTCATCAAGAACTTATTTACTTTAGACTTGAACACAACCATATTGTAGTCAGACGGAAAGCAGGAAAACGGAAGACAATTCCACAGGCTTTTTCCCCACTCCTCCCAGCGACTCGCCTTTTATAATTGTTTCGGGCACACTTAATTTGCATATACAACACGAGACTGCTCGAGATCACTGCGTCACGGGTCCTTGATGACAATTCTAGTACGAATTTTAGGAGCATTAAACCTATTTTTATTTCTAATTGTAAATATCACTATTTATTATTAATTGGTTAAAGTACTGGGAAAATCAATTGCAAGTGTGATATTCTCTTGAAGGTTAAAGGTCAAATCCTCCGTTTTGGTGACCGATATACATTTGCGAATGACTTAGCCCCTCTATCCAGTCATGGCTGACAAAACAAGACCACTCTACCCCCGTGAAGGAAATAAAGGGTTCCGTTCAAAATTTCGTCCACATTTTCAAGTTCGACAGAAACATGCCCAAGTTCGACAAGATACACCTAAAAAAGGTTGGAGTTTACATCGACCGAAACGTTATGAAAATCACACTCAAGATGAGAACAGTAGTCCGATGAATAATAAAATTATTAGAGTATTTTACTCTTATCTGATTCTGAAATCTGAATATTTCTAACGTTTAAATCTGAGCTTTACTTATTCTCAGGTAAACCGAAACTATTTACGTAGAAGGAAGGACCAGTGTAATAAAAGCATCGACGCACATTTCGTAAAGATACTTTACAACAAGCATAAACATTTAACATTTCGGTATGGGGACGGTGCGAGAATGAAGGGATGGGCAGGGACTGGAGTTTAGCAGACAGTGTGAAACATATTAATAAAACGAAGTAACGAATTGAGTCAATGTATTAAAGAACAAGTTAAGTAGCAGTATACTGATTTAAAATGTCGAGTTACAAATGTTACTGATCGCTCAGTAGTTTTCAATTAGGCTCTTATCCTGCAAAATAACACACACATCTTCTAATCTTTTTAAATCGATCCAAAATTGAAGCTGTTTACTATAACAGAACACTATATTAAACAGTATTTTCACCATTTTGCAGTAATATTTATCGATGAAAATCCTCTATTCAAAGTGATTGCAGCCTTTTCTAACGTTCAATCATACAAAAACATGTCAGCAGTACAAAGTGTTCCTTGGAACTGTTTCAACGCTACAGAACGTTCGTTTTTCTACATATGACAATGTATAAGCTATAATTTAACTACATCACCCAACGTCATATCGCTAGTTTGCTGATTGGCATTATCAGGTGAAAGCTTAAATAAATTAGAAGGGATAAGAGTAAAATACTAAACAGCTTTATTAGGTGATTATAATTGTGCTTGAAATATTTACAAACAGGTTAAAGTGAGAATGAAAACTGTTGATTCAAGGTAAATATAATGTAATAGTGTCCTCAACACATGATCATCCCAATTCTGTTATGGCCTCTCCTCGTATATGAAATAATTATGAACAGATTTGAGGCAATAGAAGCAGAAATCAGCAGATATACGAGCTAATAGTTGGGTTTGCTTCAAGGATTACCAAATGTAGCCCTATAGAACCAAAATTACCTTTCAAGTAGAGGAGTTTATAGTAGGAAAACTCAGATTCCAGTGACACCGTTGTAAAGACAGTACACCCCTCTTTTAAACAGGGAGAAAATGGAAATTTTGAGACACTATTAATGAGGCGAAAAAGCCCTAGCTTTCAAAGAGGCCATTGGGCTCATTCCGAAAGGGAACTCAGAACTGGGAATGACCACCATTCAAAGATGGTCTACGGTTACAACCAAAATGCGCGAGATCTTTTCATTCAGCAAATAAGGAGCAAATAGGAAAGCAAACTGCTCGTAAAAGGCGTTCAACAGGCACAGCAAGGGCCATTGATAAACTGGAAAGATCCATTAATGAAATTATATTTAGCATATTTCGGCGCTAAGGTTACTTTTACTAATACGCCCAACTTACGACATGTTTCCGTTAATGACTAACCCTGTTAAATGGAAGAAGGGGATGAATTAACCTGTGCGTTATGCAAAGAAAAACCCTAGATCCTGGAACGTGTTCTTAGTTGATGCAGATTGGCCCTTGCAAATCGCCTATATAAGTGGCGGCACAACAGGGTAGTGAGGGAACTGACCACAGCAATAAGAAATCACATGAAGCCCGAAGCAACTAACATAAGTCACAAGTTTTTGCTAAGGAAGGAAAATGTGGATCGGATCAAAACGGATAAGTGACCCATTACTAGTACATTGCATAAACATCCTTGAAATTGATGATGATTAGATCCCCCTGGCTGGCAACGTAATTATCCAAAAATATATTTATATATAAGTTTTTTAATTGTATTCCTGCACGTCACCAATTAAAAACGAATAAAGAAAAGTTATAAGCTTTTATACTTTTCGCATTCTTTTTTATTCATATATATATATATATATATATATATATATATATATATATATATATATATATATATATATATATCCTAATATTAATTATATATATATATATTTAATTGTTTATATATATGTATATATACATATATATGCTTTTTCATTTTGTTGTTGTTGTTCTTCTTCTTATTATTTCATTCGACATGAGTGCATCTTAACGAATACGTCAGACATAGTCTTTGAACATTAAACAACATACGCCAAATAACAACATGCGCAAAGCCGCCTCTCGTTACAGGAAGTGCTTTATTATTAAACTTCTTTTTTATTGCATTGAACAATTTATACGAAAACAATTCAGATAATTGAGCTTCAGATCAGTGTGGGGGAAGAATACGGGAACCAGCCGTGGAGAGAAAAGCCCCGACGGTGCGTATTATCTCCTAATGACCCGATATTATCTGTAAGAGAACATACACCTCAAAACATGACTATATACAAATCTACGAGTTAATAAACTAAGAAATGCAATAGGATCCCCCCACGAAAAAAAAGAAAACGATAACACCATTCTATACTAGTAAAAAAATAAAAACTAAGATAAGGGGGGTCCTAGAAAGGCACATTTTCTCTTTTGACACCCGACATAAACTTTATCCGAAATTGGTTACTTCACAAGTGAAAACAGCTGATAAACATCATTTGATACAGGCTTACAAGGTAAGCTGTTCTTTCAAACACAATATGCTTTGTTGTTCGCTTCCTTCATAGCGAGTTTCTGCTAGTGTAATAATAATTTTTATCCTCTCTTTTTATATTGTATAAAACTAGAGCAAGAAAGCTGTACGGTTCAAGTTTGAAGTTAATACTCATACAATGTGATAATAAAACTAAGTTACGGAACTCACATTTAAAATTTTATTGGAATTTAAGGAAAAATGCAAAAGCGCAAATAAAACGCTAATAGCATAATTAAAATAATCGTCGATCCTTATATATCATGTCTATGTGTGTGGGTGTGCACATATGATTGTGTATGCGTGTGTGTATATATATATATAATCTGTTATCTATGCTACATCTTGTTTGTGTGTATACGTGCACTTATGTTTGGGTGACCGAATCCATGTATGCATATGTGCTTGGATTAGAAAGGAAACTTAAACCAATATATACATAAGGTGGGATGTATGAATATGTATGTGTATGTGTGATTGTGAGTGCATGTGCCCATATATATATATATATGGGTGGATGAATGTATACACATCCGTATGTATGTGTGTATATATATACATATGTATGCACATGTATGAGTGGGTAAATGTGTTCGTGTGGATATGGATATACGCGTATGTGTGAGCCCTTGCATATGTCTGTGTGTGTGCATGTAAGTGTGTGTGTATGTGTATGTGCCTACATAGTATGTGGATGTTTGTGAGTGTATATGCACATACATGTATGTGTGTATATATATGTGTGTATGTGCGTGTATATGTGTGTATATATATCTTCTCCTACCTATTCTCCATCTTACTTGTGTGTGTGTGGGTGCGTGTACGTATGTCTGAATGATTAAGCGAATATATACATGCGTGTTTTGGTTGGAAAAAAAGTATATATATATATATATATATATATATACAATAAAAAAATAAAAATAATTGTTAGCGGTGAATGTGTGCGAGTACGTGTGTGAGTGTAGGTGGGTATGTATATATGTATGCTCCTACATATATTTCTATGTATGTGCGTGTGTGTATGTGTGTGTGCCTGCGTGCGTGTGCGTGTGCATGTGTACATGTACATGAATGGATATGTATGCGTGTGTGATTGTGTGTGAGTGTGTGCTATACATGGGGAAAGAAAGTCTTTAAAAAGAACCATAAAAAAAACCATAAAAACCTTCACCAAATGGACCAAAAGCCACTCTTTGAATATAACTTTGACCGGACACTTTGAACACTTACAGTTGGAGTCAGAATGTCTGAGACCACACATCACTCTGAAAAACATATTTAATATCAGCGGAGGTAACTCTACAAACTCCCATTGTAAAAGAAAAACTTTTTACGAAAACATCTGAAGAGAGCACACCCTAAGCTCGAAACGCGTTATAAAAATATTTTAAAATAAAAATAGGATGAAAACCTTAAAAAAAAACCCACAGTTGTTGATGGCTACACTCTTTTAAATATACATTTTTTCTCTCGTTGGAACTACATAACCATCACTTTTAATATATATATATATATATATATATATATATATATATATGTGTGTGTGTGTGTGTGTGTGTGTGTGTGTGTGTGTGTGTTAAAAATGTTGGCTACCGAACTCCTCTGTCAGTTTTTGGTCTACAAACATAAAACTTCATATATAGGGTATTAAACACACGCTAAACTTTATATTTCGGTTTTAGCGGGGTAAAGTCGGTGATAAAAGAGTGAAAATTAAAAACGTAACGTAACGTTCATGTTTTAATTTCTAGCCTTACAGCAACCATATCTTCATAGCTCAGACGTTAACGTCAAAGGAAAAAGTAAATCGTAAGCTAAACGTTTTAATTAAAATTCTTGATTGTGGCGTACGGTTCATTTTTTAAAGTCCTTTTCAAAACATTACTGTATGTTGGATCAAACCTAATATATTAATAAATATGAAATTTGCACGACATAAAATATCAGATTAAAACCTATTTTACGAACGGGCAATGCCTGCTCTCCCACACACGCACATACGCGCACACACACCCACACACCCACACGCACATATATGTGTGTGTGTGTGTGTGTTTGTGTAAAGAAGTTTGTCTTTGTATGTGTGAGTTAGTTCCATTTAAAAAAAAGAGTAGATGGTTTATCTAAAATAATAGTCTCTCACAAGGTTCACTTTTGGCTCCAACCCTATTCAATATCTACACTAAGGACCAACCACAATACCCAAACATACAAAGATATATATATATATATATATATATATATATATATATATATATATATATGCCGATGACCTATGAATCGCCACCCAGACACATAGTTTTGACATCATAGAAGAAAGACTCTCTGATGCCCTAGCCACTCTCTCTAGGTACTACAAAAAGTGGTACTTAAATGCAAACCCAAACAAGACCCAGATTTGCGCCTTTCATCTTAATAATCACCAAGCAAATCGGAGACTAAGAGTCATGTGGAATGACAACATGCTTACACATGTACCTTTCCCAGTCTACTTGGGGGTAACTATGGGCAGAACACTCTCTTTTAAAAAACACATTACCAAATTGAAAGAAAAGATGTAATCACGAAACAACCTTCTCAGTAAGCTTGCCACCAGCAATTGGGGTGCCGACCCCAAAACACTGAGGCAAACAGCTCTCGCACTGTGCCACTCCACAGCGGAGTATTGTGCCCCAGTATGGGCAAATCATGCTATGCTCATGAAATTGATGTAGAGCTGAACAAGGCATACCGGACCATAACTGGTGCTCTAAGACCAACTCCCTTGCCACCTCTATACTGCCTAACTGGTATTCCACCATCTTCTCTTCTCTTCTCTTCAGTAGTCCGTCGCTGACAACGATGACGTTGCACCATGCCTAACAGTCCCAGATAGATTACGCTTGATGGACTCGCTGGTGACTGTGGAGCCCAATTCGTGAATTGCATACACGGCCGCAGACAGCACAAGGGAAGATGCCGTCTGCCCGCTGCGCCGCGTGCCTTTGGTGTCTTCTTCGCTCTGCTCGGTCGTTATAGGTGGAGGTGAAAGTTTCCAAGCCCTCTTGGCAGATGTTTCGCCATTTTCTCCGATCAGCAGCAGCATGTTCGATGGCGTTGGATTCTATGCCACACTTTTTCAATGATGTTTTTAGTTGGTCCTTGAAACGCTTACGTGGACCCCCAGGGTTGCGTCTGCCCTCTGCAAGTTCCCCGCAGAGGACCTTGCGTGGGAGCCTTTCTGCTGGCATCCGGATGGTGTGACCAAGCCACTTAAGTTGTCTATTAGTTAGAATTATTTCAAGAGGAAATCGATCCCAGGCAAGCTGCCTCCTATAGAATGGAACGATGGCGAGATTATAACAGCAGGGATAAAAATGAAGCCCTACCAGACCCAAAAGAACACTTCCCCAGTGTTCGAACCTTGGTAAAAAAAATGGGTCACTCTAAATAGAGCCAGAGCAAAAGTAGGCAAAACAAAAGACAATCTCCACAAGTGGGGCCTAGACACCTCACCTTTATGTCCATGTGGAGAGGTGCAAACGATGCACCACATTAGGGAAAACTGCCGATTGGGTCCTCATTGCTCAAACCAAGACCTTAAGGAGGCAAACAGCACCGCCATGTGATGGGTTAATTTCTATTGCAATAAGATATGATGAGTTCCATTTAGACTACTAAACGGCTACGTCGTTTTCTAGAAATTTCAGATAAAAGTTCCGTATGATTTTGGCTGTGTTCTTAGATAGGTTTGTATCAGCACATCATCGGTAAGTATCGACTATCGGTAATCGAAATAATTTAATGAAAGCGGGATTTTGAGAAAATTTTACACCTTATACAGCCTTACATCTCACGTGCATTTGTGAAGTTTCATTACAACAAACGCACAAAGGCCAAGTATATAACACCAAAAGTAGTTTCTTTGATAAGACAGGGCCACGTTCACAATGAATGTTACTGTTTACAGCACACTTGAACCATGGTACTTTACTTTTGCATTTTAAAAGTTAATTGAAATCATTTTATAAAAACAATTTTATAAAATCCCTAGTAGATTCAATATAATGCAATGTAAGCTACAGATATATTGTGGAGTAAGGGATTACAATTGATAATTCACTGCATTGCTAGAATCGCATAGAACTAACAAAAAACTGTATTTATCCTAACTTTTTAATAATTGTGCTGGATTCCAGAATCAATATAATATTCGATCCTAATTATTTCGTTTTTAACTAAAAACCGATAACTGGCGCCTTGATTATAAACCACTGTAATATATATATATATATATATATATATATATATATATATATATATATATATATATATATACATATTATGTCAGCCCCTTTAAGAAACTTGTTTCTTATCGTTAAGAACTTTCAGTTGAAATAAGTCGGTCAACTTAGCTCATATGCGCAGATCCTTATATGTCGATTAGATAATTCTGACTGACGTTAAAAGTATTTAAAAATGAATCAATGTTTTAATCTCAATTGTATTTCTCGCGGTTGACAGTAGCCGAAGGAAGCCAGACATAACTTCTATTGCGCATTCGACTTCGCGACTGGTGTTAATCGTAACACCCTGCACTGATGATTCACGAAAGGATTTAATAATTATTATAGTAAATAATTATGTAAGCCCCTTTAAGAAAGTTGTTTCTTATTGTTGAGCATTTTCAGTTGAAATAAGTTGGTCAACTTTTTTTTTTACACAGTGATCACCACTTATCAAGGCTCGGAAGCAACTCAAGGATAAGGGTTATATTAGCGCAGATCATCACATAATGATGAGATCACTCTGATTGACGTTAAAAGCAGTTGAAAAGAATAAATGTTTAAATATCAACTGTATTTCTCACGTTTGACAATAGCTGCATGGAATGGGTCCTTACAAAACAAGCCAGACATGACTTTTGTTGCCGGGTCCGAATCTCTTGACTGGTGTTAATCGTTACACCCTGCACTGATGATTCCCGGAAGGATGAAAACAACGATTATTCCTCGCGCATATAGTATTTCAGACTGTATTTATATTATATGCATAAATTAAGTGCCATTACTATTTCCTGCATTAAAGGAATTTGAATCAGCGTTCAGCCGTCAGATCCAAGGAAAGAAAATATTTATTTCATAATTTTTGAGGCCATTATGATAAATAGAGCATCCGTTGATTCAAGATAGGAGAATAATTCGAGCAAGAATACGATTAAAATCGAATATACAATGAATATTTTTGTGACAGTGTAGACAAGTATGAGAGAAGAACGGTTGACAGAAACGATTTATGGAACTTTTGTAACCTAAGCTATTATACGTCAATGTCGTGAAGCAACGTTATATATATATATATATATATATATATATATATATATATATATATATATATATATATATGAGTTGTGAGGAAAATAGCGGATACCAAGAAAAATGGCTTAAGGTTAACGCGTCCGCGCGTGTATGCGTCATGTGAAATCAAGCCTCTGATCGGGAAGGAATTAAGTTCTATGTCTGTTGTATAGTAGGGGTATATATTTAAGATGGTGAGGACATATATAACCATGATGAGGGAGAGAGAAGGCATTTATACATATTACAGTTCTGTTCTGGGATTCATATATATATACTGACTAGAGATGTGTACAAGTTCTTAAGACAGAGGAGGGGAGATACATACTCTTGGAAGGGTTATACAATGTTCCTTACAAATGATTAACACATTACCTTTTGGGTATTGAAATATGTCACATGACAACAGTTTTACAAAAACACAGTTGATGATTCTTTATTCATTGGACCGGTCGAATGATTATGACATCAGGGATTCACATTTGGAATCTGCATATTTTAAACGTTCTCCCTTCCGCTTCCAAAGGATTTACTCCAACTCAACCCAACTCAACTGCTCTCAACTTTTCAACTCCGACTCTGCAACTCTCTCTCTCTCCCTCTCTCTCCCTCTCTCCCTCTCTCCCTCTCTCACTGACTCTCCGACTGACTCTCAAATTCGAACCCAAGGAACTATATGGAGAATCGTCCTTTGTCTATGACGTCAGAAGTGTGTTTTTGAAACGTGACTTATTCACGTGGCTATGCATGTTTGTCCAAAACACACTTCTGCAAACAAAGAAACCTCTTCTAACCTATTTTTAACTTAACATATTTTTTCACAATGTGTTTTTAATTTGCATTGTTCATTCTTTTTAGCTGATATTTTTAATATTCAGTTTTATAAAGGAATGAACAAAAATGTTTTTACGATATAAACAATATCTTGTGTTACATATAGGGGTTTCATTAAAAGAGAGTCTTAGAGATAATGAGATGTTGTTGTAAGAGACTTAGAGAGATTGTTCATGTTATTACGATTCTTATGTATTAAATGTTCATTCCTTAGACATGTAGAAGAAGAAAGCTCTTAGAATGATGAGATAGTGTTCAGGCAGTCTTAGTGTAGATATGAGATATAGATTCACATTGTGGATATGAGATGTCGAGACGTGTATGTAATGACATTTTATAACACAGATATATGGACATATAATACAATTCAATTTACCGTTTTGTAGAATCATAAGACAAGGCGACGTTTTATAAAACACATGATGGGTTTATTTCGTCACGACCGGCCGTGGTTTTCATCATCAAGAATTCAAAGCTTCACATTTTAGTTTCAAAGTGATCATCTCGCTTCCTAGACGTTCGAATTCCCAGACCCTCCCTGAGTTTCTCACTGACTGTCTCTCTAACTAACTAACTCTCACTTCCTATATTGAGAAATCCATGCATGTCCGGCCAACGTGATCCAGCTCACGTGCCATCACATGCGCGAGTCGCACGTTTCCCGAACATTCTGATTTTTCAATAACCTATTTTTCTTTATTTTCACAAAGGAATTCAACCTACATATCTAATTTATTTAACCCATATTTTATTATCCACATTCTTTCTAACAATTGAATAGTTTATTTATTATTTATTTCATCAGAATTAACAATTTTCTGGACATTCCATTTAAACCTATTGTTCTTTAAAACTTATGTCCAGGGTTCGATTTCTGCTTTCTCTTATTTTATTTTCATTTTAACTAATCTCTCTATTTTTATACTTACATGAAAAGGGGACAGCCCTTATCATGTAACACTTGTTATTTATAATAGAATTTTACAATAGACCTTTTTAACATTCTATTTCTAAACCTTGCTTACAACGTTCGAGTCTCGGCTTATCCTAATCCCATTTTCACTTATCTAATGTTTTTCTTATTTACATGGAAAGAGGATAGCCCTTTTCCAGTAGCATGACTAGTGATCTCGCAAAATTACCCCAAATCTCGCTTTTCGTGTGAAAAACCCCGCTGGTAGACTGCATTAATGTTTACGCGCTGAGAATCTAGACAGATCATTGTAGAAGAATCCTTGCAGACTTGTATGACAATCCTTTGAGACTGTTGTTACTGAGTCAACATGCGTTCTTGGGTTTTTCCTTCCAGTTTGTGTTATATTTTTAATATCTCATGCGCGCAAGGACCACGCTTTATGCAACAACGCCGTAACCGCTATTAACAGCAGCTAACATATGCAAATGATCAAGCCGACTGCGAAATGTGACATCACAGTAGACATAAAAGGAGACACGTGGACGCAGAAGTATAGTTCGGAAAAGCACATGTTTGAGACTCGGGAATTGCGTCACAGAAGGAACTAATAGTCACGCGCCTCAAAAATGGAAATGAGCTGTTTAAACATTTAGCAAAAACTATTTTGTTGGAAATATTAATTTAATATAAAGGCTTTTCTTTCCACGTAATAAAGCTTTCTTCATTTCAATCTATTTGTTTGTATGTTAAGACTATGTTATATTTAAAGCAAATATGCATTATCGTATCTAGCAGATAGTTAAAAGCATTCATAATTTTAAAATATTTTTATATATAGCCTAATCACGTAGTACGCCACGCATAATAATCATTCATTATTAAGTTATCGGCACAAATAATGTATAAGATATATAGTAAAACTACTTCAATAAATGCACTAACCTTTGATAATCATATTTCTATTTCCATTATATGCATATATACTTGCATCTAATTCTTTTAATACATCGTAACACACAATGAAATGCTATTTGGTGCATAACAAATTATGGTAAGCAAGCGCCTAAGAAATATTTGTGTTTCACTCCCCAGGGGTCAGTTGTTCTATGTAAATGTCGGCCTGAGTGAACCAGTTTTATAATGTGTAGGTTGCTGGCCCTAATTATATTTGGAACTAGATTGATAAACCGATAGAGAGAAGGAGCGATATAAACAGATATGTATGGGCGATAAATAATCTCTCGTGGGTTACGCCGGCGTGTTAGAAATTATAATTTTGCTTGCAAGTTGACTAGTACAGAAAGAGTTCAAGTGGTTAAGTGCTTACGTATGTTAAACGCTGAAGGTGAGGTCAGCGGGGTCACGTGAAATATAATTCATTTTGTGTAAAAGAAAACATGAAAGTACGAACTAAATAGCGCCTGAAAAGAAAGAAAGATATATTTTGCGCGCATGAAAACCTGATTTGAAACGAAATAGGTGCGATGAGTCTGGATTCGGATTGTAGGCAAAACAGACATGTCAGGGTTAGACGCAAAAAAATGCGCCGAAGAAAGAGAAAACACACGGACACAAAAGAAGTGAGATGACAATTGGATGACTTCCCTCTTTGCTCACTCCTAAACGAATAAAGTAATCTATGCCAGAAAATTAGCGTTATGTATTCCTCAAATGTTCCTTTTACAGCACCGACCAGTGAGGGGAAGAATCTATCAGAGGAAACCAAGAAACAGAAAAAATATAGCATGACTTTATCATCGTAATATATATATATATATATATATATATATACTGTGTGGAAAAACTCCCCGATGGAGTTTTTAAAAATTACATTAAGATTTATTGTTTATTTTCTAAATTTGTCTATTTCTGGTTCATTTTATTGTGAATAAATATATTCTTATTTTTCAGCTCCAAATTTTCCAAAATTTCATTTTGTTTTGTAGAAATGAATCATCGTATTATCCAGCTACACTTTTAATACTATGAAGTCAAAAGCAGAGGGGAAACATGAGTTCATTATATATATATATATATATATATATATATATGTATATATATATATATATATATATAGGGAGGATAAATAGATAAATATATAGATAGATAGATAGCTGGCTAGATCGATAGATTGGATGCATTTTATAGTAATGATTTTAAAAGTATAAAAAAAGACTCATGCGCCATCACCCAAAATCGAAACCAAAACGTTCAGCTTACGATTTATTTTGCATGTGCCGTCAATGACTGCGCTATGAAAACATGTTAACAGCAAGGCTAAAAATTAAAACATGAACCAATAGCTACTACGTTATGCATCCGTAATGCCGTCCCTCAACCTTCACCTTGCAAATTAAATTTTTTGTTTAAATTTTCACACTTTTGCACCGATTTTTCCAGGTTAAAAGCCAACTATAAAGTTTCGCATGGATTCAAATACTTATATATGAAGTTTCATGTCTGTTGACCAAAAACTTTAGGAGGAGTTTGGTAGGCAAAATTTATTAAACAAAAATATATACGTACTAACATTTAAGCCCGGCGTTGCCCGGGCGTTTGGATGTGTATGTTGAACAAAAAGAAAAGAAAAAAATGGTAGTAGGAAGGAATGCTTGAATCCGGATCGCGAAGAAGGAAAAGAACGGGGAAAAACATGACGTCTTTGCTGTTACGACCACCGCCCAACCTGAAGTGACTTATCTTTAAATTTAGGCTAGGTAATAAAAAGGAGGGGATTACTTTCAAATATATTAGCGAAAAAAAGCGATCCCCCTGTTGAAAAGTGCCCAGTTGAGGGGGGGATATTCATGTTTTAGCAAATTGTTCGATATTTATCGTCTGAAAGGTCGAACTTCAAAACGATACTGATCTTGGTAACATCCGTCACCTCTGTCGAAAGTTTTAGGCAGACATGCAAATATACATAGAGACATACAATTATGTATTTTACCTAAATATATTCGACTCAAACCAATTCAAAAGCTTGCCCTATCTCTGAATACTCTTTATGTAAAATTTCAAATGTTTAGACCAAAGTAATTTGGCAGAGACCGCAGAGGTCATTTTCTTTAAATTTGACCCCTATTATGACCCCTTAAAATTTATTGTTTTTGGCTCAAATCAAGTTATTAAGTTAGATCCATGTCCAAGGAACCAATATCTAAAATTTCAAATGTTTAGACCCAAAAATGTCGGAGGAGTTTGGTCGAGTTCTCAAAGCTCAAACTGTTGAGCTCTGACTCCTTAACAGCAAAATTTCTGGTCGAAAACCAATCACAAAGGTTTTCCAAATATCAGTACCCTCTATATTGAGAGAGTTATTGCGTGGGGAAATGTACACAGACACACACACACTTACACACACAGACACACACAGACACGTTCACTTTTATAGATATACTAGAAGTTCCGCCCGGCTTTGCTCGGGCCCGATGTACTGTTCATAACTATGTGCATATGTATATATAAAAAAGTGTGAATATGTACGGTAGGAAAGTGTACGCAGACAGACAGACACACAGACAGACATTTTCATTTTTATAGATATATAGATATTGCATGCAATATATAATAATTTAAAAAGTAAAAAAAAACAAAAAAAAACTTGTGCGCCATCACCGAGAATCGAAAACAAAACGTTCAGCTCACGAATTATTTTTCCCTCTGTCGTAAATGACTGGATCATGAAGACATTTATAATTCAAGGCTAAAAATTAAACCATGAACAAATAGCTACTACATTATTCATTCGTAATGCCGGCGTTCGACCTTCACCTGCAAATTTCTTTTTTTTTTCACACTTTTACACCGATTTTTCTCGGGTAAAAATCGAATAATAAGTTCGGCAGATATTCAAATATCTTATATATGAAGTTTTCTGTCTGTAAACCAAAAACCCTAGGAGGATTTTTGTAGGCAAAATTCGTTTAACAAAACTATATACGTATACATAAATATATATGGAACTAGTTTTGTGTTTACTCTAAAATTTTTACGTAAATATTATGTGTTGCAATATTTTGGACCTTTTAATGGGGTAATTATTTATTTTCAGAAAATATACAAAGTATTTTTCAGAAAAATTTGGCACAAGGCCGAACATGGGGGAGGGGGAAGGGCGGTCTTCTTTGTCTAAAGCTAACTAATCTAACCTAACTAGTTCCTACATTCACTCTACTTTCACCACAATACCACATTCATACTATACATCCATCAGTGTATACATCCTTCGTCATTCACCATAAGAACATCATATCATGATAAACTAATTAAAACCCATAAGAAAAAGGGGGGGTTGGGATATAAAAATTTTATAATACAGGAAAAGATGATATATATACAATGTTAGTAACAAAAGACCCCCCTGTTATTAAACTGTGGCAGGTGCGCTGATTCGCCAGTCGAAAAGGTGATGCGGGTCCGAACGCTTTATTTAAACACCTCTTACGAAAACTTCGAAAGGAGACCCGCATCTCTGGCGAATCAAGCGATCTGTCACCTTAATTGGGGAAGGGAACTCGGCTAAAAAAAAACGGGGGACAAACTTAAAAAGGGCCTAATGATCTCTATCACACACTAATTAGGTTATGAACACAAGAGCCTAGAAAATTGTCCTAATCTTGCCTAAACTGTGACCTACTCTGGACTTTAAACGAGTCAGGGCTGACGTTCGTTTATGTTACCCAAAATTCTTTTCCTAAGGGACATCCAAGAACCAGTCAAGACTTGCTTCTCTCACCCGACACACACGCGCAACTGACATCCACCTTTCAACAAAGTCTGACGAAGAGAGTGTAACTCTCTCGGCCTTGATACGACTCCTCAAATGATAACGGAAGATTCGTATAAGGTCGAGGGGAGGGAAGTCCACAGATCCGTAGACTACTCTCATACGTGTTTTCCAAATGACACCTCTCATTACTGCTAGCAAGGTCAAACACAATTCTTTTCTAATCCTATCCGTTGTCGGAGCCCAGTTGCTACATACATTGATAGGAACCAAAGTTAATGACGATATGTTCAGTATGCGGACCATGAGACCTGTAACAAACTCAATCAGCGGCACCACGATGCGACAGTAGACGAAGGCATGACATAAAGTCTCGACCTCGTCACCGCATCGCTTGCAAATAGGCGAAATTGCCAAGGCAGCTGAGTGAAGTCTCTTACCGACCCAGAGAGCATCCAGAATTACCAGCCAGGTCAAGGATGCCTCGTTATTAGTGGGGCATCCTGACCTAGGCGCCCAAGGCCAGATTGGACGGAGCTGCCCCTTCGTCAAAGGGAGCCCCTCACCAATAACATCCCTTACGGATCCCTCACTAGTACCCGATATAATGCCTTTCAGGACAACAGCAGAGCGTTGGAGAGGCTTTCCTCAACTCTTAAGAGGAACTTTAGCGGGCGCCGGCACTCGCGGTAGAAGGGGCATTCACCTCGGGGCAACCTGTGTGCCTCTCCCTGGGACTGGTGCACCCCTCTCAAAGCCGGAAAGGCTTTCTTGGTGTCCTCCATCCAAAGGGCACCGTCTTCCCTATCCTGTGTGCACATTCGATCTAGGTAGTAGAGCCGTAATGTGTGGAGCCGAATCTCCACGTTTGGCATACCTAGACCGCCTTCAGAAGGATGTAGGTAGCAGACATCGCGACAGACCATGGGGGCCCTTCCAAGCCATAAAAAGTTGAAAAGAGCCCTCTACAGATAAAGCAGAGAATCTGGCGGGATTGGAAGCACTGATAGACGATAAATGAAGATTGGATAGATGTGAGTATTACACACCTCCGCTCTCCCCTTTAATGAAAGGTTTCTACTGATCCACAGCGCAGCTGCGGATCGGACCGCTTTCAGAACCTCCGACCAATTTTTCTCCAGCTGGAGGTCAGGACCAAACCAGACGCCGACTATCTTGCAAGGCTCGTCGCTCCAACTAAAGGGTCCCTGAAGGAGCATACCCCTTCAGGAACCGATGCGCAAGCCCGAAGACTTGTCGCCATTAATTTTGGCCCCTGTTAGCGTTTCATACAATCTGATTTCTACACCGACGACACTAATCTCAGCACTGCTCGTTACTAGCACAGTTACGTCGTCGGCATAGGCGGAGTACTTTACCTGGGCATCCGCACCTGGCAAAGTGATTCCGCGTAGGGCCGGGTTCACCCTTAGCTTGCGCAAAAACGGTTCTATTACGAGCACGTACAGCATGGGTGATAATGGGCACCCTTGACGAATTGAACGTGACAAACTGAAGGGTCTCGACCTCCTCCCATTTACTTATACCATCACCGCGGGGTTAGCATAGAGAAGATGAACCCACGAGCGAAATTGCGGGCCAAAACCGGCTGCCGACAAAACAACCCCCAAGTACCGATGATAAACCCTATCGAAGGCTTTGGACTGATCTAAATTGATTAGCGCGGCCTCAGTGTCGACTTTTTCTATCATCAGGCGTATCGTGTGCAAGTTATCCTGGATTGTCCTGCCCTTCAAGGCACACGTTTGCTCGGGGCTAACAAGACGAGCCAGGACAAGCTGCAGACGATTTGCGAGAATCTTGGCCAAAATCTTTAACTCTGCGTTAAGCATCGTTAAGGGCCTGAAATTACCTAACCCATCCCCACCATCTTTGCTTTTACGAATAAGTTTTATCACACCCATGGTAAAGTACTTGGGGATTGAGCCGTTCCTAAACCTTGAGTTAAATAAAACCGTCAGCAAAGGGACAAAGATGTGCGACAACCTCAAACACACTTCGTAGGGCAGACCATCGATCCCCGGGGACCTATTAAGGCCGACCCGCTTTAAGGCTTCAATGACTTCATCCTCCGTTATGCCACCTTCGCACCTAGCCGCTTCGGTCGTCAAAAGACGAGAAAAGTCAGCCAAATAGGTGTCGAACTGTTCTAATGACATACCGGGTTCAATGGAAAAAAGCTCCTGGAAATGAGATCTAAACGCCTCCAGCACACCCTGGTTTGTGGTCACGGTACGCCCGTCCGGCAATGTGACACGAGCGATGTGTCTATCGGCCGCTTTCATCAGCTCCTCTGCACGTAGTTCAGCGGCCATGTTTGTTGCTTCCTTGGGCATTCTTTTTAATCGCTAAAGCTTGGTGCTCCTTTTCAGTAAGGGAGGCAATCTGAGCCTTAATTAAATTAACGCTAGCACTATCCCCCTCCTCCACCGCCCGATCTAATCTAGACTCTAGCGTCGCTTTTGCTGCCCTAGATTCGAGGTTGAGTCTTTTGCTAAAATTGGCAGAAAAAGACCTAATGTCTTCCTTAATTTTTACCCACCACTTATTCCCTATAATTGCCCCCGTCAGTTCCCGCTGTATGGTTAGTAATAGCCCTTTCCGGGAGCCCTTCACATCGAATAACGACGTGTTGAGCTTCCAGTAACCGGCTAATCTAGGCTTAGGTCTATCGAAGTTTACCTGTACACGGACAAGTCTGTGATCCGAGTAAACTATGTTGTGGAAACTTGGACAATTCAATACTCCTACATCGACTCTCCTAACTAAGAACCGGTCGATATAGCTCGAGAGCTGTACCGAGTCTACCTGTCCAAGTCCACACTAAGTCACGGGGCTTTTCATTTCGGAATTTGTCGATAAGATCAAACTTATCCACAAATTCACGACTATAAACAACATCCCGATCTCTGTTAGTATCCCTAGAAGGTAACCCAAATCGATCTAACTCGGGATCCAGGACCGCGTTCCAGTCTCCCGCTAAGATAACCATTCGAGAAGTATCCATGAACTGCTCGATTCGCCGAAAAAAGGCAGCCAGCTCAACGTGGCTATTGGGCGCATAAACCCCAATAAGACGTAATGCCTTACCCTTTATGGTAATATCCAAAACGCATAGTCTTCCCTCCGGGTCAATATAGCCCGAGTCACACAACGCATCTAGGGACCTTTTAATTAGCCAGGAGACCCCTCTAGAGTAAGAATTAAAGTACGATGAATAATTCTTAAAGGTCTTATACAGCGCACGTAAATGGTCACCAGGAATAAAATGGGTTTCCTGCACACAGCAAATATCCACTCCGAGGTGCTGCATTTTCGCGAGTCGGCCCTTATCCCTCGGACATTCATACTAGCAAGCTTTAGATCCATGATTGTGCCTTAGGGTTGAGAACCAGAAACGAACATCGCGGTCGTAAGCATGCCGACGGTTCTCGTGAGGGAATAAGTACCCATCTGAGTGTCGATGAGTACGTCACGAGAGATACCGCCAACATGCAAAGGATAGGTTAATTTTGCTATCCTATACAGGGAGGGGTGCATTTTTACCGGGACCCGCCCAACGCTACATTTTCTTAAATTTTTTATGTCAGTGTCTTTGAAAATGACCATAGGGGAGTAAAAACTAAAGGAGTTGTTTGCTTCTCCAAGCATATGCCATAAATCTTTGGCCTCTTCTTTTTTTCCGAATTACAGTTAATACTCGCTTAGCATTGGGAAAATTTGTGGGGTCATCAAGTGGCTTGCCTGCTACGTCTCGGAAGTCTGCTAGTTTGAGAAGATCAACACCCTTGAATTTTTTTATGTTGCTAAAGTGAGTTTCACAAAGGGAACAAAGATCTTTTCCTGTGAGATAATTTTTTTCTTTTCCAAGGAGGGGCTAAGTAAGGGATTACTAGTGTGGTGTTGATAGCTGTGGTTGAAGAGGAAGGTGTAGGCGAGAAAGGGGGAGTGAATTTGCAGTTTCTTTTGAGATAAGGGGAGGGAGGTTGTGATTTCATTGGAGAACATAGTGGAGAGTTTAGGGGTGTTCGTAATTGGGAGACATGAGGAGTGGTTTTTGGGAAAGTTTATTTTGGTTTCTTTTTTATTGGGCTGAGTGGAATAAGCTTATAGGACGGTACCTGAATTGTGGTAGTGTTAGGGGAAGGCATGTTCTTGGGGGCAGGTTTTTGTTTCCAAATTGGGCTGGTTAAAAGTTTCCCCGGATTATTTGGGGCTGGGCATTTTTTTTTTTGGTGAGTGAGTACTGGAAGATTGGGTTTTTAATTTTTTTTCCAGCTTTTTTAATTCGAGGAACTTTTTCCTCCGGGGTCTTTCTCCGACATTTTTTTAAGGTATTCCTCTTCTCTTGACTGTTTCAGCTGCAGTCTTCCTGGTGTCGTTTTGCCGGGAACTATTACCAATTCGTTGTCCTTTTTGGAGGGGTTAGCTTGGCTAAGGTCGGGAAATTCTGTAGGATCGTCTTTCTTTGGGGTCGAGTCTGTTGATGGCATGAGATTAAAGGTGGTCCCGACCTTAGCGCCCAGATGGACCCCTACGTTGTTTTTGGGGTTCACAGTTGGACCTGCTGTTTTCATTTTTGACTTCTGTGGGCATTCACTGGTAAGATGTCCCACCACCCCGCAGGTCCAACATGAAGGCTTCCAACTCGCGACGATGACTGGAATTTTTTCCTCCCCTATTTCCACGTAATAGGGGATTTCATTGAACTCCTGTTTATCCAGGATAATTTCAAAAGTCCACATAGAGACGTGCTCGTCGCAGGCTATTTTTGTTATTTCTCCGTATTTCATTAGGAATGTGGCAATGTGTTCCCCTTCTACGTGAAAGAGAACATGAAATACGGAGACGGAGGTTCCTCGTCTTCCCAAGTACTCCATGCGAAGTATGTATTCGTTGGTAATTATTTCCTGCTGAGAAAGCTCAACACAATCTTCTGCGGTCGGGAAAAGTGTGTTCCATGTATGGAATCCTTTGCATTTAACAATCCTTGCTGGTCGGGTTCCTGTAGTTCCAAGAAGTTTTAGAATAAGGTCACTAGAGGAATTGATGACTTTCTTTGTTTTTTTGTCTACGACAAAAACCTGTAGTGTCCTTTTGGTTATTTCTTGCAGTTTTGGTATATCAATGCTGTCTCAGTCCCTCTATTCATGTCCCATTCTTTCTGCTGGTGGCTGGACTCAGCCATAGCAAAGGAATAGGAAGTGTGGGAACAAGAGTTCCCAAGTTGGTAGCAGGAAAATACGGTCGTGTAGAAAAAAAGAAATCAACGTTAACGATGTAAAGGTAATAGTAACAACAACAACAATAATAACAAAACGTATAACGCGCAGAATAAAAATAAAGATACTGACCAATCAAACTACTGACGCAGTTGTAATTAACAATGGGGTATGATCCCACACAGTTGGACGATTCTATGTATAAACGATGCTGCTAAGAACTGACGAATCAAATTAATTCACGTTCTGCTACGAACCAATCAGAAACCAGAATTGCTTCATAAATATTAAACCTTTTCTGGAGCAATTTCACATGTTCCTTTCCCGGGTTTCGACACGGTAAGAATATTTTGTTCTGTGGAACCTCCCAGGGCTTGTGTGTAACCTCCCAGGACTTGTGTGTAACAGCTAACCATCTGGAACTGTTCTGAAACTCAAAATGGCTTACACTTCTAGATTATGCAAGTATAAATTATGTAGAATATATGCATTGGTATAATTACAGGTAATAGTAAACTAAAGATAATCACCCCTTAAGAAAACTGAATAAACTAATAGATAATTAAAATGAATGTTTAAAAGAATATGCAAATGGGCTAGATCTTTTGTTATTGAATGCAACTCCACAACCTATTTATATGAACGTTGCATTTTCTTTTTAAATAAATACAAAAGAGGGGTTTTAATATGGATATCAATACACACACACACACACACGCACACAAAATAAACGAATTCATAAGAGTATATATATATATACATATAATGTAAATAAAGTTCATATATTATTACAAATATATTCAAAGAATTACTAACGAAATGCATAATTCCCGCATACTTTGGGGTGACTCGAAAGTTTAATCCGAAGAATACTTAGCAACGGCATACGCATATATACCGTATAGCGTATCCATACAAATGTAAAACGGACACATACATTACTCAGTACATACGGATGTTTCGCCCGCTAAAACCTACTTATGCAACTATGTTTAAGTCTTGAATCTTCATACCTATAAATAATTTTATTGCTTTCTGGGAAATATTCTCAGACGTTGGACTAACACAAAAATTGGTTCTCATATATTGGAATGTGTTTTGGGAATTACGGGGACGCACAGCTGCCGAGAGCTGTTGACGGTTCGAATCAAACGTATGAATATATAAATAACAAAAATATGTGTACATAAGCAACAAAAAAAAGTAAAAAAAACTCGAAAGGGCATTATAGACTTTCGCAGTTGATTCTTTTTATTTAATTTATACTTTTTCCATGAATTTCCCCACAGAGTCGAAAAATAGATTGTTTTCTGTATAGATTCATTTTTCTCTATTCTTAATGTCTTTTTTTTTATATATTGTCTGTCCTTGGTAACCGGCCCCCTCCACCTAGTACTGTTGTATATTTCATCTCCGGCATAAGAACGTTTGACTCACTATAGTGCTTTCGCTGTTTGTGCGTGTTTGTTTTAGAACGCGAATCTATATGGCGGACAAATAACACTTTCAGACGCCATTTTGTTTTTATTTGGTTTACGTTTATTTTCAGAGCTTCCGGCGGAAGTTCACCTGCATCTTCCTTTTTTTTCATCCAAAACTTTAATCTACAAGACAATTCTGGAAGTGCTGCAACGCGCACCGCGTCCTGCTGTTTGCTAAAACAGCTATAAAATGAGATTATGGGAATATTTTTGTTTTGTGTTATCATATATATATATATATATATATATATATATATATATATATATATATATGTGCGTGTGTGTGCGTGTGTGCGCGTGTGCGGTTGTGTGCATATATATATATGCTCGTGTGTGTGTGAGTGTGTGAGTGTGTGTGCGTGTGTGTGTATCATATTGCCTCAGAAGATATTGTCAAGTTATACAAACAATTCTTAGCGTTCTCGTATATTCTTGAACCTCACTTATAAGAAGATCGCGTTTGAAATTAAGACTCGAAATCAGTATATTCCAAAATGTTATAGTGTTTATCAGGAGTGACAAGTTGTTGTAAAAGTTTTTGTATATTTAAAACAATATCTTAAAATGGATTTGGTATGAAAGATGAATCCAACTCATGTTCAGTGTTCTCGCGTGATGTTTATTTACGAAAATCTATAAGATTTGGGATATTCGAAATTAAGTGAAAATCCTAAAAATCCTAAAAAAGAAAATAGGTCAGGTTAATATGCAGGATGGAGCATATAAACTGTCTTAGAAAAATGTGTGTTAGGATTAGTGTTATCAGGATGGAATCCAACCCACATTCTGTTGACATTAAAAGGCCGTTCCCTAGTCAATTCGGATAAAAGTATTGAAGAAAAATATGAATGACTTTTAAATAATGGCAAGGAAAATGTTATAAATATAACATGTGATATGTCTAAGTAATAACTATATATATATATATATATATATATATATATATATATATATATATATATATATATATCACTATTGTATAAGGCGCTCTTTCTATAAACTTGCAAAGACATTGGTACCTATCCGATATATCTAAAAAGACTAGTATTGTAAAGATTAGTAATGCCAATGTTAAAACAGGTTATATATTTAAACACTAATAGCTTTAACATTCAAAGTATTCCAAGTATCAAACAGTGTTAAAATAGTCCAATTAATGTCTTGTATAAAACTCGCATTCGATGTTTAAAATCAACGGTAATTATCTTAAATACCCTTGAAGTCATAAAGAAATTAGATAAATAATTAACATGGTACCTTTAAATTATCCTATTTATTTTCTTAGAGATTTTATCAGTTGACGTGGTGTGTAATTTAGAATTGTGTTATGAAAAGATAAACTGAACAGATACATATTTTTAAAATATGAATTACAAAAATGGAGTAAATAATAATAATATCCGCCAATGCCATATTTAATGTATAGCGCCATGTATTATTGTTGGTTATTTCTTTACAGTTCTTACCCCAACACACTAGTTTCACATTAGCATTTCCCTATAAGGGATGCGGCTTGAACAGAAAACAGATCTCCGAAAAAGGGGATCAAACTATATTATAATAATAAATATTTAACTACGGTCATTTGTATTTGCTATATTTTCTATTACTATGTGTGTAGCATTCTATTCCTCCATCCTGTGACCTTTTTTTTAAAACTTATTCGATTGGAACCATATTTTTATATATCCACATCTAAATATTTCGGCACATAAAAATTGGATGATTTTGAACAAATATATTTATATTTTAACAGATTAATCGGAGGCTTTTTTTGCAATCGAAATTGTCCAAGGAAATATAAATATATAAAAAGAATTATTTGATTAATAGTAAGTCGATTTTTCTGAAAATTATTCTTTAATAAAAGCAAAGTAAAAAGATGTTTGAATTCAGGCACAGAATGCATTGCTGATGAGTCACAAGTTTCCAATGCCAAAAGCATCTCGATATCAACCACGTATGCATGTATTAAGAAAAAGTCTTAAGAAAAAGTCTTAAGAAAAATTATATCTGATAAAAAAAATTCTTAAGAAAAAAATCCTTAAAAAAGTCTTAAGAAAAATTATATCTGATAAAAAATCCCGAGATAAGACATTTGCAGTTCTCTAATAAATTCACTATAACTCGTTTTTTTCAGCTGTCAGTTGATCATAGCTTATTCGTCACTGATCTTAATAATTATTTATTATGAACCTATTGGGCCATTAATCTGGATTTATTAGTGCCTTCTATATTTCCAGGTTTAAGTTAAGATAACTACGTTGGCTGTTAGTACTTTACGTAAATCGTTGTTACTCGTAATATACATAATGATTATATCTGAATTAGTATTTAAAATAGCGTTTATTAATGCTATTTGCCCTAGCAGAGTGATAACGTTACGCTACACTAACGCATTGCACTGTCAATGAGTGATATCGCATTAAGGTATTTTATACAATAAGGCTATTGGTTTGTAAGGCCAACAAAAAAACTACAAATATTAAAATAACATCTAATTCTGTCCTTATACCTCATGATCAGTTTCTTTGCGAGATGTGAGTAGCTTAATGTTTTCCGTGATATTACTCTTTGTTTGTTATCTAATACTTCAATAATATTTTCATAGATAGTGTTTACATTCGAGTGTTAATTGATAATCTGTGCTTCTGAGAGAAAAATACAATGCGAGGGAAAGGGCAGGAGAAAGTGACCGAAAGACGACTGTTATCGATTGTATGTGTGATACTGCCGTTGATTTCGACGGATGTGGTACACCCTAAAAACTAAGTTGTTCGAAAATCTACACGTGATTTTTTTATAGTGGTGAATGATAGTCTATAGGACAAAACACGTGTTTTGGTACAACTAGTAAACGCAATTGCTGTAATGGCTGCAAGAAAATAGAGCAAACATTATACGTTAGGTTTTATTTGAGAGATGTTCTTCTCCTAGCTACATGTCTTAACGAATATTAAAGATATATCTCTCCAATTGGATTAAACACGTCTCCAGATACCAATCTGGAAATTACGTTCCGGCGCGGTACATACAGTGCCTAGCATGCTCTAATGATTAGCAATCTGGTACTCGTCAGAGTCACAGCTGCTTGATGCTGATTATATAGCCATAACTGGTATGACAACGTAATTATGCTGTATATACGGGGGGAATTGCATACAGTAAGATACGTATACGATACAGTGGTTCGAAATGATTAATGACTTGATAATCTAATAGCAAATTCTGGTTTATTATAAAAAAATAAATTGATTTTTCAAGTCTTACTGAATAAAAATAGTGGGCCACATTCACGATTAAAATATATAGAGAGAACAAGGCTAAACACATTTGTCAATTATTAGAACAGTGCGTTAGCATATTTTCCGTGAAGTAGTTAAAGCACTCGAGTGTATTCCCTGATCAGGTGGGTCACGACGGTTCAGTTACAAGATATAACGCCCTGATGGCCTAGACACAAGGACGGTTCCACTTTGTTACAGAGTCCTTAGCATCCGTGATTGCACACAAAATATGGTCTTCGTGACACTCGTTCATTGCGTAAATTCTTTTAGCCGGGTCACGAGGTCACTGGGTTGTATGTATACCTAAAAGTTCACTCAACGGTAAATCTGAATATGGATTATTTCTATGGCTATAATTAATATAACACTCTCGTATGTTGTTCGGCGGCCTCACTGTAAATAGTAAGTCTTCATTTACTCGGTTGATGTAGTATCACAACTTTAAAATACTCTCTATGCGACTTGCGTTGTGTCTCTGACGTATGTATGAGTTCTAAAAACAAAAAAAAACAAGAAAACAAAACGTTATCAACAACCATTCCAAAAGGGGGAAAAGGAAGAATAATCATAATAAATTACTTTTTTTTACCATTGTATGCATATGCATTTAAAAAAACTTAGGAATGGTTAACGGATCCTTATAAAATTTTCTGTTCAAGAAAAGAATAGCAATAGAAAAAAATTAAAACAGCAGTCAGAAATATATTGTCGCGCGTTGTTTCATGTTTCGAAGAGGGAAACGGGGGTAGTCAATTCTCTCGTACTAGCTGTTAATGAATCGGCAATGCATTTCATAAATTCCTTTATTCTTATCACCGAGAGAACAAAAGAGCTTTTTCTTTATTTAATTCACATTATAACTTCTGCTGTCGGTCTACTTGGATGTCGTGGTTCAATTTATCGCGTTTCGAGTTATGGACTAGATTTTGTTCTTCTCTTCTTTGAAAAAAGGACTTTTGATTATCCCCACGCCCCCAGAAGTCATGGAAATTTTGTCGGCTCACCAATACCAACTTTTGGTCTGCTTTACGCCATTTCACTCAGCATTGTTACCACTCTCTGTATCTATCTCCAGATCTTTTTCGTTTAATCGGGAACCAAGCTTTGGGTATATTAAGAGAAATGTTGGATTTCGTAAGACGTAATGCCTTTCCAAAACCAATCAAATCCCTCTAGGCAATCTTCCGCTAGAAGGCAATAGGTCAACCGACAATTTCAGAATAATTGCATATCTATTAGGCTTATAAAGCATGTTGCGATCCGCACGCAGCAATTGACGCCCTTGAAGTTATAATATGTCATACATCTAGCTAATCTGGGATGACATTTCACCAAACAATTCAACTTTTAAATCAAACACGATAATTCTCATCGTTCCAAGTTCTATCCCTTGACAAAACAATAATCATTTATATCGCTGCATTATTCAGCCACACACACACACACGCACACACACACACAATTGTGAGTGTGTGTGTTTCTGTGTGTGTACTAGTGGAGAAATGGCTAACGTAATCAGGATCAATATTAGAAATAATTTAATATTTTTCATAAATTATGATAATCTCTGGCAGGGTAGCTACTCCCCCTCATTTCTTCTAGAAGTAGAATTTCCGTATGCTAGCCAAACTCATGACACATGGTGGCTTGACAGTCTTCAGAGATTTGCCCAAATTATAGCGTCACAAATACAAGAGTAGATAATCGGCATTTTCAGAACTGTAAAATTCACATTTACCTATATTTATTTGCATTTTATTACTTTAATAATATTACATTAATTAATTCCCGCTATAGAGATTACATGATGCCAGTGGATATAAAATCCGAAAAGAATATACTCCAAGGTTAAACAAGAACCATATATATATATATATATATATATATATATATATATATATATATATATATATATATATATATAATAATTTGTCTGTAGAATTGACCTCTGAACCGCAGTATCGTAGGTTTGTAACAGCAGATGCCAATACAAATGCAACACATCTAATCATTTGTCTCTATCTCATGCACCTTTTGACTACAGTTACATACACGCCTATTCGTGATAATAAAATTTTACATTACATCCTATGAGCGACACTATCACAATCGCAACATCTTCAGAGAGAGTACTTCTAATTTTACCCTGTATATATTTAGTCCTACCACCACTACCAGTTTACACCGGGTACATTTCCACATTTTGCACCTATAATATGGTTGAACCGATAGTAATTGGCTATTACGTACCTACACATGACTTCATTTTCCAATTTTCTATTCCAAAAACATTAACGTCTTCTTAAATTATTCCAGCCATTCTGATTTGCTGCGCTTCGTCCATTCTTACATTCCGAATCACTGGATCGCCTTAAATGAACGATAATCTACCATTAAGATATGGCGTGGCAATGATGCTTTTTCCTTCGCCCATTACAATGGTTCGTATTATATCTTCAACTCGCACCTCTCCCCTGTCATTCTTAAAACAAGATCAGCACCATATTTTATTTACATTTGCTTTTAGACCGACTTAAACAATAACAAGTATAAATTATATTCGAAGCACTGACCTGCGCTTTTCTAAATGCCCCGTAAATTTCCACGCTTCTTTCTACTCATATCACGACCTAAATATTAAGTACAAAATATGTATTAACCGAATTACTAAGTAGACTCTCTCTATGCCAATGTACAATTACAGTCAAGGTATCTGTATTTCTTACGTTATTCTTACCCGTTATTTGTCTCCGTTTAGTGGAGATCAAATCCTCCCAGATTCTTTCTTGTGCAGTTAATGCTATTTTGCTGTTAGTATTTTATGTGATGAGGCCTTTTTTAGCTTTACAATAATTTCCTCACATACAATTGATTTGCAAATTTTCCAGATAAAATTCTTCCCGGACTTTTATCTAACAAGCACATATACCATGAATTCCATTCATCTTTTTGGTAAAAAAAATCGCTACCTATGCACTTATTGAACCGTGCTATGATAGTAACGATATTATTTAGAACGTCATTGTTTAACGTGAAGAGAGGATTGTGATTTGTAACTATACTGTGCTTTCACTTCAGAATTTAATTAAAAAAATATCGTAAAACATTAATTTAACTTGAAAATACTGTTTAAAAAAATACGGTTTAATAAATGCACAACCACCCACAAATTAACTGGCATTATTTGTTGCTTACAGCGTAGTATAACCCAACCGCCAACATAAACTAAATATTTTCGTAGTATAGCTCCTACCCCCACCTCATGTTATTATCAGGTTTCGGTAATAGACAGCCCTAGCCCACGTAAGTATTTTTTTATCCGCACACCTGTCTTACCATGGCGATGTTCCACACTATTTTCTGGCAATTTTTTTTTGGGGGGGAGGGTGTAACGAAGAAAGTCTTTGCACTAAAAAGTTACGATTACAGCTCTTATAATGCACTGCATCTTTTTTGTAGTCGCTCAATGGAGGAGAAATCTTTCCATACTGAGGCATTTTTTACTGATGTTCATTTGGCCCTACTTTCTGTTTAACTATTCTCCCATGGCGAGGCTACTCGATAGTAACACTAGAAATGCGTAATGTAAACATACATCTTTCTACTCAACTCAATACATAATATCCCTGCAATTATGTCCCAGATAGTAGCCTCCTACATCAAAGTGGCACCGGACTTTAATTGGGGTAAATAGGCAAAAAAACAAAAACAAAAAAAAACAAACAAAAAAAAACATTCATTTTTTCTACCGAACTATCTGTTATTCTTACAATTCAGTAAACAGTGTAGTTTAAACTACTCTAACATAGATACAATAATTGTTAGAACAGAAACGACGTTCAGATTCCATTATTAAGGTTTCGCCTTTAGAGCGTGATTACAACCCTTACATGCTCCTATTTTGGTCTCGTTTGCTTTTTAGAGGGGGCGTTTTTATTATATTTTTCAATTTTTTGAATATTTACTATTAGTGTGGATGATTCTCTTGTTGACAGACAAAATATCATAAAAAAACTATTTATTTTTATGTAAAACACATTATTACACAGAAATGATGAAATGAACGCAGGAAAAGGGTCATTTTTATTATATTTGCATCCATTTTATTTGACTAGTTTTACTTATTTTTATATATTTTGTCTGTCAAATAATTCAGGACTTTTGCAATATTTTGGACATATAAATGGGGTATGATCCCACACAGTCGGACGATTCTATTTATAAACGATGCTGCTAAGAACTGACGAATCAAATTAATTCACATTCTGCTATCGACCCATCAGAAACCAGAAATGCTTCATAAATATTAAACCTTTTGTGGAGCATGTTCTTTTCCGTCTCGACAATATAAGAATATTTTGTTCTGTTGAACTGTCTACTACAAACATGTCACCTCCCAGGACTTGTGTGTAACAGCGAAACATCTGAAACTGTTCTGAAACTCAAAATGGCTTATACTTCTAGAGGTTATTGGCCCAGCACACTTCCACAAAAAAATTACCCTTCATTGTTGTTTACCGGATGTTGTTATAAATTTGTGTTTTGTTTACTTCTCTTGTTCGAATGTATTATCGATACTACTCGGATATTAACATTTTTTTGTTTAGGTAATTTTTATCTTGGCTCCACCTACACGATTTCCTTAAAAATGACTACATATATATTTTCGAATATGCTGAATAAGAAAATCTCTTTTAGATTGGCGGAGACAAGTGTTTTTTTTTTAGATATAATGACATGGATTATGAACTGTAATTCAATGTTGCAATCTCTGGTCCCCCTCGCCAATCTTTCACGAAAAACAGCCGTCTAGCTGAATCCACTGTGAAAAAGTTCCCCCACTCTTTATCTGTGCCTAAATCAAAACGTGGATTCCATGAACAAAGCTTCTTTCTTAGAACTGCACGCCTGTGGAACTCTGTTCAGTCTGTCTGCTTTCCACCTGACTACAACTTGGATGTCTTCAAGTCCAACGTAAACAAATTCCTAATAAACCGCCCCCTTAAGTAAACACTTCATCAAATCTCCACACTAACGTACTATACTTGCAATACCCCTTATCCCTGAGTGTCTTTCGGGCCTTGATAAGTGGTGACCACCGTGTAAAAAAACGCACGATAAACAAATCTACTTTTCTCTGCCTGACACTGATACCCCACATTTTTGTGGTTTAAAGTCTTTGTGGGAGGGTATGCTAGCAACAATTACCAAGGTAAAATTTGGAGTTAATACATTGACAATCCCCCCTTCCATCATGAAATGAGATGTCTATTCCGAAAGCGGTTCTTATAATGGCGGGGTTGAAGTGTCCATTCCATACGACAGTCTTAATATGAGGAGTTTTGGAGTGTCTAATTTGAAAGCCCTTCTAAATATTAGGACCTTGGGAATTGACCACCACCAACAACCGTAGTTAAATATTTTTACGAGGGTGGCATGTTTCCACAGGGCAACGAGAGTTAACAGCTCCTGCTAGTATTTTTTATATTCTAACCACGAAAACAATAATTTTTCCCCCATTTGTGAGAAACATTGCTCAAGAAATATGAAGTTTCATGGACAGAATAAGAGAAACGAGAGATATTGGCTGCCGAGGTAAAGCCAAAACCTACTTTCTATCGGCCTTGCTTTAAATTATTGTATGTTCCTTAAATGCGTTTAAAGTTTTAAGTGCCTATCTTTATTATAGATTGCGTTTTTGAACAGTGTGGTAATTGCGTTTTATGACATGGCACCATGTATCAATTATTTTATTACGTAATTTCACGTTCGTTTTAGATAATTTTCTATTGCATCGTATTTTATGATACAGGTAATTCAGAAACAACTTGTCTTTAAACATTATTTAATTTTATGAGGTAATAAGGAAAGCCAGACTTACGAGGCTGTCTAAAATAAATCAACGCTTTACTTGAAGTTTACTTCATATGAAATTTGTCTCAGTTTCCTACATGTACAGAAACACAGACAGAACATAATATTTGTATTCTGAAAGGTTGGATTTATCGTGATTTGCAAACGTAAACTTCATTATTTAAAAGGCTTATGTTAAGTAAGATAAATTCTGAATAAGTAATATTCGTGAAAAACTACATGTTTGACTGCCGATAATTATAGGGACACGAGCGAAAAAGAGGAAGGTGTGATTTAAGGAGAAGTCGATGAATCTTTGGCTTGCTTTATTGCCCTATGTTGAGATGCGAACGAAAGGACAGTGGAAGCGAAGAGAGATTGATCAAAAGCACAATTGCAATTTAGACAGCAAGACAGACTAGGCGGAAATTAATGTGACTAAAAGAGGTTAGAAGAAATATTATTGTAGATTTATAGTCAGAGAGAACACATAAACGGAAGGAGAAAATATTTCGTTTAGGATCAGAAAGGTTACAGATGCAAGAGATAAAATATATGTGACGTGAAAAACATAAAATCAAATTTTGTAGCAATATAAAATGCGTTATATATATATATATATATGTATGTATGTCTATGTTAACATGAATCACTTTATATAAATCACTCAATATCACTTCGGTTAGAACATTGTAACACTACTATTTAATAAATAACTTTTGCGTCTTTACAGTGCTACACGGAAAAGTAAACGATGGAAGGATTTTCCTGAACCATTGAATTATCTTTTATTTCCTACGTTCCGGCACGAACGCAGCCCACACAATGTTAATTACGGTTGGTCGCTGGATCGATTATTATGATTAGAAAAATAACCAATTATACTGAGAAAAAATAATTGACAGCTTAAATAATAATATCGCGACAAAAGGAATGTGAAAATAGAAAATAGATGTTAACATGATTTAGGTTTGCATAAACAAAAACTAGATTGAGGTTAGATTAGCTATTTCTCTGAGACACGTAATAAGATGTAGATTTGGGGAGATAATAGTCAGGGGTTAACTGGACATCAGAGAGAAGACAATACAGGCCGACCAGTGTTGCCCTGTCGTAAAATACTGTTAAATATTATATTTTAATATATACAGAATTCTTATTTATTATATACAGAAATACTGTAGATATCAAACGCAATGTTGTATTTCTTTTCTAAAAATAAAGTAAAAAACGGACAGGGACTGAAACATGTGCATAAAAGTATTATGTTTTTTTCTAAAAAAATATCTTCTTTGAAGTTCCATGTTTTGATAAGCTTCTGGGTTGGATCATTACTCCTGATCTGAAATGGAACACGTACATCAAGTCTGTTGCCCAGGTCGCTGGGAAAATGGTAGGATCCTTCTATCGCTCCAGAAGATATCTCACTGCTGATGCAAATCTCTATCTGTATAAAAGCAAAGTACGTCCAAGGATGGAGTACCGCTGCCATATCTGGACAGGAACTGCAAAAAACCGCCTATCGTACTTTGACAGAGTACAAAATAGACTTCGTGGCTTAGTGGGGGATGCCTTTTTCTCTTCCCTGCAACATGTCTCCCACAGAAGAGACATTGCGAGCCTGTCTTTCTTTTATCGTTATTTCCATGGCAAGTGCTCGTCTGAGCTCCAATCTATGCCCCCCTCGCCAATCTTTTACGAAAAACACCCGTCTAGCGGAAACCACTGTCAGTAATTTTCCCCACTCCTTATCTGTGCCTAAATCAAAACGTAGATTCCATGAAGAAAGCTTCTTTCTTAGAAGTGCGCACATGTGGAATTGTCTTCCCTTTGCCTGTTTCCCACCTGACTACAACTTGGATATCTTCAAGTTTCCTGATGAATCGCCCCCTTAAGTAAGACACTTTATCAAATCTCCAATACTAAGGATTACGACGATACTATCCCATTGATTACTGTACACGCAATAACCCTTACCCCGAGTGGCTTCCGGGCCTTGATAAGTGGCGACCTCTATGTAAAAAAATAATATTGGAGCTGAGATCAAAACCAAAACCGAAAGACAGTAAGTCATCATTAGGCGAGCTGGACAAAATCTTCAAAAAGTGTTTTCAAACCTACTTATTCTTAACGTGAAAAACAATTCACGCATGCGCATTTTTTAAACCATTGACGAACAGATAAAAATCCGATGACCCCCCCACCAATGTTTTAATTTTTGTATATCTTAGCAGCCTTTTCATCCAGATAAAAAACAAGCAACATTTTTCAAGATGTTTAAATACCATATATATAAAATTCAAGTCTGTAAATCAAAGATTCGTTCAGTATATAGGTTGAGAATTGTTGTCACACACATGATCATTGTTATAGATAAAATAGCATGCTGCTCCGTCGTAAACTACGCATAATTATTATATTATAATTATCAAGAAATTGAGATATATGCATGCGAGTATTATTTTTTTTAAACAGTTCTCTTCCTGTAAATAAAAAATGCTCGAGCTGATATCGAAACGAAATTTAGTATACCCATTAGACGAGGCTGTCACAATCTTTGCAATGTGTTTTCAAGCGTACTTATTCTTAACATACAAAAGTGCCATGTTTCACGGTCGCGCATGCATATACGAAATAAAGTTGAAAAACAGATAAAAACTCAATGACATACAATTAGCTAATTTCAATTTTGACTTCTTTAGTAGTATTTTTTATCATGATGAAGACTAATTAAAAGGTTTTCCACATGTGTGAATACTCTATATACCAAATTGGAAGTCTGTAGATAAAAAAAAAATGTTGAGTTTACAGGTGGAGGATGTCCACACACACGCATTCTCACTTTTATAGATATATAGATTAGAAAGTGTATTCAGCGTTTCTGGTATTAAGTATAACGTTAAGCTTTTTGACAAATTGAGTAAAAGAAAGGAAAACAAAACCATGATGCATGTGCATGCGAGTATTATGTTTTTTTTTTCTAAACAGTTGTTAAAAAAATATTCGAGCTGAGATCGAAAGCAAAACATAAACAGTAGTCATCTTTCCAAATGAATACGAAGTAAAACGTTTTCCACATGTCGAAATACCCTATATACAAGATTTCAAGTATGTGGATAAAAACTTCGTTTAATATATAGGCTTAGAAATGTCCTCACCGATCTTTAAAAGTAAAGACGTGTGCAGTTAATAGTTAGGAGCAAATGTAAAATATTTAATACTAGATTATACTATTTATTTGCTTTAAACTTTTTTAAAGGGATTTAGCTGAGTTTCATACTAAATTCCTTTTTATATTCAAAATGATTCATTGTCATATTAAAAGTGGTTTGATTCCTACCAGTGCTATAATAGTATATTTAATTGTAAATGCATTCAAAGAAGCAGCTTTCAGAGAGTAAAAGGGCACAATGTCTTACTTTATCTGCTTGTAGAGATTGCCAGAAAGATGGAATGTTCCAAGAAGGGAATTCGAACAACCATTACAATCGTGCAAAGAAAGCAAGTCTTTCAAAAATAGAAAAAAAAACAAACAAAATAGACAAAAAAAAAAGCAAGGCCGTAAAAAGTCTGCAACCACTAGGGAAGACAGATCTTTGAGAATAGCATCCCTTGAAAATAGGAAGAAAAGTTCTTCGTAGCTTGCTGCTAATATTAGGGGGCTTGCAAATAAAAATACATCGGCTCGAACTATGGGAAAAAGGTTATTAGAAGCAGGATTGAAAGGATGAAAATCTTATGGAAACTATACTTTTCTTACGAGAACAAACGATGAAATTCGCAAGAAACAACAAAACAAAAAAAAAAACATAAAAATTGGACACCTGATGATTGGCCCAAAATTATTTGGTTTGACGAAAGTAACTTTGGGGTATGCTAACAGCTTCTATTTCCTAAACTTTTAAAAGAGCATTTAAAATTATTGTGCGAATTCACATGCATGAAACCTATTCGGAAATTGTAGGAAATTCAAACTCCTTTTCATCAGAGTTTTGGCACCTATTGGAACGGTTTATATTCGCCGTAGGAAAGGAAAGGCATGTCATCATGATTTTGTGGTACTAACTGTCAAATTTGGAGTAGGAAAAGTGATGGTTTTGGGCTGCATTGTTTTTTCAGACATTGGACTGTTGTACACGTGTAAATGTAGAATGAATTCTACAATTCATACTAACATGCTACACCAGTTTTACCAAAACTCTTTGACTAAAATATTTAATAATACCATTCCAGATGATGTGATCTCCCAACAAAGCAATGTGTCATGCCATACGTCAAACGTTTCCAGGGGTTCGTTGGATAAAAATAGATTACAGCGATGAAGTCACCCCTGAATCAGCAGATCTAAATCCTATTGGAACTTTGTGGTCCCATCAATAAAACACAATGAGAATAGACAATAATAAAACTTCACCAAGAAATTCTACCACCTGCAGTAATTAAGCAAATTAATTTGCAACAACGAATAAGAACTGTTATAAAGACAAAAAGGGAACTTTTTAAATATTGATTGTTGGTAGATTAATCAATGTTTACTCCATTGTTGTTAACTATTAAATATATAAGTTGAGATTATAATTTCGATTTTTCAATGGTGCCGTATATTTTTTTTGTTTTTGTTAGCAATACTTTCTTGAATAAATTCAAGTATTTATACGAAAGTGAATTTTTACGTAAATGCTTGTTGGGAATAATTTTCCACTGGACCAATCTAGTACCGCCTTTTTAATAGGGAGCGGTATATATATATTATTTTTAAAATATAATTATCCATTGACACGTGTTTCGTCGTCCGCGACTCACTAGATTCTCTCGCTAGATTCAGCCACTCTGATAAGTCGTGGACGACGAAATAGATGTCAGTAGATGATTATACTTATATATATATATATATATATATATATATATATATATATATATATATATATATATACACTTCTTGAAAGTACATTTAAATACACGAAAAAGAAACTTCAACCAGCAGAAATTCCAGTGTGCTCAATACGTAGGTAGAGCTAGAATTCGCGCATAAGCCTGACGAATCCTATAGTGGATGAAACGCCGAATATTCAGTGTAGCTTAATCGCCATATATATTTCATAAATTACTATATATATATATATATATATATATATATATATATATTTGTGTGTGCGTGCGTGCGTGTGTTTATATGTATATACATATATCTGTCAATATCTCTATTTCTCTATCTTTGTGTATATATATATATATTTGCACATATATATGTGTGTGTGTGTGTGCGTATGTGTGCGTGTGTGTGTGTGTATTGTCTGAGCAAGTGTGTACTTTCCCCTTATCATTATTGTTATTGGTCCGCTTTATTTAATTTTTCTTTTTAATATCATTAGAAGAGTTATGAGTATTTGATTTGGAATGCACTGCCGGATAATACTAACCCAAGCAGGCGAAAACACTGTTTTAGCAGGGAATAGTCAACTGTCTGGAATCGTCCAGACAGCACTTTCGCTCACTGAGCAACCAAAGAGAATATGATTTCTCTTTTCACACTCTCAGCCATAATCGTTTCAGTTATCAGATCGCAGGGTATAAACGCAATAACAAAAAGCAAACTTTTCACTGTCTTTTGGCGACAGACATCTTGAGATAATATTTTATCCAACTCATTTATTTCCATACTTTATTTAATAAATATAATATGTATATACGCATGCGTATGCAGCTATATTAAATGTATGTGTGCATAAGTCTCTCATATATACGTTGCTAAGCATATATAACATTTTTGAAACATTTACATTGTCTGCAACATATAGGAGAAAAAACGCCCGATTTCTGCTTTTCATGCTTCGACTTCATATATCTAAAGCAGACTGATATTTCTTAATATTATTCGCTATACATACATCATTTCAAATTTTTACTCTTTTGTGAACATATACATTCACGTACATATATTCATGTATATATATATATATATATATATATATATATATATATATATATATATATATATATATATATATATATATATGGTGGGGCGCGAATGTTTTATTTAAATAAGTATTCGGCCAGACATTTAAAATAAACATTTCAAGAAACTTTTTAAAAAAATTAAACACCTTAAACTAGCATGTTCTCAGTTTTTGCTGTCATATATTTTTAAGTTATTGTCAGAATTTGGATCTATGAAGTAAACAGTTAAGTACATACAGATTAACAAAAGAGTTTCGGAGAGTCTGTAAGGGTCAACTCTTTCAACTTCGGAGCCAAATCTTCGTCCAAAAACTGATTTCAAACTTTCTGCATGTCTGAACACACTGGTAAAATTGTAAATGTTTAGACGAAACCTTTGCGTAATAGTTTGCTAAAGACCGTAAAGGTAAGATCTTTGGAACTCCGACCCTTTGGTGAGCAAATTTTCGGCCAAAAACCGATTAAAATGTCTGAATACACTTCAACTAATATTTCAAATGTTTAGACCAAAAATTGATTGAGAATCTAATTTTATTTAAAATTCAACGCGTTAATATTTATTATTTTGGGCTGAAACTAAGTTATACTGTTTGATCAATGTCAAAAGAACCTACATCTAAGATTTCAAGTGTTTAAACCCAAAATTGGTTGAAGCGTTTAGTAGAGTTTTCGAATGTCAAGTCGTTGAACTTTGACTCCTTGACGGCCAAGTTTCTGTCAGAAAGCCGAGTAAAAGTTTTTCTCAAATCTCAATACCCCTTTATATTAAATCCCGAGACTGAAAATTGACAGACTGAATTCTGTAGGAAAATGTGCAAATACAGACACAAACACAACCAATTAAACCTTAGATATATAGATCCGTAGAAAAACACTTATTACATATAAATATCTCGATTCCTTATTAGTACTATTATGTAACTTATTAAAGCTATACAGATGTTTCCCTTCTTGATAAAAACACACACTTCTTTTACTAGTTAAAATAAAATATATGTGCATGAACCATTGTCTTTGCTAGAATTCACTTTCATATTTTTCCTGAAATTTCTGTACATAAGGAAGTAACTATTACGACTATATTACTCTCTCTCTCCCCTTTCTCTCTCTTTATATATATATATATATATATATATATATATATATATATATATATATATATGATGAAAATGATGGAAATAGTATTCCGACAAAATATCGCAATTTCAAGCACTATTAAACAACGTGGAGGTTTCTATAACATAGCGCCATTATTAAGTAAACTTTTATTAAAAGAACATTATTTAACTGTAGATACAGGTTAACTTTCTCACACCATTCAAACACCCCCTGTAATAATTAACACATAATCTCAATCAATAAATTGCATAAAAAAACACTCATTTTATTTCTGTTACAAACTTATATTTGAATTTCAACATATATATCTTTTTCCCAATAAGAATATTAACTTGCGTTCATAGTTTTAAAATTACATTAACGACTATATGACGTCACTAAAATTTCTTCTCATTAACAGCGCCAGCCCTCCCCCTTCTTTTGGAATTTCCAACGTCTTTTTTCCGTTTCTCTGAGATAGAACTGCGTCACACTGTGCACGTGAAACATTTTCAAATATTTTGTACTGGTATTTTTGGTTTCTTAATCTTATTCATCCAGAGGAAGTCTCGAAATAAAGACGAAACGTTGATGAAGACATAATACGGTTTGTTCCTTTTTATTTTCTCTCTCTCTCTCTCTCTCTATATATATATATATATATATATATATATCTTTATCTCTACTATTATATAAATGGCAATTTTTGTGAGTATGCGTGTGTGCGTACATTTCTTTAGGTTCCGAAACAATAGAGCCATTTTTCTTTTGTTAATTTCACACAAATATTAGTCAAATGTCTGGCAGTGTTCTTAGAGTTGTTTTATTTCTTTTACAGAAATTCGTCCGGCAAGCATCGAAAATTGAATAAAGTCTGATCCTAAAATTCTTTCTCATAGGGGACAAATATAGGGAGAATTTAGCTTGCACCGACCGGGAGATAATAAAATCTACACCAATAATTTCTTCTTAGAAAAAAAAATATTTGCTGACTTCTGGAAACATAGCCCTATATTCGACTATAGATCAATCTCCCCGTATTCAAGCGCGGGTGTACCTCACCATTTCATGTTATTTTATAAATGTATTCAGTTTACGATTAAAGAAGATGAACTATTTAAGATCGCCGCCAATTATTTCTTTGTTATCGTATTTTTAAACTATAATGAGTTTTTAGGGCATTCATCGTCAAGTCCAAATATCAGCTAACGTGATATTGTAAGCAGACACAGACGAAATTTCATGAAGTACATAATCATTATTATATTTTTTAAATTTTGTATTTTTTTATTTATTTTTTTTGCGAATTAGTTTACCGGCCGAATTATTCCTCGGAATATATAATAATAAAGGATTGATTCAATAAAAAATATTACGCAATCTGCATGAAATAAAATATCATGTTTAAGTTAATGTACGACCAGGCCTGGTAAAGCCGTGTTCCCAGTTAGTATATATATATATATATATATATATATATATATATATATATATATATATATATATATATCCACGAAGCGGTGCCTGCGCGTGAATATCTCCTACCACACCATATATATATACCAGTACTGTACGTGGATGACTATAATGCTCCTTATCTTCGGTTGACCATATAGGAAAGTGATATAGAAATTACAATTAGCGTATTAATCTATACTCTTTGTTTTAATAAATTGAGCTTATATATTTCGACAATGTCAAAACATTGTTGATTCACTGCCCGCATTGCAACAGCCGAATAGCGCAACAGTTAGAAGTTCCGACTGTCGTTTGGGCGGTCGAGTATCGATTCTGGTTTTAGATTGTTGCTTGTTTAGCCGTACTGATGAGCTGTGAAAATGCGAAATAGTACTTTATGTTGATTACTATATATATATATATATGTATATATATATATGTATATGGGAGGTACTCCAGTCTTTAACAGACCAGAGATATCCACGAAGAGGTGCTTGCGCGTGAATATCTCCTACCACACCTTTGCTTAGTCCACTTTGCTAAATATAAATGGCAAGTAAAGAGTTTGTACAAGACGACTAGAAACAAATTCCAATATAAGCGGAGGGCACATACAGCACCTAGGATTCCAAAATGGTCACCCATCTGGCTAAAGGGTGATCTGACGAAACCTGTTGTGGCAACTCAATTATGCCGTATAATATATATATATATATATATATATATATATATATATATATATATATATATGCGCATTTGTATATTAAGTTTAATTGCAGAACAGTGTATGTATATATATATATATATATATATATATATATATAAATACACACACACACACATATATATATATATATATATATATATAATAAAATGAAAATAAAAATTATAATTAAATTTACCAAAATGATCCAAGATGGTAAAACTAAAGTATATTATAAATATTAAAGGATTAATATTTACAAAGTGATCTCAACCAGATGTAAAAGCTCGATAAAACCAAATAGGAAATAGAACTTTTAACATGTTTTATTAACTGTTTGCTCCTATTATAAGCTCTATCTCCTATTTGGTTTTATCGAGCTTTTACATCTGGTTGACATTAATTTATAAATATTAATTCTTTAATATTTATAATATACTTTAGTTTTACCATCTTGGATCATTTTGTAAATTTAATTATAATTTCTATTTTATTACGAGCTCCCGCTTGGTTGAGATTTTTATTCTCTTCAGATATGTTTGAAAATGAACACATTCCTCTGTCTGCCATAAATATCCCTATTCCTACCCAACAAGAATATATCCACAAATTTGTTCTCGCTTTGAACACTTTCCTAAAAAATACAAGGTGGAAGGCTTATCACCATGACTTAAGCATTAAAAATAAACTTAAAGTGTCTATTTCCTCTGAAAACCAACCTAACTCAGAAATCTTAACAAATGACCTCCCTATCAACTCTCATAGAGAACAAAAGAAAATCGAAAGAATTGCTGCCAAATTTTAAGGATTAAAAACTACTGCCCATCCCAAATACAACCCTTACCTTGAGAGGTTTGAGAATTCTATGTTAAATTTAGTCCAAAAAAATAAATTTAAGAAACGAAAACACCATTATAATCCGGTTACTCGAAAAATAAATATTTTTTCCGAAAAAGTTAAAAAGAATAAACATATATTCCTCATTGCTGATGAGACAAAAAAATTTATAAACTTGACTATCCTACATATATATATATATATATATATATATATATATATATATATATATATATGTATAAATAAGTTAATAAATCTTACAAAATTGTCCCTCCTAAGGCTTTAGATTCCATTAATTCTGAAGCTAAACTTTTACTGACTTCTATCGATATTCATAACTTCACTGAAATAATTTCTCTGGGTACCCCTAGATTCACCCTCAAGGACCATAAACCTAATTTCTTTGACAACCCCTTCATCAGATTAATCTGCCCATCTAACTCTGACTTAGGTGCTGTAAGCAAAAATATCTTAGATAGAATCATCCCTTCTATTAAGGAAAAAGTAAGTTTCCCTCTTTGGCTAAATTCAGATTCCGTAATTAATTGGTTTGTCTCCCTTAAAAATAAACAGCTCCTTAACTTCATAACCTTAGGCATCCGAAATTATTATCAATCAATTTCTTCGATCATTTTAAATAAGGCTTTAATCTTTGCTAAGAAAAATTCTGACTTTACTAATTTAGAAATTAAATTAATTCTCCTAGCGAGAAAGTCCCTTATACAATTTAACAATAAGCTTTGGACTAGAAAGGACACCCCTGATAATTTTGACATCCTGATGGTTGCTTCTGACTCTGCAATATTTACCAATTTAGTTGGACTCTTCTTACTGAAAGAACTTAAATACCACTTTAAACATATCCAAGGGGGCCTTTACAGAGATGATGCCCTTTTTACTACAACAGCCAGGCCAAGAGAGTACAACAAAACAATAAAAAAAATTACATAGCTTCTTCAATAACTTTGGCTTTCTATAATTATCGAACCAAACAAAAAACTTCAAATTTTCTAGATGTCACACTAAATCTTAACACGAAACTCATAGCCCCTATCATAAACCTAACCTTACGCTTTTATACGCACATAAATCTTCTAACCACCTAAAGTCAATATAAATCTATAGTACCATCCGTCTCCAGAGGAATTTCTGCTCTTTCTGCTGATAAAACACTTTTAATCAAACTGCTACTTTCTTCAATAATGCCTTAAGGAACTTCGCATACAAAGAAAACATTAAATACAACCATTATGCTCATCCTGCAGGCCGCCTGAAATCTGTAATCACACAGAATATGACTCGATAGAAACCAGTTCAAATAACAAGATCTGCTGCTATCAATAACAATGAACCAGTCTACATATATACTCAAAGCCAAAATACTAATCGCAGTACATCTATCCCACCCAGTCGCATCAGGAGAAAGAAAACTAGTTGGTTTAATCCTCAATTTAGCGTAAATGTCAAAACTAATATACCTAAGGAATTCTTCAACATTGTACAAACCTCTTTCAAATACCCACACAGATATAGTTCTATTTTCAATAAAAAAATCAAACAGGATTCCTTATTCAACAATGCCTAATTTAGCACAAAGACTCTTAACATCCAATAACAAAAAAATTAAATCAGCCCCAAAAATCCCTTTCCCAATTAAACCCTAAACTAACTGTAATTGTAATAACAAACATTTGCCCACTCAATAATGATTGCATTGATAAAGATGTTATATATTCATGCACAATTACTGAGCTCCCACGTAATCCTCCGATAACACACTAATATTTCGTCTTCAAGTTATCCGTCTTCCCATCCCCCATCTGATATAGTTACTAATCCAATATACCATTCGAGCAGGCCGCCCATCTACAATCATACAAGTAGCAATAATAATAATAATAATAATAATAATAATAATAATAATAATAATAATATTTCTTCTAACAGCCATTCTAACACTAAAAACACTCATTATCCCCTCCAAAATAATCCTCATACAATCATTGTCCCACAATATGTTGAACACTATGAACAAAATTCAAACTATTTAACTCATTCAAATAAGCAAATTAATATTAATATCAGACCTCGAGCTTTTAATAAAACACATACATATATCGGTGCAACTTCAACATTAATTAAGAAAAGAATATCAAAGCACATTTCTTCTTTTAACAGCCATAATTCTAATAATTACAAAGGAACTTCTCTAACCACTTTAATTAAAAAAACTTTACTCTAACAATACCCCTCGCTCAATCAAATGGACTATCATAAAAAAGTTAAGTCTTATACTCCAGGCTCTAAGGCATGTCGCCTCTGCACAACCGAAGCTATAACTATAATTACTTCCCCTCAAAGTAACAATATAATAAATTCTTAAAACGAACTGATCTCTTTCTGTACCCATAAGTCCAAATTTATTTATGGTAATTTGGAAATTACATAGTTATTACTTTAACCTTTCAGATAGATATATAATTCTTCTTTAACTTTATCGTTTTTTTCTACATACTTTCTTAATACTTTATAAATTAATAACCATTTATTTTACTTCTTTATTTCTTCTTTGTTTGGCCGGTTTTCTATCTGCAAACTCCGTCTTAGTCTAAATATTCCTATCTACCCACACATCTATACCCTGCATGTATATTTACTTATATTTTACTGTATACATTTACTTACATATTTACTTGCTTTTTCCTGAATTTGCAGATACCGGCCATCCTCTGCCCTTAAATTATTGTTTATTTTTATATTTTATTATGTATTTATTTACTTATTCATTGACTTATTATCTATTTTCCAATTTTTATTTTTTATTTATTATTTTATTTATTTATTGTTTTCATTTAGTGTCTTTTAAAAACTCTTGTTGACATTTTCTTAATTAATATCCTGTACATTTCAGTTGACTTATTTTTTTAATTGTTTTATTTTTTATTTTTTATTTTTATTTATTAAGTTATTTTTATTTTTTATTTTTTCCCTATTTTTTCCCGCCTTTTAACATCCTTTTTGTCTGGGTCATATTGTCATTTGTTTTTCTATCTTATATTTAATTCTATTACCATTTAATTGTTTTTCCTCTTCCTCTTTCCCTGATATTTCTTATCATGTCTCGTCAGTCGTATGAAAAGCATATCTTATTTTTCTTTTATTAATATTATTAGAATTTTCCCCTTTACTTTCCTTTGAAGATATTTGTGAATTATTCCATGGATTTTGGCCTTTTGGATTATTTTGGACCATCTTCCAATTACGTGATTTCCTTGGATTTTACTTGTGCAAATGTAAACTCAATTAACTTTCTTGGAGTTATATTTTTGGATTATACCGTCATTGAATTATTTACCTTTCAGCAGACTATCCATTCACGTGTAATCACCTTTTTCTTCACCATATACCCTCTGCTCCACTTTTTGTTATAAAGTAAGATCTTTGACTTACTTGTTGTTTGATCAAATATTTTTGTATGCAAAATCCTATCCCGCATCTTGCTAATTCCTAGCCTCTGATGAAAAGGAAATTATTTCTTCGAAACTCTGCAGATAAAGGACTATCCACTTATCAAGTGTTTCCTTTTCAGATTAAATATGTTTTAACTCTTTTTAAAAGTGTTTTTAACATGTTTTCTTAAAATGGCAAATAATTGAGACTTGCAAATCATATAAACCAGGAGATAAATTTTGTACATTATGTACAAAAGAAACCCTAAAAAAATTTTAAAATATGAAGATATAAAAAGCACAACCAAACTAGTAAATTCAAGACACGAGCTTCTATCGTGTAATCATAAACGTTGGTTTAAATTTAATAAATATAAACCACCTTAAATCATTAAAAATTACTCATTAGTAAAAATAGATTTTTTTTTTTTAATAAATTAAGTTAAACCAATTACCGCCCTTAGACTCGTAAATCAAATAATAAATAAAGCCATGACAATTATCTCCCCTTAAAAACTTGCAAAAAAAAAAAAAAAAAAAACTCTCTCTCTATAGATATTAACTGTAGCGTCTCTAAATCAAAATACGCTAACGGAAACAATTTACTGCACGAGCGTCGCCCTTTTAAAATTCATCATTCAATAAAATAAAAAGCTATAGCAAACATCTAAATGACTACTTTAAATACAGTTCCTGATTTCAAAAAAAGAAAAACCAAAAGGTAATTATATATCTATATATTTTTAAATCAAATTTATTATGTAAATTCAAAAATATATATATTTTTTCTACTCATTTCTATCTCTAACCTATACAAATTTTCTTATTAATTTTCTTATAAATTTTATATCCAAACCTTTTACTTCAATTTTTCAGATTCATCTGCCTTACTTTTAATGCTAGGTTTATTTTTGGTGTCTTTTCAATTCAATAGAAATCCTCCTAAATTTGCTGATGAGGAGACCGTGCTTACCAAAAAAACTATGTATAATTATTCTACGTGACTTCATGTGTACCACAAATAAAAAGCACGGATTTCCGAAACGATCGTACAGATAATTGACTTTGTTGTTGTTCCTTCTTATGAAACTGATTTTTAATTTAATTAAATTTTGATTTTTAAATTTTAAAAATTTTAAAACTTTTAAATTATAAATCACATTACTTAATATTGAATTAGCTCTAGGACATTTAAGTATCGAGCTTATTATATATCTAAATTACAACGAGCATTTCCTGTATTTTAATTAAACTAGTAATTTCACTATTACATTGAAATACACTTAGCTCTTTAGACTATTATTCTAATCTCCTTTAAATTATATATATATATATAAATATATATGTATGTATGTACATACACTGTTCTGCAATTATATACATATTATATATATATATATATATAATTAAGCAATTAAACTTTAAAGAATGAATAATTTATAAACCCAAAGTGGATACATAGATAGTTATATTTAAATTAATATTTATAGAACAGTCCTAACCAGGTTACAATGCTTAATATTCGGAGTAAAGTAAAAGTATGATATAAAAACTGCAGTTCCAGGTGAACACACATAGTTAACACTTCTTAATGTATGGGAGGAGGTAATTTATAGAATAAAATATTGAAATATACAAATGGTGGGGTATTTTCAGTGGAAACCACGTATCAAGGTAAACGTAGAAACAGAAAAATCTAAATAAAAATGGGTTGAATCAAAAGTGAAGTTATAAGCAAAAAATTCAAAGGTATAAACGGTAATCCGAATGATTGAAAGCTTGTCTGTAGATAATAATAATAATAATAATAATAATAATAATAATAATAATAATAATAATAAAATTACTACTACTACTACTACTAATAATAATAACAATAATAATAGACTCATAAATGAATCAAAATTTCAGATCCGTATCACTTTTGTTTGGGAAAGTTACAAAACAATTTTAAAAGTCAATTGGGGCAAATAAAAAGACTATGGGAAATAAGTCGCAAGCAGGCAGACAAATCCTTCGACCTCTTCTCCATCAGCATTACAAATTCAGAACATCTACTGCTTGTAACTCAGTGTAAAGTCGCCAAGGTGTGAATAACTAAGATACATTTTGTGCAACATCTTTATAAAGAAACGCTTAATTGTCAGTTCTAGTAATGAAAATTAAATGATAATAAAATTAACAATGAAATTAAAAAGGATCAGAGTTACTTATTCCTTCATAGAGCGATATTTATCCAGAAAAAAAAGCGTAAACAAGTCATTAAATAAAAATGAATGTAGACTTCCTGATATATATATATATACATACATATATATATATATATATATATATATGTGTGTGTGTGTGTGTGTGTATGTGTGTGTGTTTATATATACTAGTAGGGTGACATAACGTTGCCTGGGATTGAATGAAGATCAACGAATGTTTCACACTCCCACATTTTTATTGTCATCAAAATCTAATTTTTCATTCAAATCGATTGATTGCCTGCTGTAATTGGGGACCCATCGCTATGCACATAGTGACTAAGTTCATCAAATATTATAGTCTACATTGCACTTTAGAGAACTTACTGTTGATTTGGTGAAATTGTTTTATATACAATGGTTTGCATTAAAGTCATGTATCGTAGTTCACTTGTTCCCTAAATAGAAACATTAATTTGGACGCGCCCTTGTCATATAAAAACACCCTGTTGCTTTTATATGTCTGGTATTACTGGTATGAAGCGATAATTGATTGAATTTTAGTTTAAAATGAAACAGTCAAGTATTATTGTGAAATTGTGCTTTTATTTTGAACGTGCTCCTGTCATACGAAAGAGCATACTGTTCATTTTATATGCTTAGTGTTTCAACTTGTGTAGTAATAAAATGTCTCAAATGTAGTTGTGATGTTAATCTGTGTAAGTTGTCCATTTCTGTTAAAATCACATGTTTAATTTTTTCCTTGGATTGTCTAGATTATCGATAATCGATACTTACTGAAGACATTCTAAACAAATAAAATACCTTCGTGTGATAAAAAGGAATCATTTAAGATAATGGATAAATATATAACAGATATAACGCAATACTTCAGATGGTGAATCGTATATATTTCCAAACTTCCAGCGGTTAGAAGGATGCAACTAATAAGTAGTTTAAATATAGTTTAAATGCCTTTAAATAATTGTTATTTAAAAAAATTAATCGACTTATATTATAAATTAGTTCACTATTTTTCCAATATGAAATGTTAGTATTAAAAATTATTTCAATCGATAGTCATGAGTTATTAAGTCATACTTAAGATCTGCTAATGTTGAATTGTAAATTAATAAGTTACTTACATATACTTTAATTTTTATTTATTTATATATTTATTCATATTATTATCACTATCAACAATAATGATGGTGCTCATCATTATTATTTATATTGAAAGTAATATTTTTTAATTTTACATTTCACAAACCTTACTCAATTCTTATATTTATTTATTTATTAAATTTTATTTAACATTCATATTATAAGCACTCATGTATGGTTTTCAATTCAATTTAATTGATTTGTAAGGATAACCGAAATGATCAATCGTTTTTTTTTTTGTAGATTAGTTTAGTTTCGTATATAGTTTATAATTTATTTATAATAATTAAATAGAACATATTGGTAGAAGATTCATGAATTAATTAAAATTATTAGTACGAATATTTGGGTTTAATGACTTTGTTTGATAAAAATTCAATATGGCGTAATGGAATAGTATAAATACATTTGCAGCTTCTCTTCCAATCTTCGGATTTTAATAATAATAGATTGACTGATTAATATAATAATTAAGTTATTGATTTTGCGCTACGAAACAGATACTGTCAAGAATTGTATAAGTCAACTGAATTAAAGGAATAAATCATAAGATAGTCAACATAACGAATTTTTGTCATTTATTCTCCATATTGCTCTATAAATTCATTGAGCTTCCTTAATAAGGATTGATATGTATTATATGAAAATATATTTCCACAGAAATATATATATATATATATATATATATATATATATATATTTCATACTAGAGTGTTTTATGTCTTTGTTAATTTATTAATTATTATCATTATTATAATTTTTATTATTGTTGTTATTATTATTTATTTACACGGTACGATGAAATCTGTGTAGTTTTATTGTGACATGTATTATCGAATATTGAAACGTACTATATATATATATATAATTGACATAGATATAATTATATATATATATGTATATATATACATACGTATATATATATATATATATATATAAGTGTATATGCATATATATATTGATGCATGTAGGCAAATATTTGCAAGACATATAAATCCATAAATATTTTAAGACGCACACATTTGCATACACGCACATATATTATTGTTAGTAAAACTCATCCAGATAAAATAAAATCAAAACGTAAAATGCAGATGAGAATGCCAAGAGGAGCCTACTCTCCTGGGTTACAAAAATATCAACATTCATGTGAAATTAATGTAAGATCTTACCATGGGGTTTCCCTGTGGATACATTGTTGTGATGTTTTATTTGATTTTGGTTAAAATTCAACTTTCGTGAACATTCTTCTAATGTTTTTCTGCGCAGTACTTACGAAAAATGTGTTTCGTTTTATGACCTAAATATATATTGCCCAGAAATGGCTGTAAGCAAAATTAATACCTATGTGTATACTCTCTATTTTTTAATGTTATAGATGACTGTGCTACTTTTAGATACACATTATCTCAGGGATTTATATTTAAAACTAAATGCAAATTCTAAAATTCAAATATAGTATTTATAACAGACAAGCATGAATATTATTTATTTCATCATAATAATCAGAAACAAATGCGAAGTAAAGATATATCCTTTCGGTTCATGGTCGAATTATCCTTGTAAGATAATTAAAATAGGTAATTAGTACTATTACTTTTATTAAAATATTTTATTTTATCGAATATTTCTTTAGCCGTTTTTTGCATTTTAGTATCCAAAATTCTAATCAGCAATTGGTGTTTTATTACGTTGGAAACAGATAATAGTCAGCCAGATAAGAATTCTGAATTTTACATTTATATTTTTTTCTATCTTGAAAAGAGAAAGCGATTATTCACTGTAATGTGTAGGCTTCATTAATATCCTTGTTATACTGAAGAAAATACTTATGTCTATTGGTAAATAGTACATTTGGAATTTATTTCTGCTCCCTGTTTTCTTGAAATAACCAAAATGCAGACAATTAACTATAATGAGAGAAAAACATTTTTCTCCTAAATTCCTCATACAGATTGCCCATAAAAAAATATGATCATTTTCCACAGTAGCCCCTTACCATTCGTCGACGGAAAACAATAATTCATATGAGTAGGAGAAAATGAAGATATAAAAACTAGTCACTTTATATTATTAAAATGTATTCGTAATTACAATTATAGTCTAAAGTTAGACTACTTATTTCACCGAACAATATACACTAATATTGTTATGCCATCAATACAATTGCTAAAGAACGCGTTACATTTTATTCATTAAGCCGTGTGCATCTGATTTCTTGTACTTCTGTTAAACCGGATGTGTCGAAGATAAAAACATTAGATTGGGATATTCCGTCTATATTTATTTGAATTCATTTTTAAGCAAAAGGAGTCGATTCTTTTAATATGATATAAAGAATAAATTAATAAACATAACCAGTATTTCTGTCTGTTTGGGGAAACTCAAATGGTTGTTAGTGGAGCATCTAATCTTATAATGAACAAAATTCTAATTCATTTGGAGAAAACATCGACTAATAATTGTATGCTTTTTAATAAGTAATAACATCGGGATCGGACGTTGTTAATTTAAAGTATAGTCCACACTCACAATAATTTTATTTCAATCAAAATCAGTAAAATTACTAATATTTCAATCAAAACAACTGATTGCCTGCCCCATGAGGGGAACAATTACAATGAACCGGGAGGAAACTTCGTATGTCCCGTGCAATAACAAAATATTGTAGTCTACATTGCACTGTAAAGAACCTATGCTTAAATTTATAAAACTATTTATATAAAATGTCTTGCATTATAACGTTAAAATGCAAACGTTTACTATTATAATTCACTTGTACTTCAAATAGAAACATTCATTTCGAACGCGCCTGCCTTACTAATGAAAACACCGTTTATTTTATAGGCCGAGCTTGTACAGTTATAGAACTTCGAAAATGCACTAATGATGTTAAGCTGTGTTAGAAGGTAAATTTTCATAAACATAGAACACTTCTTTTTTCATCGGATTTCTTCGATTATCGATTTTTGATACTTCCTGCGGTCATCCCAATACAAAACCTATCTAAGAGTACTGTGAGACAAATGAAGTATATTATGGGATATTAAAAAAAATGGTACATACATTTTCGGGTCTATAGGGACCGAACTCACACGCACACACAAGCAACATGCATTTTATATATAAATAACGATATATGTCGATTTTCATTTACGTATGAATACAAACAAGTTGTAAAATCTGAAATTTTTTAGTGAGGAAACTTTACTAAAAACTTGAGGAACACCCGTCCCTGTACGGATAATGTGCCAGTATGATCTAAGCGTAAACTAGTTACGCCAAACAAACACTTTTTCCTTTGGCCATGTCTGGACACTTTTATATCAACCATAATTTGTTGTTACTTTTTCTTTTCTTCCGCGTTTCTATCTCGCGGAGACAGCAAAGTTCTGGTGGAGTTCCAATTCCAGTAGAGACAGCAATCTCTGGAGATTCGAATGCATACAATCGCTTCGAACAATCTTGACAACTATAAACAACACAAAACTTTGACAACAAAAACTTATTTCACTAAGCAATAAGCGTTATAAAATTGGTAGAAACAAAACGAAATCGTAAATAAGTATATTTGATCGTCGTGTAGTCTCAAGTCAATAATAATAAAAGAAGTCTAGAGGAACCAGGGGTCAAGTGACAACAAACGTTATAAACATCGACATTTGTTCAACCGAGACTACCATTTTAAAAAGTCGACAACGACCAAGATCTCACTCAGTCTTACTTCTTCGACTGTAAGCCCGTAGTGCAATAGGGGAAAAGTTGGATGTTTAATTGATACATATATAAAAGCCAGCTTCTCTCTTTTAACTATTACGCTCTGATCACCACGTAGTCACTATTAATAAAGAATTGCTCTTTCTAAAAAGTACTCTTTTTCTAAGACTAACTTGACCTCCTGGTATTAAATGGAAAATGTATATCAAATCTGTTGCCAAGCTCGCTTGAAAAATGTTTGTCATTCTATCCCCCAGAAGTTGTCTCACTTCCGACGCAATCCTCTACCTGAACAAGAAAAGATAGGTCATTAAATGGAGTACAATTGTTATGTTTTGAGCGTAGAACTTATCTTGCTTTGACAAATTTAAAAACTGGCTTTGGAATTCAGTAAGTGATGACTTTTTACTCCCTGCAAATCTTTCTTGCCAACTACGATGTGGTTCAGTGATAACGCTGTGCTAAAAATATATATATGTGTATGTATAAGGTAAAACGCTACTTGTAAAGTTTTTATCAAACAAAAGCGAACAGAGAATACAATATTTTGGAACATAAACACACACACAATCTCTTTAACACACATACGCCCGTGTGTATGTGTTTATACGATATATATATATATATATATATATATATATATATATATATGTGTGTATGTGTTTATATGATATATATATATGTGTGTGTGCGCGCGCGTGTGTGTATATATATACAAAGTTACACAATCTCTTTAACACATACATACTCACACATATATCTACAATGATATAAATGCAACTTCGTCTGTGTGTGTGAGTTCCTTTCTTATTCACTCTGAATTGGCTGAACAGATTTTCTTTAAAAGTTACAGAACTTTTTGTGTATGACTGTTGGAGTAATCTCAGTTAAGTTTTGTCACAGAATACTCCAGATAATTACCAACAATCGATAATCGAAACCGCTATTTTTACTGGGCTTGACCTTTACTCCTGATCTTAAATGGAACACGTACATCAAATCTGTTGCCAAGACCGCTGGAAAAATGGTGGGATCTTTCTATCGATCCGGTAGATATCTCACTGCTGATGCAATTCTCTATCTATATAAGAGCAAGGTACGTCCAAGGATGGAATACTGTTGCCACATCTGGGCAGGAGCTGCTAGAAAGGACTTGTCCTGCCTTGATAGAGTTCAAAATAGGCTTCGTAGCCTCGTAGGAGATGTCCTTTTCTCTTCCCTGCAACCTCTATCTCACAGAAGAGATGTTGCGAGTTTGTCTCTGATGTATCGTTATTTTCATGGAAAGTGCTCGACTGAGCTTCAATCTATCGGCCCCCTCGCCAAACTTTCACAAGAAACACTCCTCTAGCTGAAAACACTATCAATAATTCCCTCCACTTTTTATCTGTGCATAAACCTAAACGTAGATTCCATGAACAGAGCTTCTTTCTTAAAACTGCACGCCTGTGGAATTGTCTTCCGTTTTCTTGCTTTCCTGCTGACTACAATATGATTGTGTTCAAGTCTAACGTAAAAAAGTTCTTGATGAGCTGTTCCATATAAGTTATCAAATTTATCGAATTTTCATACTAATGATTACTATATTGTCCAATTTCCACTGTACACTCTTTAACCCTTATCCTTGAGTGGCCTCTTGGCCTTGATAATGTGGTGATGCCTGTGTAAAAAAAATAATTTATCATCGGTAAAATCACGTTTTCATGTCGTCGATTAGCACAAATTATAGAACAACGGGCTGTGAAAATTCTACTGTGGGTAAGTTTCCTTTTTTTTTTGCATGACGTGGTCTGTAGCTTTAAACTCCGCACGTAATTTTTTTTTTATCAACTGAAAAGAAGTTTATATAAAATAATTTTATAAAACAAACAGTAGGTACTTTAGAGTGCAATGTAGAACAACATATATTTTGGGGCTAAGGTGGACTAAGTTATTGCATGGGGGCATGTAAAGCTTTATCGCGGGCGATGTAGCAGGTTTCAATGACAACAAAATAAATACAAGTGTGAAATATTCGTTGATTATCTGTTGTGAGGTACACATCGCCCCTATTTGAGAGCTAAGTGGAATCAACTAGTACTATAAATGCCACTGGTTTCAGAGACTAGACATTATACCATCTTTAACCGCATGCTACGAACCCGTCCCTCTCATAACAATTTAGTGGCTCCAGTATTCTTTATAATAAATACATATTATATTTCTATACTTTTCAATATATATATATATATATATATATATATATATATATATATATATATGTGTGTGTGTGCGTCTGTGTATGTGTGTTTGTGTGTGTCTGTGTATACAAAATGCATGTATATAAAGTCTTTGATATGTTAGGTTCAACTTGCAGTATCATTAATCGCGACTGCTATTTTTTGTACTTTTAGTCGGCTTAAACTGTTGAACTTTGCTGTGTTATTCCCACTCACCTGCATTAATTAACAATACACCTTTACTTTAACTAGGTTTTCCCTGTATGAATCTCTTTAAATTCCGCACTACATTTTTGTTTTTGTTTTTTACGATACGTTTTGAATGAATTCAAATATTTATACGAAAGTGCATTTTCACCTAAATGCAAGTTAAAAAAAACAAATAAAATAACATCTACGTAAATCGCGATATATCCAAATAGTCGTGCGAGGTGGTCCAGTGCTAGGAGTTCAGCATCCTTGCATGAGGTCCCAATTTTGAATCTCGCTAGATTCTACCACTCTGATGAGTCGTAGACGACGAAACACGTGTAAGCGGATAATCACATTTTGAACACAATATATATATATATATATATATATATATATATATATATATTACATATGTAATGTTGTACTTAAGGCAAATTTATAATTTAAATTCAAATTTATATTTTACTCTATTTCTTTTCTATCTCTTACCCATATTAATTTTCTTAGCAATTTTAAATCCAGACCTTTTATTTCAATTTTTTTTAGATACATCTGCATTACTTTTAATGCTACGTTTATTCATGGTGTCTTTTAGATTTAATAAAACCCTTTTAAATTTGCTTATGAGAAGACCTTGTTTATTAAAAAACTATATGTAATAATTACTGTCCGTGGCTTGGTGTCTGCACGGTAAAAACACGGTTTTCCGAAACGATCGTACAGATAATTGATTTTGTTGTTGTTCCTTCTTGTGAAACTGAGTTTTGATTTAATTATAATTTGTTTTTTAAATTTTAAATTATCAATCATATTACTTAATATATATATATATATATATATATATATATATATATATATACAGACAAAACTACCTGTCATTGACTGTATTAAAAACAGCCTACAGAAAATGGACTCTGATTTATTAAAGTATGATAGGTTATAAAAAGGAAGGGTTGTAAAGAGATAGCTTCGAATTCGGGGATATCAGAACCAAAGTAAAATATGATGAAAGTAAAAATAAAATAGATAAATCCCATAATTTATTATACCATACCTGTTCACACTGAAACACTTATCACAATATTTTTGGATCAATATTAAAAAACCTTGTTAAACTTTGTGACATATTTCCATTCTATGGATGTCAGGCGCCAACGAACACCCCATAATTTTATTATACCATATTTCTTCAAACTGAAACATAATTATCAAAGTATACTTACGCAGATAGATATGAAAAGTCTTTATTAAAGTTTGTGCCTATTTCCATTCTATGGAGGCCAGGCGCGAACGCAGACTCCACAATTTATGATACCATCCCTATTAAAGTTAAAACATACTTATCAAAGTGTTCTTGTGTACATCTATATCAAAAACACTTGTAAACGTTTGTTTTTTTTTTCATTTTTAATTTTTTATTTTCATACTTTTTGGACCAGGCGCGAACACAGACCCCACAATTTTAATGAACCACCGTTCTGCAGGATCAAACATACCCATTTCTGTGTTTCCATACATCTTCTATCATTTTATGTCATCAGTTTCTTTAAAATAGTCAACCATATCGGAGCCTATCCGTGACCAGATACACACACACATACACACACAGACATTCAGTTTTATATTGTATATATATATATATATATATATATATATATATATACATTTTTCACGCGATACACCAAAATTTGTGGATACACAGTTTGAAAAACGCTAGCTTAGATCTTTATTTTGCATTTTTATACTAAGCATGTTTACCTGCAATGTCATGTATACGGCATAATCGCGTAAACAAACCGGTCTTCACTAAATCACTGAATTTTTTTTACATAGCCATCACCACATTATCAAGGCCAAGAGGCCACTCAAATATAAGGGTTAAAGAGTGTACAGTAGAAATTAGACAATATAGTAATCATTAGTAATGAAAATTTGGTAAATTTGATAACTTATATGGAACGGCTCATCAAGAACTTATTTACGTTAGACTTGAACACAACCATATTGTAGTCAGCCGGAAAGCAGGAAAACGGAAGACAATTCCACAGGCGTGCAGTTCTAAGAAAGAAGCTCTGTTCATGGAATCTACGTTTAGGTTTAGGCACAGATAAAGAGTGGGGTAATGCAACGTTTACTCTGGCCAATATCAGATATGATACAATTTTAGGAAACCAGGTGCTGTAAAACGAGGCCGTTCACACTTCCAACAGCTCTACCATTATACCGGGCTTTTAACGTTTTCGACTATCTTGCTGCTGGATAAAGCTGATTGGGAGAAGTATAGTATTATAGATTTGCTAAAATGGCTGATAACAGAAAATTATTGCATATTGTCACCTGCTCAAATTCGAATAGATAGATTGACCGCACCTGAAACTTCGTTTTCTCTCCCCCTTGTGGCATATATCCGAAGACTCTTGTTCATTGTTTTGGAACCATCACATGTAAACGTGCCATTACGTCAATATTTATAGGGGGCATCTGTACGAGCAAAACGTGTAGCTGTTTTTATGTGATATAGTTAAATATTGTAGGTTTTCAGATTTTTGTAGAAGTAAAATCCAGCTCATATTACTTAGATGGAATGAGATACGGGGCTCATCCCGTTCGTCATGACCGCGTAACAATTGTTCTTCCTCTGATCGTGTATTTTTCTTTCGGACACGCTCTTTTTTCATGCGTCCAGGCTGTTTACATCCCTACTGCACAATCAACCTGGTTCTGGCGGTGTTGCCCGCCAGCCTACTTTCTTAGCATTAATATCCCCAGCAAAACCTTTTCCTGAACTAAAACTCTGTATATCAGCCCTGAGAGAAACCGCCATTTCTCCATGCTATAATCGTGCCTATTTTTCCGTATTTGTAAGTAAATTGTTTTAAAATATCCACTAATTGACTAACAGGGGTTTTTGTCCTAGCAGAATCTGCTACAGTTATTAGTGTAATCTACGCACTAGTACGATGAATGAAGTGGCCTTACTTTTTTGTTAACGACGTTACATATTTTTAAATACTGCAATTCTGCTTTGTCTGAACACTTTTGATAGTATTCGCACTTAACAAAAATAACTAGATGGGTGAATTCTAAATAGTAAAACAAATAATAGTATTAGCTTTAAAAAGGAATATCACACTCATAAAAAAATATCAGGGAGAAAGAAACGCAAATGACAAGTTACGTAATACAATCAAAGCAAACAGTGTAAATGTAAATAGAAGAACCTTCAAAATTCCACATTACCCTGTTTTTATAAAGACATGCGTACATGTTTTTACGTCTTTTCCGTTCAATTCAGAATTTCGTTTCCTCTTTCACTCGTTTTCACACAAGGTCAGAGATGCATAGGCGTTACTTTTTCCATATATCTATTTGTTTTTCTATATCTTTAACGTACATTCTTCTATTTCATTATACCATGGTCACTTTTATAAGCTAAACTCTTCATGTTTAATGTTTCATTCTGTGCAGATATGCTTGCCGCAATTTTCTTTGGCTTGTTAAATCGTTTACTTTCATTCCTCAGTATTATCTTTATATTTTTACTTCTTATATGAGTTCATATATTTGATGTTTCTTTTTGTTTTTTTATCCTAATATTTTGTTATGCTTTTTTTTTCATGCGTTTGGTGTTTAATTCGTTTTGTTTATTAATTTCTTTCCCTCTCTGTTTATCGCCGCAAGATTTTACAAGTACAAAAGTCAGTCTCTACTCGCTTTTATTATTTTGAATCCTTTTTGCTCTAGATCTTGAGTAACTTTCGTGGGGATGTCGAGGATATCCCAGTATCAAAGTCTGGTTCCGTCAACAATTGTGACACCATGATCAGTTCCATAGCTACACCGCAGTACAAAAAACAACACATCTTATTGGTATAAATCAGTTGTAATAGCGTCATTTCGACTAAGGCACTAAGATGTTGTTTGTTTATTGTTGTTTTGATATGTCGGTCGAGATGTCATACATTGTGCGTGGCAGATGTATCGGTTAGTAGCCAATAGCCAGGCCTGAACATTTCCCTGACTAAAGGAAGGCAGTTTTCCTCAGATCTTCCGGTCTTGATACTAGCTAATCCAGCTTTTATAGACTGCCAGGGTCACCTCGAATGTCGTTTGGCCAAAGTGCTATATCATCTCAGTACTGAGTTGGTGTAAATCTGATGTCATTTTTATTAAAGAGGATTGATGTCAGCCTTAGGTTTCCTCATCGTAAATGGTGGGAAGTTGTCATTTGATCGATCTATTGCAATTTTTATTTGAGTATTAATTTACTCCAGTTCAGTTGCATTCTTTACTCAACGGTTTGTCGTCAAAGAGTAGTTGAACTGCAAGTTACTTAGGGGTTATATCGGCCTTTCTTTGCGATGGTTAGTTAACATTATTCAATTTATTTACCGTTTTCCCAGCCACCTTGCTGTGATGGGTCATTTCAATAGTACTAACTCCTTAACTTGAACGTTGTTTTAATAGTTTCTCTTAGATAGCTTACCAGTGATTAGAAGAGATCACGGTGGCATCAATTGTGATGGATGGCTCTCGTCTGGGTGAGGCCCCGTGTTTTGACAAGCTTCTGGGTTTGACCTTTACTCCTGATCTGAAATGGAACACGTACATCAAGTCTGTTGCCAAGGTCGCTGGAAAGATGGTGGGATCCTTCTACCGCTCCAGAAGATATCTCACTACTGATGCAATTCTCTATCTATATAAAAGCCAAGTACGGCCAAGGATGGAATACTGCTGCCATATCTGGGCAGGAGCTGCCAAAAACAGCCTATCATGCCTTGACAGAGTACAAAATAGACTTCGTGGTTTAGTGGGGGATGCCCTTTTCTCTACCCTGCAACCCCTCTCCCACAGAAGAGACGTTGCAAGCCTATCCTTGTTTTATCGTTATTTTCATGGCAGGTGCTCGTCTGAACTCCAATCCCTGGTCCCCCCTCGCCAATCCTTCACGAAAAATACCCGTCTAGCTGAATCCACTGTGAAAAATTTCCCCCACTCTATATCTGTGCCTAAATCAAAACGCGGATTTCATGAACAAAACTTCTTTCTCAGAACTGCACGCCTGTGGAACTCTGCTCCGTCTGCCTGCTTCCCTCCGAACTACAACTTTGATGTCTTCAAGTCTAATGTTAACAAATTCCTAATGAACCGCCCCCTTAAGTAAACACTTCATCAAATCTCCTCACTAACATAATGTAATTGCAATAACCCTTATCCCTGAGTGGCTTCCGGGCCTTGATAAGTGGTGATCTCTGTGTAAAAAAAAAAAAAAAAAAAAAAAAAAGTTTACATGTATAGATCACCTTACGAGAATAATTGTCCAAGAACGTAGTTAACTCTGCAATCCCTTGGGATTTGTTTTTCGCACATTACTATATAGTGGACTGAAAAGATTTATATTCATTGGAGACAAGCGGTATATTGGCGATGTTATAGTCTAGGTTCAGTTTGAAGCTATTATATTCAGTTCTTTCTTAGAAAATAGTAAAATACAGGTTCGATTATTCTTTATTCTCCATCATTTTCTCTGTTTTTTGTTGTTTTTTTTTTGATTTAAATGTTTAACATTTACACAGTATTATTTTGTTCACTGCTACTTTATTTTCCATTTTATTATTGATTAGATCAACCCCACACAAAACTACACCCGGGCAACAACAGATACCCTCGCTTGTCTATAATATAAATATTAAATATCTATGCGTTTGTTGTCTGCTGAAATTTTGACAGACACGTGACAAAACCGGTATCGTTTTTTACCTCGCACTTTCGGACGACAAATATCGACTAAATGACCAAAAACATTCATTACTTGACCCTCAACTGTCCAGTTTTCTACAAGGAAAGGCCGCATTTTTCATCCTGTCTTTTTGATTTACCAGGCCTTATTTCGACGTCCGCTACTTCCGGTGTTGCGATGGACGCAACGGCAAAAATGTCACGCTTTTTTCACGTTCTTTTACTCCTGTGCATCGGTCAAAATTTCGTCTTAGGATACAAGACAACAGGAATTAGAACAGTCATTAGAAAGTCTGCTGCAACGAAAATGAGCTACCTTCATAATCCTGGAAATTTTCTCACACATTTTTTATAAAGTAATCACCACTTATCAAAGCCCAGGCCACTTGAGGATAATAGTTAAAGAGTGTACAGTAGTCAAAGGGATTAAATCATAGAACATCGTTAGAAGTGTAAATTTGATAAATTGAATTACTTAAGGGGAACAACTCATAAAGAATTTGTTTACGTTGGACTTGAAGACGACCATATTGTAGTCAGCTGGAAAGCAAGCTAACGGAAGTGTATTCCACAGGTGTTCAGTTTTACGAACGAAACTCTGTTAATGGAATCGACTTAGGTCTAGGCAGAGATTAAGAGTGGGGGTAACTAGGGTGAAAATAGTGTTTTCAGGTAAACGATTGTTACTCGTGAATACTTGGCGAGGAAGGAACATAGATTGGAGCTCAGACGGGTATTTGCAATGAAAATAAGGATAAAGCAGAGACAGTGTCGCAACGTCTCTTCTGTAAAAATAGGCTGCAGGGAAGAGAAAATGGCACCCTATTATGCTACGAAGTCATTTTTCAACTCGGTCAAGGCGGGATAAGTTTTTCTAGCAATTCTACCCAGATATAACAAGAATACTCCACCCATGATCTTACCCGGTTCTTATATAGGTACAAAGTTGCATCAGCATGTAGATATCTACTGAATCGATAGAACGAGCACACCATTTTTCCAGCGAACTTGGCAACGGATTTGATGTACATTTCATTGCTGCCAAGTCTGGAAAAAATTATAAATTGTTTATGTATTACACATATTCCTCGCAGCCAAAGTTAAAATCGGTTTTGTCTTGTTATTCACTAAAACATCCAACGGTTTACGATTTATCTGACCTTATATCACAGAAATCGGAATCCAGTAAGAGCAATTGTTGTGATTTATCGTACATTCGTCGTGCCTTAATACATTATAATAATTTATAATTAACACTGTACGCCTTTAGATTCAAATAGGATTTCCGTCCATATGTCAAGATTTCTTTTGCAAAATAATTTTAGATGCAAACCTATATGAAAAGTTCGTCACTATGCTTATTGTCTGGTTGCATCAATTTTGTAAATAGCATTGGCGTTAAGATTATGTCTTCTCTTTAAAATTTGTAAACCATTAATGGAAATAATGCCACGGGTTATCTTTTAATCACTGAGCCCTTAATTGTTATCAATTTTATAAATACTTGACAATCGTTTATTATATTAATCGCTGATCTATGTCGATAGGAATTTCACTCGAAATGTGTGGCTTATCATAAAATCGATTATATGATCATTAAATAAAAAAAGGGTCAGATTATTACTTCCTATTAAACATTCGACACTTGTAAGAGCCTAGTACAGCTAAGGCCATATTCACTATTTTATGCCGGAGAGCATTTAATTTGAATATACCTTGTTACATATATCGTATATAGTCCTGATCAACTAACATAGCATGTTCTCGTCCTAACAGCAGTGGCAAGGTAACTGACATTCTCTGGTAGTGAGAAGTTTTATTGTCAGTGCGAGCAATACTAAAATACATTTGCAAATTATTAAGAACATACCATATTAGTCCACAGAACGAGAGCGTGTGGTCCTCGTGGTTAAAAAAAAAGATTTCTGTAAAAATTCTGTGCATACTACTGAGTTCAAGAAAAAAATAAAACTTGACAAATGAAAACTAGTTTAAATAATCCAAATAATACGAATTATTCCTTTTCAGTCTAGAAAACAAATCAGAAGCATGCCTTTATTTGTATCTTTATATAGTTGATTGCCAATTTTTAGGCGTTTTACCACTCAATTTACTAATTATTTAAAAAAAAATTACTTTAATTATAGTTGATCAAAATTTGTGGTTTCCATTAACTAACACATAGTATTTGAAGGTTGAATTCATCATTTTCCTCTTGTTACTTTCGAAGGAAGCATATCGTACGATGACCATGCCGCCATAGTTTCATTATACATAAATAATTTTAACATTAGTCATATTTTACTTCGTGAGATCACGGTTAGTTTGCGTCCAAAGATCCTCTAACATAACACTACGATTGGAATCATTTTACTCGTACAATATTTAATAATTTTAAAGCTCACACAAAGATTGTTGCAAAAATACAACCTTCTATTTAAAAAAAAAAATAACCAAAAAAGTAGAAAGTCACTCCCACTCCTAATGCACTTTTGACATCACTTGGTAAATCCCACCCCGTCAATATCTGCAACAGAGGTATGGAACATTCAGCTTATGAATGCATAAATCCAGTTAGAATGAGAATCCAATGCGCAATTTCTTCTGATCCATTCGGGCGGAAAAAGAGGAAGCATTAAATTTGGAACCTCATTTCTAAGTATGCGTTTCATCGCAGTAAACAATATGGCTCCTTTATATATTTGAAGTTTTAAATGATATGTCACTTTATTGGTTAATCCAGCTGCTTATTAACGTGAGTAAATTTTCACTTTTGTAGAAACTGTTAAATGACATTCGACACATTCTGATCGTGTGACACTTTTTGCATGTATTGATCGTTTGCAACATTTAATATGAGAAATCTTCAGGTAACCATGTCCACTTATTTGCATGTCGAAATCAATTATGCCCTTATTCTAATCGAGTTATCGACCAGAAATTCTCGCCGATTCGTTCAATTAATTCCTTTCTCTCCTCACTTTCCCGTGAATTGACACGAATGAACTTAATTTAGAATAAGTAGTTAATTAAGATGTTAATTATAGCGAAACAAAATTTCCGAAAGAAAGGTGACTCGGTGCGCTCTTCAGGTCATCGCAATCTTGCTCAATTATGAATATGAATTGAATTTATTCAATAATTAATTGACACTGAAATTTTCTAATACCTAATCGCTGACCGTACCGAGTCACTTGTTGAAGTTAGTTTCAATGCTGTGGGTATGATTAGAATTGCTCATTGTTGCGCGTGTGGCATTGGCTTAATGGTTATCGTAACTGATTAAGGAATCATCTATTTATGAAGTTAAATCTATTTAAAAGTTTAAGTAAGGTAGTTTTAAGCTTAATGGTGCGTAATGTTTAAATGGTTACCGTCGTGATCTACGAAATTAGTCATGGGAATTTAAACTTCTCTTATATATAGTATGTCCTTAATAACTTGTATTCTCACGATGCCAGTGTTGAAAAAATGAGGAAAACGTCTAACACATGAAAAGCAAGAAAGCAATAGTAAATCCGTTGACTTACCTGACACGCAGCAAAATCTCACCTCTCTTATTTAAGATACCTAGATGCCAGAAAGTTTTTTACCGATAATTTCTTTCTTCCGGACTGATAGAATTAGAATTCCCTGTTTTCTGTACTGACCCGCAAAAGTATATCATGTCATATGAACAGACATCTCGTTAGTGAACTCTTCACAGTCTGATGTTATACCCAATTCCAAATACTACCCTCTTGCGTTTCAAATGACAAGATGTTTGGTTTGGGTACAAAAAAGTAAGTAAAATAAATGATCTGTATTAAGAGAAAAATAAAAGTAAGTAAAATAAATGATCTGTATTAAGAGAAAAATAAAATTGTGGAAATTACAGATTAGAACTTACTCAAATTATTATGTATAAATTACACCAATGGATTCGAACTCCGCGTGATTATTGTAATATATCCCATTAAAACATGATATAAAAATGCCCGGATATTCTCATCTTTTTACCTATCAAACTTCGCAGGCCACTTTAGGATAAGGGTTATTAAATGTTAGATAGATAATAACGCGATCAGTATTACGTGAACTAAGATATTTGTAAATAATTTAAGTGGACAGCTCACCAAAATCTTTTTTACATTAGATTTGTAAACGACTATGTTATAATCATCTTGGAAGCAGCCCAACTGCATTGTGTTTCACAGACATGAAATTCTAGGAATAAACTCTGCCCATGAGAAGTTCCTTTATATTTAGACACAGACAATTTTTTTTTTACACAGTGATCACCACTTATCAAGGCCTGGAAGTCATTCAGGGATAAGGGTTATTGCAAGTACATTACCTTAGTGTGGAGATTTGATGAAGTGTTTACTTAAAGGGGCGGTTCATTAGGAATTTGTTAACGTTGGACTTGAAGACATCAAAGTTGTAGTTCGGTGGGAAGCAGGCACTTTATGGTTATTGTAACTAAATAACTATTTGTTGCACACATTTTATAGGCGGCATTATTAGTGTAAGCTCAGTCGAGCACATAAAATAAAACCAAAATTAAGGAAGAGATATATATGAAATGATGTTTTTGTAAGAAAGAAGGAAAATAGGAAGCAAAAACCTCATCACCCATTAGATTTTAAGGATGGTTTTCTACACTGCCAAGGCAGGAAAGAGTACTCTTAGGAGTTCCTTCATGTACATGACAAAAGCACTCCATAATTGGCTTTTTTACATGCAGAGAATTGTGTTGGGCATGATGTACTTTCTGAAGCTATGGAATAGTATGTAAGTCTTCTATTTTTGATCATATCCAGAAGGTCATATCCAGAAGTTTGTCAATGTTAGTTCAAGTGTTATTTGAAATACATTTAAAGAAACTGACAATTTATTACCCCATTGTGCCACACGCTTCAATTCGGAGGAGGGAAAATCTCGAAAATATGTGTTCATTGCTATCATTTCAAGTGTTGCTGTAGATGTAAGTCTCGTCGGCATTGACGTCGGCGAATGTTAGTAGAACACGATTTCAGAGAAAGCATTTGATAGTTGGGATCATATTTCCAGCTATGGAATAGCTGGAGATCTTGTGAAATAGACCTTTTTGACAAACCATATAAAATGACTTAGAAATATCAAGAGTAACTGCTCTACGACATGGTCCTCATCAATAGACTCACTGCTCCTCTGTAATATTACCGTCAGCTCACCAACTGTTGATCTATCGAGGCGGCGGCTACATTGCTTGTCGTTTTATAGATTATTTTTCCAAGTTTTTCCAACTTCGATACTAGTTCACTTCGAATTGTGCATTTGCCGTTGCTTGAAGGTATCATGTCGCTTGCTAGTTCGTCATAAATTACCTACAAATAATCAAAAATATATTGATGCTAGAAACCGTTGTAAACGAGAAATAACCGCAACTAAAAGAAAATAAACAAAATCCAATGGGTTAAAAAAAGTAGAAATTAGTGATTTACATCGTTCTTCTAAAATATCCTTCAGTCGAAGTTGCATTTCTGAAATTCACCAGATGTGGAAATCAGGCTTGAGTTGGGTGCATTTCGATTCATGCGGTAGTTGTTTATTTGAAGTTCAAATCATAAAAAAATTTCAGTCATCTCATAAAATGTATAGAAATAATATACTGAATTTTAAAGAGCCGAGGACAATTTTCTGTACAAAAAGGCTATAAGTTATAGAAGGCACCTCGTACCTCTAAAAAGCCACCATTCGTCAATGTACGCATTGTTGTATTCACACCTGGGTTGATCCATTGATAATTTGTCCCTCCTTCTTTTACAGGCTCCAAATGAATATCCCTAGATGATCTCATCGCACTTTTCTTCGCTTACACACCCCTACCAAAATGGTTAGCATATCGATCCCTTTCATTTTAGAGGTCGCTAAATGCTGGAAAAATCTGGTCGAACAGTTTTCCTTTTCAAACCGTTCGTTTGTGGTATACCACTGTAACCTGTTTCCCTTGATTGTACTGACACGCAGAAGTTTAATTGCAATACAAACCTCCATCTAGCTTATTTCCTAAAACATGGCCTCATAAAGACCCTTAAATCTTGCCTTTTTCATGTAAATATGACTAAATTTATCAAGATAAAGTAACTTCATTTGAGAGGTGATAGCGGTTACGTAACTACAGTTACAATCCTGCTACGTACGACGATGTAAAAACAGGTGGGAATTGTAATTACCTTAAGGTTAAATGGTAATCTATTTTACATCAGGAGGCTGCAGGAAACGACTCGTCGATATTGGGGGCCATCACTGAGCTGCAATACACAGACGACTGTGACTTAGTTTCCCATCCGCCGAAGGTCTTACAAAACATCCTTTCGGCGCCTGTAACTGCATACATCAGAATTGGACTAACAAACAACACACATAATACAGAGCTACTCTGCCAGTACAGTGTTGTCCTCCCAGAAAACCCAATAACTCTGACAGAAACAGGGCAGCATAGGCTAAGAGTACCCACATCAAGGAATTATAATGTTTAACACCTGCTCCTTGAATGACGAGATACATAATCACCTGAAGCAAGCATCAGCATCCTTTAGTCAGCTAAGCAGCAACCTTAGACTAACACCAACACGCTAGTGTGCAGAGAAGTGTGCATAAACCACATTGCTGTATAGACGACTTATATCCGCCATATGAGAAATCTAGAGACTTTCCATATAATCTCCGGAAGATAATTGGCATTACCCGAAGGGAAAGAGTACCGCACACAGGTTTTGGCGAAGGCGGCGGTGAGTCCATCATGATCCAATGCCAAGTCAGGTAGATGGGCACATCCTTCGGGTACCCAGTCATAGTTTACCTCGTGAAATCGTCTCCAATCAACTACTCCAAGACCGACGCAGAGGAAGCATTTCAAAGAACATATCAAGAGATCCTTGAAAAGTCTCGAATAGACTGATTTACTAGAGGAACTTGCTTTCTGTCAAACTCTCTGGCGCGTGCTTTGCTCACAGAAAGTGGATTGTATTGGGGAACTACGAATACAGGACTGTAGAGCGAAGCGTACGAAGAGGTATAACTTTCAAACCATCTCTGCTCCACATGGCACCTCGTGCACATATCTTATTGTTGGTCCATGATTGACCTATTTAAACATCAACAGACTCAGAAAAAGATCGTCCACATCAGAAAACGATGGACAACAAAGAAGAAAAAGGAAATTTTACACTTCACCTAGGATCATATCTTATAATTTTACGACAGTAATTTTCCGCCCTCTGTTGTTGAACAGTAAGTCTGCGCGTTGTTTTGTTTATAGTGCATGGAAAAAACGAGTGCTTGTAAACATCCGAGCTACGTTGTGTACGATTTTAACGATTAAAACGATGGTTATTAAACTGTTGCTGCGAAATCGCCAATATAATACCTATTAATAATTCGCTTACTTTATACCCCGATTTCAAACCTTCTACCATCCGTTTTGCGAAAATAGAAACTAACATTAAACGCCCACTATCATCTTTACAATCTGGATAGAATTCTTTTTAAATGGAACCGCATTTATTGCAGATTTAGTGTTTATTGTCTAACGAAATATAGATTTGTTGTTATATATATATATACATATATATATATATATATGATTTGTTATTTCATGTTTATATTATATCTTTATATAATGCAATGTGTATAGGGGCTAGTAATAATATTATTAAAACTATATTAGATAAGCTACAAACAGGCGTGTATGTTTAAGTCCACATCATCTAACCTGATTATTATCTGCATAGATAAAAGCTGAACACTTCTTCGTAGTTTACATTTCATAAACTAATACTATATATATATATATATATATATATATATATATATATATATACATATATAAGTGTAATGCATCTCTGGAAAATTTAATGCATAGTTTTTAAATGAATAAATTTTGTTTTGGATGCGCATTTTTACGATCGAGCACTTTATTGATTTATTTGAACATACATTCAAACACAGTATACATATATATATATATGTGTGTATATATGTGTGAATATATATACATATATATATATACTTGTACGTACACGCAGGTGTTTATATTTGTGTGTATGTGCGATTGCGAGTGGGTGTCAATATGGGTGTCATAATGTGTATATGTGTGTGTGAATGTAATGGCGATAGTGTTTATACTTACACTTAATTTTATTTACTCGTAACTTACAGTTTCCATACGAAGTTATCCTCAGATTTTATATCATTAGTCTCTCTTCTAAAGTCTTACGACGGCTGAAATCCTATTAAAGTATTTATGTCACATTAGAATGTGAACTAATTAACCAGATTTATAATCACCGACGTTTTACCCCAAAGGGCGTCATACTATGAAACATTAATAGTAATGCGCTACGCATGTCAAACGATATCTGGAATTAAGTGTAGGATTATATTGCTGTCAGGTAAAATTTAACACCTTCAATTGTCGAAGACAACGGCTTCATCAAGTAGGATTTCTATAGAAGGTGTATTAAACAACTCATATTCAGGATCTGAAAACTATTTTCGCTTTTTTTGCTCTATACTCCCAGTTCTTAAATTGTTACATAGCACGGATTGCGATATGCAAATTTATGCGATATAAAGCACCGCTAAATAATAATAATAATAATAATAATAATAATAATAATAATAATAATAATAAAAAATAATGAGTGTAAAAAAGAATAAATATGACGATAACGTAATAGAGGTGAATGAGATTCGAGATCACGTTAGAGACTGTAGTCGCAATTCTTCTAACGCACTCACCTCTAACAGACAGAAGGTGCGCTCTGTCTGCTATCGATACGCAGGGAATGGTAAAGAAAAAAAGGAAGAAGAAGAAAAAAGAAGAAAAAGAAGAAGAAAAAGAAGTAGAAGAAGAAGAAGAAGTCGTATACGTGGTTGGTTTTATTGGGAAACAGGCTAGACTATTCGTGAGAATTCCAGTGATTTTAGAGGGATAAAATACCAAACTTGGACGGAAAGCGGCTGTGCGTTTGCTTAAAACAGAAAACTGGAGAAAAAGACCATTTCAAAAGAGAGTATCGGAGCCTAAGGATGAAAAACCCAGCTATTTTAAAGCTATTTTGGCTTACAAATGGCAGCCAAAGAATTTGATATTCGTCTGATTACTGTATTTCATGGCGTCTTACCCGATTACACAGTGTGCGAAATGTGTGCGGTTGACAACGTCGGGCGTGCTTTACCACCAAGGCTGTGAGGTGGTGCACTATGCATATATTGAGATTAACCCATGAGAAGAGGGCGCATTTATAAGCAAGTAAATCGAGCCATCCTCATGGCTTTCGCGCTTGATCACTTTGTGGCATATAAAAATTTATCTTCCGTCGTTTGCGCCTGGGGAAACTGTCGACAGATACCTGAGTGACCTGCACGATCTTGCACGGTTAATAGAAGAGAATCCTTTTGACCGATGACTCCATTGCGCTTTCGTATCAAGACAACAATGCGGGGATACTCCAGAATGGAACGGATGACCCTGGTGTAGATTCTCACGAGTGCTCGGGTTTTAATGACGGAGGGGACATACGAGAAGGAACCGGTTGATGTAGCTATCGGGAGGCGCAGAATTCTTCCTCGTGTGCCTATGAAGCAACAGTCAAACTTCGACCAGCAGAACGCATTCGCAGTGTCGTTCCACAAGTGTGGAGATCTCAATCATTTTACCAGCGATTACCGGCAGCTCAGGGGCAAGGATATGTGGCATCAAGCCGTTCGGAAAACGAGGCAATGGGACGAAACACCAACACCCTCTCCCCAGATAAACTTGTAAAGGTGCTCCAGTAATAAAGATAAATGTTGATGGTCTGGATCGAATAGCATTAGTGGATTATGGTTGCTCATTATCTGTCGTAATTGGGTCGTTATGTCAACCCAAAGTACGGAGAAATACTGCAGTTCTGACGACAGGACATAAATGCTTGTTAAGCTATGGTGTTGGCAGCATAACATTTACACTATCCAACAGTAATCTCCTGAAGACTGACGCACTCGTGCTATAGCACCTACCAATATGGTCTGTAAGTACCGTATCCGGCTTAAATGAATTTACGAAACAGCAGCACCGATACAATCAACGGGAAATTGTCTACAAAATGAGTGCCCGAGTGTGGATAAATGCTCCAAGCGGACCATGTATCACAAATTACGGAGTGGAGCGTGGGACTGGGAGTACCAGTACGCAGAATATATCAGTTGATGGAATGTCACGCCATGTGTGAGACCTAAGACTCATAGTTAGACCGGATCCGCCAATAGCCTCCTCTGACACGTTTTGATGAGTGGAAGTAACCATCAATGAGACGCTGGGTCAGTGAAACCCCAGTGTGGATGAAAGTTTTTGCTCATCCGATGACCTTCCGGATGAAGACACAGTAAGTGTATGTACTACATGGTGACCCCCCCCCCAAAAAAAAATAGAGGACATTCAATTGTTTTTCTGGGCATTTTACAGTCAACGGAGGAAAAAAGGGCCAAAGAGCCTAGTGTTTTGATGTGATGTTTTGAATATGATAAACTAGTTATGATCAAAATTTCATTTCATTTGGACAAAACACTAAGAAACGAGACCTAATTAGAGTTGTGGCGCGTTTTTTGGAGGTCACCCTGCATTCCTAATAAAGCGGCCACGATTATTGTGCCGCTGGGATAAAGCACACGGTGCAAAGGTCCAACCTCTCGAGTGTTCCATTTGTGATCATAGGATCAGAGAGGTGCTGTAGTAATTCTTCTAAGGCATTCACCTCTAAAAGACAAGATCTGCTGTGCCTGATGCCGATACACAGGGAATATGAAAAGAAAAAAAAGAAGATGTAAAAGAAGAAGAAGAAACAATAGTTGTGGTTGGTTTTATTTGGAAAAAGGCGAGACTAACTGCGAGACTAACTGCGAGACTAACTGCGAGAATTCCTGAAACTTCAGATAGATATAAGACCAAACTCGGACAGATAGGCTGCTGTGCTATTACTCAAAATGGAAAAACGGTGACAGAAAAGAAAAGTTATTCTAAAAGAGAGTTACGAGGTGTAATGCTGAAGGACCTAGCAGTAGATAACGCTGAAGATCATGTAAGAGAAGACGATTGCCTTGGTAACCTCACAGCCGAGGAAATTAATATCGTTGTTACAAAGAAAAAGTAAGTTGATGTTATTCTTTATTCTTTGTCTATTTCGACTGAGAATACAACGTGTTGGTTCCCAACCAACTTACAAAATATTTTCTTTCTATTGAAAAATTGGCTTTTACAAAAATGATACCAACAATTGCTTAATATCCTGAATAAATGAGTTAATTATCACTAATATATTAAAACCAAATATGTTTAATTTACATTATAACGCATAGCATCATAGCATACCTCTCATCCATGTAGTGTTTAAATAAGAGAGTAAAAACGATTTTATTATTTTAAAAAAGGTATAAATTTAATGACTTTCTTATATGAGTTAGCTCTATCAATACCAACTTAGGTAGAAATCCTGCTTGTAAATGAATTTACCCATGATCACCATTTTAGTAGGCGAATAAACATAAATTGTACGAAATTAACCAATACGTCATTGATAGAGAAACGCCGACAACATAATTGGAAACGAAAAGAAAAAAATAAATCAACCTTTTTTTTACAATTTTCTTTCTTGTTTGCCTTGTTAACCGTTTGCAAATAGGAACTTCCGGCAAGCAAAACTGCAAGCAAGAAAATAGTTTATCTTTTCTTCCTTCGACGGCTTCCACATCACGACTTTCCTATTTCCCACAGAAAAGAGAGTTCGTCGGAAAACGTATAAATCAATGAAGCTTCTCGTTCCAGTGAATTGTCCGCGTAATAAGTAACGGATCATCGCTGCAAGTGTTCCGCCTCGTTCAGAGGCAACACATTCGCTTTCTTTTGTGTCGCTTGTGAATGTAAAACTGATAAATCACACGATGAATTCCGAGTCGAAGAAACAAAATACAAAAGCAATAACAAACAAAATGGATTCCTTAGAAAATTACGAGAGGGAAACGAACGTCAAAGCGATAGGGGTTAATTTTTTCAGCAAATCAAATCGCTAATAACTTAATAGAAATATCCGAGAGTTTGAAATCTAATAAACAATGGAACAGCCATAAGAAATGCCTCAGTTGTTGAACATATTAGAAGTTGACAAAGAAGATATTTTTCACACCAAGATGAGGACTTATCATGAGCAAATAAAGCATTTTCCATTTAACTATGTTTTCTGCACCAGAAAACTTGTATAAAGTCGTATAACATGCTTTCGACAGTAATGTTCTTCATGCTGTTTGTAATTAAAGTTATAAACAAAAGTTGAAACTAAACATTTCTGTCTGTACCTATTAAGCTCATTGTATCTTTGTTATTTATGTAAACATATTTTATCTAGAATATACATGCCTATAAATATAATATAATGTAATATATATGTGTATATATATATATATATGCATGGATATAATATAGCACGTATTACTCAACTTTCTGCAGTTGTTAACTGCTAAAAAACGCCATTAGCTTTGGTCACATACAGCAAGTTAAATAAATAAGTTATTAAAAAATAAAGACTAAGAATTAATCAGTCAAGAGGAACATTTGTTTTAATTAATAATTAACAGTGAACTTGGTAAAGCTAAAATTGAAATTAAAATGTTTAACCTATATTTTTTAAGTTGATAACAAATAACAATAAATTTAGTTTCTCGTGCGTTTTCGATTTTTTAAATATATATATATATATATATATATATATATATATATATATATATATGTGTGTGTGTGTGTGTGTGTGTGTGTGTTTTATTTTTATTACAATTTTATCTTCATAGTTACACATGTTTCGGTTACCAAATCATATTAACGATCCAGTAACTTCATCAGACGTTACAGAACATTACTGTAATGTCTGATGAAGTTACTGGATCATTAATAGGATTCGGCAACCGAAACATGTGTAACTAAGCAGATAAAACGGTAATAAAAATAATATATATATACATATATACACATATATATATATATATATATATATATAATGGCTGTATAGTTTGGTTTCGTATATGTAGATTAATGGAAACCCGTGTGATTATAAAAGAGTGGAAGACAAAGCAGGTATATAGTCATTTTATTATAAAAACAACTATTGGTCACATATGTGCATATATGTTTCAATGTAATCTAAATTTATCAACCCATCAGACGGAAACAAGAAACAACATTAAAACGAAAATCAAGGTTTATTCCCCTATCTATCCTTTCTTTCACACCTCCCACCCCTTTTCTATGTTTTTGCCAAACTTTCTCCTTAACCTCGACTGCATTTACAAACTCCCGTTTCTTTCAGAGTTTAAACAACACATGGATATATTTTTGTGTACAAAACGGATGAACCGTGATTTCTGTTTCAATGTGATTTTTCCAGTCCGAACTGGAACATATATGCACACATGTAATTAATAATGTGTGCATGCATATTAATGTGGAAATATGTTTTTCAATTATCTCCGTTTTAATTATACTAATCCTTTAACATGTGAAGCTCAATATAATTACAGAACATATAACAATTAAATGAAAATAGCCAATAATCAAAATTACAAGATGCTGACCATCTTAGCATTTATTCCTTTTTTTCTTTGGCAGCACCTGTTTCGTTTTGTAAAATCATTCATTAAATTATTTATCAATTAATGAATCTATTCTGCCGTTAACTCTATTTAACTAACTTTAATGGATTCATAGGTGATTTTTCTTCTGATGAGCGAAGTGCAGTATCGAGTGAAATAATAATTAAATGAATGATTTTGTGCTGTAATAATTATGCGTGTTAACGTACTTAAATCTGAAGACTGTCAACATCTTGAAATTTTTGATATAGCCTTGTGCCGTTTATTTTATATATATATATATATATATATATATATATATATATATATATATAGCTTTAAGTAAAAGGGAAAGAGAAAGATCAATTCCACAAAAGCAGACTTATCCGGATACTGCCAAGCTCAACAACAATTATTGGAGCTTATACAATTGGACAACAAGAGTATGAAATGAAGACACAAAACTATATATAGGTAGATATAGAATGGATCATTTATTGAATAATGGAATACAAGCAAAATTTGGGGGATAGAAGGGACTCTTTATGACAGCGCATTTCGAAGCCTAACGCTTCTCATCAGAAGAGTAGGGAAGGTGCTACGTAGCTTGGGGGAGATGCGGCGTCTAGCGTAAGGTTCGTTAGGGATGAAAAAGATTAAGAGGAATTATAGAGTGTCGGGGGAAGCTTTAATGAATTGTAAATAAATAAGGAGAAGCTTATTATATATAGTATGCTGTATAAGAATATGATTGTCTTTAACATAGTATTGATATTAAGGGGTATATGTATTATGGTTGAATAAGGGGTGTATTGTTGCTGTGTGGTAATTTATTTTAACGGTTTGTGGGGTGTCTATTTTCTATGGAGTGGGTAATTTTTTAATAATTGGGGGGGGGGTTCTGTAAGGTTGTAACACTGAAAGGTAATATGCGGCAATATATTTATAAGTTTCTGCTGTTATGATATAGGGAGTATGATCATTAGGGGGCGGGTGGCAATGACTATGAGTGCGTATAACTTTATGTAAAAGGTTAAATATACATAGTGATATTAAAATGGGGGAGTAAGGAACCATAGCTACTTATTAGAATGGTAAAAATATACCAAATAATAGTAGGGTAATTATAATAGGACGGAATATAAATAGTAATGACAATTATAAAATCATAGTAATAATAAAGTTGGAAATAAATTAGATGTGAAATTAAATATGAAAAAAAAATAATATTAGGAAAAATAAAATGAAATAAATAAAATAAAAATAAAGACAAAATTAAAAGTAAACATTAAATTTAAACATTAAATATAATGTTACCAATAGTTGTGATAGAATTAAATTCAAAATTACTGTTAATAACAGTGAAGATTGAGATAATGGTAGCAATTATGGTAGCTATGACGGGAGTGATAATACTGATATCAATTATAACGAAGATTATAATAATAATAATGATGATAAAAACAATAATAATAATAATAATAACAATAGTAATAGCATTAAAACAGTGCAGTAATAATAACGATAATGGACACAATAGACAATTCTCAAAGGAGAACCCTAAAACTAAAAACTACCCTATCTAATCAAGTTAGAATCCTGAGACAAAACAGAATAGACTTTACATTAAAACGGAAAATACTAAGACAATCCAAGTCATACAGCCCAGGATCTAAATAATTCATCCTATGTAACGGAGAGGCGACCGAGATTATTACGGTGCCTAAAAAATTAAACATCCTCAATTAAAAACAAGAGATAATTTGCAGTTGCAGACACAAAAGAAAGAGCTATTACGTTGGGACCAATGGAAATAGTGATTTCTGTGCGCAATGACAGCGGCACATTTAAGTGTGAACCAGGACTGGCTGTTTGTCTTTGCTGGCATTTCTTGGATCGTAAGAAGCAGTCTATATCGACAATAACCATTCAGTCAGTTTTGATAATATAAAGGACACGTTCTTTGTTAACAGGGAATTGAGAGGAATATCTGATGTAAATGTTGAGAAGTTATTCTAATTAGCAAGAGAGAATCGATATACAGTACAATTGGAGGTATATCAGAATGTTATTACATTTTGTTTTTATCTAAATTGAAACAACTGAGGAATCGGAAGATTCATATGTAGCCAGAGCGGATGATAAAGTCATTTATGAGCGAGTTGTAAACAAAGTCAAGGAGACGTGCATATTGCCCGTATGAGTCAGGCATACGGGTGATTTATAATCAATTTGGGTTAGGTTATATAAAATCGAAAATCGAAAAAGTATCCGCTCTTGTTCGACTTTTTTTTTTTTAAATTACATTTTCACTCCAAACAAGGCACATTGCCACTTTGGTGTAGGGGGCTACTATCAGGGGCAGCAACTACTGGGGCACTATGTTGGTATTTGGGCAGCAAGATGTCGGTTCACTTTACATTTGAACTTCTGCATATCAGTACAGTTAGGGAAGCAGGGACCTGGAATGGAATTCCAGAGTCTAGCGGTTCTGGGGAAGAAACTACTGGAGTAGAAAGATCTTTTACATCAAGGGATCTCTACCGTGTGGGGATGGGATTTAGCTGCCTGTCGGGTTTGTCGAGGGTGTCTACGTTGTGGGGGCACAAGTGTCTGCAGTTCGTCAGAGTATTCACCATTAAAATACTTGTAGAACAGGCAGAGGGTTGCAACGTTTCGTCGATGGGATAGAGGCTGAAGCATAGATGCCAGTTCAGGGCCTATCAGATTGGCGACTCTCTTTTGAACGTTGTGTAGGAGCGAGAGACTAGCAGCAGATGCATCAGCCCAAATGTGACAACAATACTCCACACATGGGCGAATGGTGGCCTTATAGATGCACAGGATAATTTCAGGTGTCAGTAGTTTTCTAGCACGGTAGAGAGAGCCTACATTTTTCGCAGCGGTTCTGGCAATGTTTTCAATATAATTGTTCCAACTCATGTTTCCTGTGAATGTTAAGCCAAGCAGTTTGAAATATGTACTCTCAGACAGGGAGTCACTGACCATTTCTATTGGTGGCAGAGAAGGTTTCTTGTAATTATTGAAGGAAACCAGTTTAGTCTTGGCAGAATGTAATGTGACCATCCATTTACAGATTGGAGGTCATCCTCTAGTGTTTTTGCCATTTCTTTAGTTATGTGTTCATTTGTTTTCCTGTCATGGCCGTTATAGAGCGTGGTGTAATCAGCATATATAGCCATGTCAGAGGCAGTTTTGTCGGGGAGGTCATTAATAAATATTAGGAACAATAGAGGTCCAAGGATAGAACCCCGATGCACTCCCGCATTTATATCACACTGTTTAGATGTACGACCGTCGAGGACAACCTGGATTTTTCTCTAATCTAAGAAGGATTTAATTATGTTAAGTATTCTACCAGTGATACCGTATTATTTAATTTTCCTGAAGAGACCCTCATGCCATACTCTGCCAAAGACCTTAGATATATCTAGAGCTACCGCGCTGACTAATCATAAAACATTTTGAACATTAAATTCTCCACAGACGTGAAAGTTAGTTGAGAGATTGGTAGAAAGAAGGTGGTTAATTTTCTCAGAGATACTCGCAATGAAAGCAACTCCGTTGGTATGGTGGTGTTAAAGGGCAAATTTGAACGCCGCTTTGTACGCCAATACTTCTTGTAGTACATATAAATCAAATAAGTGTTTTTTGTCTGGAGATTTCCCCATCAAATAGAAAGCTGTATCTAATGTAGGCACATATTCCGTACCCTTGAGTATTTTGGGGGCAGATATTGAGTATTTTTTTTATCATAAAATCATTATGGAAAACAGTTGAAAAGTACCGTAAGTTAGGTTTAGTTTTCTCTAATTAGGTTTTTATCTCTGAAAGGTTGTAACGTAGAGTAGTGATGTTAAAACACGGGACCTAGAAGTGTAGGTCTACATTTGGAATTTGGATTGTAGGTTCTGGGTTTTACCTTGTTTTATTTCTTGAAAAAACATTAAAACTACTCTATTATATATACGCATATATAGAGATAGTATGAAACAAAAATATAGATATGCCAAAATGACTACACCGTAGTTTCCGCGTTTAATCCAAGTATATAACATTCACGAAGAATATGTGATAGTGTTTGGGTGTATATGAATGTATGTTTACATATGCCAGTGTGTATGTGGGGTGCGTGGTGAGCAATTCAATGTGTTATGAATGAGTTGGTATTGAATAGAGGCCACACAAGTTGCTGACCATACCAAGTCAAAAATATTGGAAGGGACATATGCAGATGGATTTAATCTCATTGCCTATACACATGGCCGCTCCTGTTGCTAATCTTGCTAGCCTTGCACTCATGTTTCCATTATTCACACTGAAGAAGAGTGAAGGATCGGTCGAAAATATGTTTTGAAAGATACATTTTCGTGTTTTTCTAAAAATGTCTTGTATTCCTAGACGCCCAAACATAGGAAATAAATACAGAAATAAATATTAACATCTAAAATATTTTCGTATCGATTTTTTATCCATACACACACAGACGCACACACGTATATATAGTCATCCATACACACATACACACAAACACACATATATATTTTATAGTCTAAAGATACTTTTGATAAAAAAATGTAAAAATAAAAATGAAAAATGCAGTTTAAATTCCCGAGCTTATTTTTAGATATATTACAAAATATTCTTATTAAGTAAACGCACACACACATACACACAGAAACACACCCACAAACACACATACACACACACACACACATATATATATATATATGTATATGCATATATATTCATATTTATGTAACCTCACAACTGCTATTTGTCTGTATAAATATCATATGATGATATATTTTGAACAAAGAAAATGCAGATTGAGATTGTCGGACTGACTTCCACATCTTGGTTGTTATCGGATAACAACCAAGATGAGGAAGTCAGTACGACAATCTCAATCAATGAAAACATCTCATCTCAAAAATACAGACAAAGAAAACGCAAATAAGAATTTTCATCTATATAGTAAATGAAGCATATAATAAAGATATTCAATACTTCTCCAGAGTATTAAAAATATCACAATTGTAAGCAGGTAAATCTTCGGCAAATTAAAATCAACAAAATAATTAATGTTATTTAATTATTTATTGTTATTATCCGCATTCGGTTGTAGCAGTACATTTACATTATTTTGTTTTACTTTGTTTTCTTCATGGTGTAAATAAATCAAATTAAAGAAACATGATATCTAACAATATTATATACTAATGTTGTCGTTATAGTTAAATATAGTTAAATATTATATACTAATGTTGTCGTTATAGTTAAGTTCTTGCTACGAGTGTTCAATGCCTTTATATGTGACAGGAAAATCCAAAGTAAAATATGTTTTCTTAAACCAAATATAAACCTTTTTTTATAAACAACTATTATAAAAGGACGAGTACTATACATTTTACAAAAGCAATACAATGTTAATTAAGAAAAACGAAAGCAATATATCCCATGTGTTGCATAACCTTAAAAATCTTTGATGGGTCAATTTCATTTGTTGTACTCTAAAAGAAGAGATTTATTTGTTGGTGTTTAAGTAATTGTGACATAATAGGTTATTAGAAATATTATTAAAAGCACCCTCAATTTATACATAATATTAAACATAAAATCAACGTTTTTGATGATTTAGCTGTTTTCTTATTACATAGCTTTATATTTCGACTTTTCGAAAATTTTGTTTTGATCTTCCCTACGGGTTAACCCCTACTCCTTCTCTTTCATATATATATAAACGAATGTTGCGTACCTTCACAATTTTTATTGTCATCGAAATCAATGGAATCAGTCGGGGACCAAGTGCGCTGCACTAAGAGAAATTATCACCTGTTTTTCCGCAGCGACTTACTATAGAATATACTGTAGTCTACATTAGACTGAAAGGAACCTAATCTAGATTTAAAAATTATTATATATAATGGATTCAATTAAACATTAAAATGAAAATGTCAAGTATCATAATCACATAGTGATGTAAACAGAAACATTTCGAAAGCGCGCCTGTTGAATCAAATTACCTACTATTGATTTTATACGCTGGACCCTTCTGCTTGTGCGGTAAAAACTTATCAAAGATCTTAGAGATGTTTTAGTCCAAATGGGATTAGTATTTGTTTAATCGGATTTATTCAATTATTTTCAATATATACCAGATACATTTTTTCGTCGTATCTCATGAACTTTTGGCCCTTTCCGCCATTCTTTGCTTTATTTCTTCAAGGAAATTTTCATTCCATTTATTTCAACTCTATGTTTTCATTCGGTTGTTTGGATTTCTCTGTCTCCTTTGCAACTAATTGTCTTTTCATCGTTTTCCAAGCAAGTTCACATACTGTCTTAGTTTCCTTGTATTATCTTATATCCATTTCCATTTTAGTGCATATCCTTTCTGACGTCCATACCATTTCAATTCGAATTTTTTCTACAGTCCAAACACTTCCTGTCACGATAAAATTATTTGTTTCTGTGATGCTCATGCATTTCACATACTTCATTGCTTTACTTATTTTGTCTACCCGACCATTCAGAGTTTTTCTCTCTCTACATTCTAAAACGTGATTCCATCGCAAATGTTTCCATCCATTATAATCATTTTGTCTTCTAACAATCTCTCTTACTTTCTCATTTTATTCCAGCACCTTATTAGTAGTTCCCAACGATTAGCTTTCCCGTTTTTTCCTCTGGATTCCCTGCCATCTTAACACATCTTTCATTCTCTCCAAATATTAATCTGTACGTTTTTTTCGTTTTCCGCTTAATCGCCATTACTTTTGCGTTCACCTTTTTCTGGCTTCCAAATTTATTTCTGATAAGCATACATTTTCCGCGTTTCTCCGGTTTCATCATACACACATTGTTCAGCTGTTTCAAACGTTCCATGTTCTCTCCATACGCTAAACATACGTGGCCTGTACATACGTGGCCTTATTATTTTCAATATAAGGATTGCTTCTGAAGAAACGTTATATGATTACTTTGTTAATCCCTTTAATCTACTTCATTAAAGCAGATGCATAATGACGACAGTGACCCAATTGCATTGCCAAGATACAACTGCAAGACGTGGACCGTTCATTTTCAGTTCCAGCCACATTAACACCGTTATCCTAAATGTTTTCACTCATAAAATAATTGTGAATTTTAAGTAACACAATCAAATTACTGTGTTCCTTTTCCTATGTTAGACACAGCATCTCAATAGGTCGGTGGTTTGAAATCGAGATTTTCCTTCTCTTAGATGCTTGATGTTTTCTGACCATCGAGCACCACCTAAACAGAGCTACTGGTTTTAAGGCCGCAGTTACCTGATTCATCCCTTCCCCTTTTAACAAAACAGGTTTGCTGGACTTAGTGACTAAGTCCACGAAAATGTCAGCAGTAGAATTAGATTAGACTTTATAAATTTTAGGATACCTATAATTATTTTTAGCAGAGTGAGAGTTGGTTCCCATTTCTACCCACAGCAATATTAAAACTATTTGCCCATTATAATAATAATAATAATAATAATAATAATAATAATAATAATAATAATAATAATACAGAAGTAGTACTCGTATCGTTTTATCCTTAATTTCATTCTTAATTTACATAACTATTTATCGTGTGTAGAAACACAGATATAAGGTAAACGGTGATGTCGACAAAAGGGAGTCACCCTTTCTTTATATGATTAAATACGCACCAATATATTAGAGAGTTGTTGAATGAACAATGTAATTAAAGATATTATTCGCACAAGCTTCCAAGTCTCTGTTTGTCAAATGACGGGCTCTGCCAAGGAAGAAGAAGGAAAAGGAACGTTATTTTGTAGATGGGTTCTTTTGTTTATTTAAGTAACGCAGTTGCCAATAATTTGCATATGAAGGGACATGTGATCGATTAAAACACAACGTGAGAAATAGGACTCGAGTTGGAGACAGCTTAAAAGAGCAAAGGCAGCGATTTTCGTTGAAAATAGTCATGAATTCTGAGGCTTTTGTTTCTGTTTGATTTTGGATGCTGTTTCGTTCTTCGCGTGCGAGTTTATAATCTGTTGGGATTGAAAGAAAAGGAAAGAAGAGAAGAGTGCTACAGCCTAAGGGAATAACCGAACGTTCTGTCGTGAGAGAAATACAGACGCAACTTCGATATCGTTTGTTCTCAACACGAAAAAAATTAGGAATACATTCCCGGAAAAATATCATTCGGTCACGAAATAACTTTAGACAGTCTTTCAAATAAAGTGAAAAGGTGTGATATAAAACATATACAACAAAAACGTAAATAGTATTGATTGCCCGATGATTACAGCTAATTTGAAAAAATATTTTTCTCAATTCCAATAATAAAGTTTATTTTAAAATGTAATATGCGTTAGTAAATTGTTCATGTTTAGCTTTTTGGCTATACTCACAGCGTATTATCTGAGTTATATTCTGGCGGGGAATATCAAAGTTTGAAAAATTATATTATTGTTTTTGAATTGCAATATACAAAAATATATGCAGAGAGAATCTTTTAAAAGAAAGGTATGTTTAGCTAAGGTATGTTTAGCTTCTCAGGTACATGCTATTATAAAAAACCTAGACACCTCAAAAGCATGTGGACCAGATCTCATCCCGGCTGTGCTATTAAAAAATATCTGCCAAGGTTGCTCCAGTTCTCTCCAAACTTTACAATAAATGCCTTAACGAATCTTGTTTTCCCGACTGCTGGAAAACCGCCTCTGTGGTACCAGTCTTCAAGAATTCTGGTGAAAGAACTGACCCACTAAATTATCGCCCCATTAGCCCCCTCCCGCTTTTCGCTAAAATATTTGAGTCCTTAGTTAATCAAGCCCTAGTCCAGCACCTAACAGCTGCTAAACTCCTGACTGACAAACAATATGGATTCAGGCAAGCCCGTTCAACAGCAGATATCTTAACTGTAGTTTCTGAACGCATATACCGTTCATTGGATAAAACAGGGGAGTATAGAGCGGTGGCCCTTGATATATCTAAGGCTTTTGACAGAGTATGGCACGATGGTCTTCTAAGGAAAATTAGATCATATGGAATCACTGGAAGAATTCATAATGTAATTAAATCCTTCTTAAGTAATAGAAAAATCAAAGTTGTCCTCGACGGTCGTACATCCAAGCAATATGACATAAATGCGGGAGTACCTCAGGGGTCTATCCTTGGACCTCTATTATTCCTGATATTCATAAATGACCTCCCTGATAAAATTGTTTCGGAGATGGGTCTATTTGCCGATGACACCACTCTCTATAACAGATATGAGGGGAAAACAAATGAACACATACCCAAGGAAATGGCAGAAACACTAGAGGATGACCTCCAATCCGTAGTGGAATGCGGACAAAAATGGTTGATCACATTCAATGCTGCTAAGACTAAGCTTGTTTCCTTCAATCACTACAAGAAACCTTCTCTGCCACCAATAGCAATGGCCAAGAACATATTGCCTGAAATTACTTCTTTTAAACTCCTCGGCCTAACGTTTACAGGGAATAGGAACTGGAATAGATACATTGAGAGCATTGCCAAGGCTGCTGCAAGGAAGGTTGGCTCCCTCTACCGTAGTAGAAAACTAATTACGCCTGACAGTATCCTATACCTCTATAAGGCAACCATTCGCATATGTATGGCGTACTGTTGTCACATCTGGGCTGGTGCATCTGCTGCTTGTCTCTCGCTCCTAGACAGGGTTCAAAAGAGAGTCGCCAACCTGATAGGTCCTGAACTGTCATCTAGGCTTCAGCCTCTGTCCCATCGACGAGATGTTGCATCCCTCTGCCTGTTCTACAAATACTTTAATGGTGAATACTCTGACGAACTGCAAACACTTGTACCTCCCCGACGTAACTACCCCCGACAAACCCGACAAGCTACTAAGTCTCATCCCTTTACAGTAGAAATCCCTAGGCGCAAGAAAGCCTTTTACTCCAATAGTTTCTTCCTCAGAACTTCGGGTCTTTGGAACTCCCTTCCGGGATTCTGCTTTCCCAACTGCAATGATATGCAGAAGTCCAAGTGTAATGTTAACAAACATCTTTCTACTCATCTCCCTTCATAATGACCCCGTTAATTAAGTCCCTAATAGTAGCTCCCTGTTTTAAGTGGCACTGTGCCTTGTTTGGGGTGAAAATTGAAAAAAAATATGCTAAAAATCTAACGCAGGAATTATAACATATTTAACAATCTTTATGTATAAAACATTACAGAGATATTTATGTAATAAAATAGATTTAGGAATTCAGTTTTATATACAATAAACAATGGAATCGACGTAGTAACAAAGAAAGAGTAGGTTTGGATATATAAACACGAGTTACATGTAAGATGACCAGAACAAGGGAGCCATCCACGAAATGAGGTTGACTTTGTCAGTCGTGGAAGCATTCGACTGAGCTAACTTACAGTTGATGTAAAGGGGAAAAGTTGGTTGGTTGGTTGTTTTTGTTTTACGGCCTATCGACTCTTTTCAGGTTATTTAATGCAAAATCCAATATTTTGAAGAAATGTTTTAATAGAACATATTTGTTGTTTTCAAGTCGATTTCTATTTAACCCATAGTTTGGACCGTAACAGGTACTACGACTCCAGGTCAGAGTGGACCTAGGAGCAATGCCAATTAAAGAGTGGCCCACACTCCCCAAAACCCGCTAGCTGGAGCCTCATCAATGGGTATAGTTTAAGGTCATATCCAGGACTTAAAGGGGGAAGGCGTTGTAAATATCTGATGGAGCACCATACACTAAAAATGAGAACAAACAAGGAAAACATATGGAAATACAGTTGTTAATGCTTCACAAGAGACAAACGGCGCTACAACGTAAGGTAAGTTGTCTGTTATCAAACCGTCATTGTGTGCTCGGGTGTCATGTTTGTTTAACCCGCCTCGAACTATTAACTGTTACCTTGTCAATGTAACGTGAAATCTGTTTGAAAATGTGTAAACATGCACACAAAACTCATAACTAACACTAATAATCACTAAACGACATCCGTTTCATACACACGTATATTTGAATGAAAGAGACGTGCATAAACGCATGTATAGACACCCATTATATATACAGTCGATAATACATTAAAATACATTACAGAGAAAAATATATAAACTTATATTTTGTATAATAATTAACGAAGTTAGAAATTCGTATTATTTAAATTCTTTGGACTACTGTTCTCATCTTGCGTATTATTCTGCGCATAAGTGAGGTAGTTCACAAAGTGCTTGGTGGAATTTAGTTGTCATTAACACTCTTTTGGAGATTGCAGACTCAATTCAGAGTACAGCTTACATTCAATATACACTCCTTGATTTCTTAATACGCCAACCGGTCATGACTGGTTGAACGAGAACATGCTATCCCAGTGTATTAAATAAAGTTTCATTTTGAAATTCCGTGTAGGTGTCCGATTTCAACAAAATAAATTATACGACGGTCTACTGAAATGTGAAAATAAACTTAAGACTAGGACAATAGTATATATATATATATATATATATATATATATATATATATATATATAATCCAAATAACTAATTTTCATATAAAAAGGAAATTCATAAATATGAACGTAGAAAAGTTTTTAATTGTATAGCGAAAATATGATTCATACGCCACTAACACTTTTAAAACATTAGTGAATAATAATAATAATAAAAATAATAATAATAATAATAATAATAATAATAATAATATCATCTCTACTCGACTGTGTTCTGCCATGAGAATAGTAATACGTTTCTTTAATTCTCTATTCTATAGCATTACCGTCTTTATCTTTTGTCGAACCCACTAGATTTAGTGATATGTACCCATTCGAAAGAATGGTCCTCATTTGATTTTATTTGTATGAACCAATGTTCTTGCACAGTCATATTAGATATTTTAGAGCAATACATCCGTCTATTTTTGCCTGTATTCGTGTATTTATCTATCCCAGTATGTAGATAAATGAAACTAACAATATGAACACAAATTGAAAGCCTACTTCGTAGGTGCATCATTCATAGAGATACGTCGCTGAAGATGCAATAAGACTTCTAAGAATAAATGTCCACTTAATATATATATATATATATATATATATATATATATATGCACATTGGAATGCAGGCATGTTAACTGATTCAATTCTTTCTATCTTTTCTATTTCTTTTATATTCGAACACACCTGTTTCTCAATTTCTTCTCACATGTATAAATGCTTAATTATATTACAATTTGAAATGATTCTCCCATATCAGTAATTGCATTTCATCTTCGCATACCATTCTTTGGGAACCTTTTCAACTAATTGGGCTCTGTGCTTCACAGCATATTTTGCAGAATATTACATAATCTTATATAATGGTTTATTACTGCCTTAGACAATTTGATTGCTTCCTTTTTGATCATAGGAATGCAAAGCTGTATAATCACACGGTGGGGTCCAAATAACCAGTTTTGAATGTAAACTGATTACTTTTCAAAGGAACTCATCTCATATTGAAATTCCCAACCAACGTAAGTTTTTAAAAGATTTTAGATGCACAGAATAAGGGAATGGGGTATTGAGACAGAAATAGGATATTGCACGTTAAATCCAAAATTAATGTTAAATCTTGAAATGGATAATCCTGGTAGTAAGAAGGTAAATCGCATCTGGTAGTTATTCGAAGGCATTAAGTTGCAACCACATGCACATTACCTTCGTTTCATCGTTGGTTATATATAACATTTTGTTTATATAAGATTCCAAAATTGTATCCAAGTGCTTATTCCAAGCGGGGAATATATATTTGAATAAGAAAATATCCGGAGCCAAAGTAAAAGAATCGTTTATCAAAGCATAAAAATTATTAAGAGATCATCTGCAGCTTCGATGAGCATATATATTAAAATCGCACCAGTAAACATATCTATACTTACTACGTCTAAAATACTTAAAATTTAATTTATATTCTACATTCTGCATCAATTTCAATAAAAGTACAGGTTGACGGTAGTTTGAAGTGAGGAAGAACGAAAGAAATATTGTGATAGCTGGCACGTGTCAAAAGTGTAGACTTGTTTGTGTATGTGAGCATGTGTGTATGTGTGTGTATATGTGGCTTATCTATTTCTGAGGCTGAAGCATTTAGTTTCGACATGTCATAGTCTAGGTAGCTGTTTCTCCTTTTTGTCTATTTTCTTTATTATTGGTTTCATGATACAATAAAGTTTTGTTTAACTTCCGTTGCTAATCTTTAGACTTATAACACACCCACACCCACACACACACACACACACACACACACACACACACATATATATATATATATATATATATATATATATATATATATGCTATTTGTTTTTGTTTTTGCGATACGTTTTGGAATGAATTCAATTATTTACGAAACTACATTTTTTTCCTAAATGCGAGTTGGAAATAATTATCCTTTTAACTAATTTGTTACCCCCCACATGGGAAGCGGCATATATATTACTTTTAAAATATAAATATTCACTGACACTTATTTCGTCGTCTACGACTCTTTAGAATGGCTGAATCTGGAACAAACCTTAATTAAATGTAATTTGTTCCATAAACGTTAAACATGTAAGAGAATTTACTGAATACTTCATACGTCTTAAACTTTATTAACTTTCTTCATCATTATGACATAATTCCTTATCATCCCTCTCTCTATTAATACACATACAGGTTAAATAATAATATGCTGATCTTATCTAGTCAATAGTCATTCCCCATTGAAAGCAAATAAGGAAGTCAACAAAGTTGGATAACTGGGTGTCTACTACACTCCTTCTGCGCAACATAAGAGACCCATTTCTCGAGTGGATTGCGACGTGAGATTCGTAGTGGATGCTCTATGACCATTGGCGACGTTCGGCACAGTGGTTGGATGTTGGAGACGCTCCACAACACTTCCCGACGCTGAAATGCACCAGAAAAGGTTATGGTCACTGCTTGGTGGTCTGTGGCTGGTTTAATTCATCTTCTTCATCGATTACGATCAATTATCCTCTATGACAACACTCTATGCATGTTGCCCAACTGCCCTTGTACAAGCTTAATGAATTGCGTTACGACGCTCTGCCTTATCCGCCATATTCACAGTACTTCTCGCCCGACAATTATCACTTTTTCAAGCATTTCGATAACTTCGTGCACAAAAAATGCTTCAAAAGCCGATATAATACCGAATCGACCTTCAATGACTTCATCGCTTTCCGACCTCCGGATTTCTATGCTAATGGGATAAATAAACTTGTTTCTCGTTGGCAAAAATATGTCGATTTTAGTCGGTCTTATTTCGACTAATAAAGTTTGTTATGAAAGGAGGTCAAAAACGGCATTATTTTTTCAAAAACCGAATAGAACAGCGTTTTTGCTGACCATTTTGATAATATGAGATGTTTCCAAGAAATGGGGAAAATTGTAAATGTTTCTGTTTTGATGTGTGTATTTATCTCCTCCCCTTGTTGTTGGAGTGAGTACTTGCTCATTGAATGTTGCTGTTCTCTGTCTTTATGTTTTTCCTTTTTTTGTCGTTTACTGGAATTATTTTTCTTTTTATTTGCCTTGAATTGTAGGGGTACATTGGTGCATGGTCATATAAGTGTGTCTCTATGCGGGTATTCGTGTGTGAAGGAGACCATGTGAGTGTGTGTACGTGTGTATATTTCCTTGTATTGCTAAGTTGAATGTGTATTCTTTCATATAATTTTAGTAGCTTGTGTGTAGATTTCGTTTTTTGGTAGAAGAGTGTCCTTAAATTTTAATGTTTAGGTTTTAATTTTTTCTATTATGATTTTATTTTAGTCTTAGTCTGTTGGTATATAAATAATATTTATAATTTGATAATTACATTTGTTGATATGAAGGATCAAAATTTATGAATAAACACAGGGTATTTTTCAATCCTCCTATTTATTTGTCTCCTCAAGTGCACAGGTTTAGAGACATGCTTAGTGTGTGGAAAATCCTGTTCCCTAAAAGGGGACACTATGGATAAGCAGAAGAATATTAATAAGAATTGTCTCACTCACAAAGGATTTCTCCTCCACTGGCCGAGGGTAGAAGAGGTGGGTGTATTTTCAAGAAGATGTTACACTTTTATTTTAGCTATTTTTCTAGTCTTGTTGGTCGCGTAGTAAAGTAAGGTTGGTATTGTTCAATGTATTACATAAGAGATCGTGGCCACTTTGTGCCTCTGTGTGTGTGATCGTACGTGTGTGTGTGTGTGTTTTAATGTGTGGGACTTGATTTATGTGCGGAAATGTACATATGCATATGTACGTGTCTGCGAGTGTGTTTTGTAGTTCGCTTTTTTGTGTGTCGATATTAAGCCTAATTCAATTCGTTGATGAATTTTGTTATTCATTTTTTCCTGTGTAAGTACGAGTAGTTTCGTAATCTTTCCATGCTTGCTTGCTTGTTTTTTTTTTCATTTTCTGGTACACTGTTGAGCCAGGTTATTTTTGGTTCGATAATTCTTTTTGGATTTTTCCTTTTCCTCCCTCAGACTCCCGGAGTCCAAAAAGGAATTGGTGGATTTCCTTTAAGCATAGTTTCCTTATGTTGGTCATCATTTTACTGCCTATTTCCGAACCTTTTTCGGTGATGGCTATATTGTTGTCTACTTGTATGCCGATTTAAGCCTGTAGTTTCGATACATTTAGGGGTTTTAAAAAAATATTTTCTTCTTCAGTGTCTTGTGGTGTGATTTTTCCCTGGATTTTTTTGGATTAACTATTATTCAATTGTTTAAAATGTCCTGTAGGCTAGGGCGTTGGTGCTGAATTTTACCGCATATTAGACAGCCATTTCTCTCATTTTAGACGAAAGATTTTCATGTTTGGAGATGTTGTACTTTTGAATTTAATGACTGATTCTGGATATATGTTCCGGGTCTTTTTGTTTGTTCATTAGTAAGTTCTATTATTTAATTAATATCCTATGGTTGAATATGATTAGGATTAGTCTGTCCATCTTTTCATTTAATTTTGGTTTTTCATCCTCGAGATTTTTTGTGTTCGGTGTTAAGTGTTTCTTGGGATTCTAGTGCGTCCTCTTCGTGTTAGTGGTATTCTGTTGTTGCAGTTGAATATAATTATATAAAATGGTCGGAGAGATAGCAAGCAGAGAAATATGTATATTTAAATGAATGGGATCACGTACAATTGCTATGTCTTTTTACGTATTTTTATTTCATATTTTAATTCTTAATAATTTAAGTATTTATATCATTGTAATAATATTTTAATCATTGAAATATTTTTTAAAATTATTTGCACGCATTTCTGACGTTCTATAAAGAGTCCCTTTCGGAAGTTTGTAAACCATTTAAAATGTAAAATGGCGTTTTTGCTGACAATTCTGATAATATGAGATGCTTCAGAGAGATGGGAAGATTTTTACATATTTCTAAATGTTTTTATGGGTATATTTACCCACTTCTCTTGTTTATTAGGGGTCAGTACATTGCCACTGAATGTTGCTATTCTTTGCGTTTTAAGTTTTTCCTTTTATGACTTTTATTTCGGCATTTTTCTTCTTACTTGCGTGAAGGTGTGAGGTGCATTGGTGCTTGGTCATATAAGTGTGTCGGTATAATTGTGAACTCGTGTGGGGGGAAAGTGTATGAGTGCGTGTATGAGAGTGTGTTTTCTAGTATTGTTTTGTGGAATGCGTGTTCTCTATTATAGTTCGAGTAAGCTTTATGTAGAATTCGTTTTTGGTAGGGTGTTTTCCTTAAATTTTGATTTTAAGATTTTAATTTCTTTCTATTGAAATTTTCGTTTTAGTGTAAAGGTTAGGCTGTTGTGATATTTATGTACATAATTTGATTATATATATATATATATAGTAGAAATGGTAATTAATAATCACCTGAAGAGAGTGTTTAATACTGTTGTAGAGCATGTCTATATATTTGCTCTAAAACAGTATTGAGCACTCTCTTCAGGTTTAATTAATTACCATTTCTACTAAATATATATATACATATATATATATATATATATATATATATATATATATAAATCAGCAGGTGGAGAACAGGGATGTAAGCTCAAGATATGCGCCTCAATTTCTTAATTGTCTACATATATATTGTTTCCTTCAGGTTTTGGGAAAATACATTATAAATGTTTTCATTATACGCTTGTCACATTTTTGTTGACTGTTTTCTATCCCAGGCACCAAGGAAATAAAGCAAATTAATACTTCTGTCTCCAACTATTTTAGCATTAATTCATTCATTAATTCATTAATTCATAGCGCATATTATTGCAGAAATTTAGAATAAAATAACTCCATAATTTGCTTAATGTTTTACTTTTTAACTTTGTTTTGTTTGTTTCATACAAATCACCGGCATTAACTGTAATTTTCGTTAGCGAGGATAATGTAAGAAATTTCGAGTTGAAACCCCCAATCACTGTTTTCAATGTAATTATAAACAAGTGTTAATTATCTACGGAATTTTCCACTGCTTACAACTTATTATTATTCCAGCATTATATGAAAGAATTCCGGTCTCATATTATTTTTCCGCATCTACCTTTAATCATATTACATACTTAATCTATATTTATGTTACCTATATTCTCACAAACAATCTTTTAATGTACAGTAAAATCGATTTACATTAAGGAAATTAAAAACAAGTAAACTCATATCTGAAAGCAATGGGAAAACAGAAAATTTACAACAGATGATGTTGGGGGAAACATATGAATGGCGTTAATTCTTATTTATTTACGATTGTAATTTTATCTTTATATTTAGTGATATTAAAAGTAAATTGTTTATACCTCCTGATGCATATGCTTGGGTATCTCTATAGTATAATAAGTAACACACTTTGTAAAAAAAAAAAAATTCACTCAAATTTTTATAGATATCTATGTTTATCTCTCTATTTGTATCTGGTGTCTAATTATAATAAGAGAATGTTTAATCTATATATTTTTGTAGAGTAGATTCCTTATTCATCTATCTATCAACTGACATATCTGTTGATTTGTATATAAAATTATATAGTCGGATCATGTAGAGTTCATCATTGATCGCAATTAGTTTTTAAAGTCAATACTTGATTCTGATTAGCTAATATTTCTGTTTTATGATTTTAGTTCTCTTTTCTATATTCCAGTTCAGTTCTATTATACTGATTCGAAGCTATTTTTAATGTGATAAAACATGTCTTCATCCTTGATAAACTATAAATATTTCATATCTATACGCACTCCCTTGTCTTAAATGTCCAAGCGGCCTTAACCACCCATTACCATTCACTTCTTTTTATAGTACGGCCGTTTATATATCACCAGATGTTTATGAAATAGTAATAAGTGACTTGTTCCCATTTCCCTCCTCCCCCCTTTTTTAAATGGAGAGTAGATAATACAGTGGATGTGTTATCGGCAGCTCCAGTAACTCTCGCTTCTCCTATTTTGTCATTCAGTCCTCATTCAATGATTGATTTTTCTGACAAAGGGTGAAGGAAAAGCTGCTTAAAGGTCGGTAGTACTTGGTGACCAGTAGTCTGAGATGTCGGAAATTTTTCTGTCTCTGTCTGTCCTTGTGGCCATGTCACTAGTAAGGTTGCTGGAGGTAAACGTTTTGTCTGGGCTGACGTTATCCGCCTGATAGTCAGAGACCCGAACCTTGGATTAACCACTAAGGAGGCTGTCCTATCAGCAAGCGCAAAGTACTGGGACTGTTGTATTGCCATTTGGTGAGTGGATCTGGACCATGCAGTAGTCTCTGGTGGGGCCTCTCGATGCCATACTAGTGGGTAATTGTTACGGCTTGGAATATGTGTCTACGTTAAGGATGGCTTCCCATGTGGCAGGGATATCTCTAGAGAAGATCCTAATTTACCCTATATGTGCTTCAGGGTTGCACTTGCTAATACCACTGCATTTATATTTGCCCTCTATATGTCCCATGACAGCGGAGTTACTATCTTTAAGAGCATATCTGAGAAAATAGACCACATACTATCTTCACATCCCTCGGCTAACATCCACATCTGTGGTGATTTCAACGTCCATAACGTGGAATGGCTGACCCATTCAAATAAGACAGATGATGAGGGGAGATTCTGTCATGATTTTGCCATTGCTTATGGCCTCACTCAGATTGTTCGCGAACCCACCCGTGTGCCCGATACACCCGGTCAATATGCAAGCCTCTCAGACCTTTTTCTCTCAACTTCCCCTGAGCTATGTTCATGTTCCATTCATTCTCCTCTAGGATCCTCCGACCACTCTGTCGTATCAGTTAAGATAAAAACGAAATGTAAGAAGCCCCCAGACGTACCCTTCCACCGTACTGTATACCGATACTCTATGGCTGACTGGGATAGCTTCCGTACATTCATATCTGATTTACCTCTGCACTCCATGTTTAAAAAGGAAGTGTCCTCTATAGTATCAGATCTCACCGAATGGTTAATTGTAGGCATAGACCAATTCATACCATCTAAGAAAATTCCAACAAAAACCTAACAGCCAGCCATGGTTCTCCCCAGAATGTGCTGCTGCTATCGCGCACAGAAATCACTTTTTCCATAACTACCAACGTAATAGATGCACTGAGACTAAAGCTATATGCTCAATCTGTTAAATCCAAGGTAGCTGATCAGCGGCTTGGACCCCACTAGTTTTGGCAAATAACAAATAGGATCCTGAACAGAATGTGCGTTCCATCCCAACCATTATCAATGGACCAGAGGTCATCTCGTCAGCGTCAGACAAGGCCAAACTATTTGCAAAGAACTTTGCAGCTAATTCTACCCTATGCGACGAAGGCCATCAACTCCCCATATTTCCTCCTATAACACAGAACAAGCTAGGTAACATACAAATATCCGTGCATGAGGTCGCCAAGCTAATCAAGAACCTTGATTCCAGTAAAGCAACTGGCCCTGATGCCATCCCAATTATAGTGTTAAAAAGCTTCAACCAGAAATTGCTCCCATACTTACGAAACTATTTAAGCGCTGCCTTAAGGAGAAGTGCTTTCCGACTCCCTGGAAGACCTCATCAGTTTGCTCTGTATTTAAGAATTCAGGTGATAAGTCATCTCCCTCTCAGTACAGACATATAAGTCTCCTGTGTGTTATGAGTAAGTTGCTGGAATCCATATTAAATAGAAAAATAGTAAACCATAACCGTCTTAGTGACACATAATATGGTTTCTGCTCTGCAAGATCTACCGCAGATGTGCTGACGGTTATATCCCACAGGATTAGTGAATCTCTTGACAAAGGCTTCCTTTCTAGGGCAATTGCTCTTGACATATCAAAGGCCTTCGACAAGGTATGGCATAAGGGTCTACTTCACAAGATTTCCAGCTACGGTATAACTGGAAATGTTTTCTCAATCATTAAATCATAGATAGACTCATAAGAGTAGTGGTAGATGGACAAAAATCGGAGGCCAGCAATATAAATGCTGGAGTCCCTCAGGGGTCAATCCTGGGCCCAACTCTCTTCCTGATCTACATCAATGACCTCCCTAAACACATACTTAAATCATTCGTTGACATCTATGCTGATGACACGAATATCTACGGCAACACATGATATGTAAATGACAAAGCTCTCTCTGATTCTCTCTCCTCTGATCTCGAGCGCGTGGTTCAGTGGGGGAAGATGTGGCTGGTTACCTTTAATCCATCCAAAACCAAACTCCTATCCTTACATCATCAACGCTCTGATCCCCATCTGGCATCAATTGTGATAGATAGCTCTCGTCTGAGTTTTGACAAGCTTCTGGGTTTGTCCTTTACTCCTGATCTGAAATGGAACACGTACATCAAGTCTGTTGCCAAGGTCGCGGAAAGATGGTGGGATCCTTCTACCACTCCAGAAGATATCTCACTACTGATGCAATTCTCTATCTATATAAAAGCCAAGTACGTCCAAGGATGGAATACTGCTGCCATATCTGGGCAGGAGCTGCTAAAAACAGCCTATCCTGCCTTTACAGAGTACAAAATAGACTTCGTGGCTTAGTGGGCGATACATTTTTTGTACCCTGCAACCTCTCTCCAACAGAAGAGACGTTGCGAGCCTATCCTTTTTTATCGTTATTTCCATGGCAGGTGCTGGTCTGAACTCCAATGTCTGGTCCCCCCTCGCCAATATTTCACGAAAAACACCCGTCTAGCTGAATCCACTGTGAAAAATTTCCCCCACTCTATATCTGTGCCTAAATCAAAACGCGAATTCCATGAACAAAGCTTCTTTCTTAGAACTGCACGCTTGTGGAACTCTGTTCCGTCTGTCTGCTTCCCTCTGGACTACAACTTGGATGTCTTCAAGTCCAATGTTAACAAATTCCTAATGAACCGCCCCCTTAATTAAACACTTCAGCAGATCTTCACACTAACGTAATGTACTATCAATAACCCTTATCCCTGAGTGGCTTCCGGGCCTTGATAAGTGGTGATCACTGTGTAAAAAAAAAAGTATACTCGTATTTTCTATTGATATAAAAAGGCAAATGCGGCGCGCGAATTTTTGTATGTATGGCAAATACTTTTTTCGCCGCGATTCTCGGGGGGGGGGTTACTATCGCTTAGAAATGTTTATATACATCCTAGATAATAAGATCTAGGATTTGGGAACACGCGTAGATTTATTTACATCGACTTTTATAAAAATCGCGCTATTTCGCCGTGTCGCCTGTTTGTCCTGCTTTTTAGTATGAATAAAGTGAAACTAAATTCAAACGGTGACTGTAATCGGCCGTGTGCCTAATTTGCTCGGCAGGGGAGCAAATAAATACTCTGTTCTCGGCTTTCGCGCCGGAACGTTCAGAAAACAATCAGCTTTTGATCAATGCGGTTGAAACTTATATCAGTCAATTGCTTTTATATGAACACCCCTGTTTTTTATGGGAGCTGGTTTTCAAGCCAACATCTTGGGGAAACTAAACCAAAACAAACTTGACTGCTGGATTGATATTTTACCTAATTCACTTTTTAGTTAATTCATCAGGGTTTTTTGTCGCTTTCGCCTCTAGGATTTGAGTCCGAACCTCCCCACCCACAAACTGTTTTTGGTTTTTCAAACACCCGGGCACCGCCGAACCGTTCGTTTTTTTTTTTTAGAAGTTTTAACATTGTTTGTTTTTATAATATTTAAGCAGGGTCATTACTTTGTTTTGTAATCAAGTAACACCCCCCCCCATACACACACATCTAAAAACCCGGGCAACGTCGGATACCGCCGCTAGTACTTTCATAAATCAGAGCCCATTTCTGTAGGCTGTTTTTGAACCCAGTCAAGGACGGGTCCTTTTGCTAGTACTCTATAAAGCTGTTACAGTCTATTCATTAATATAACAAGAGTGTCACTTATATCAGATAATTATAAACATGCTTTTTCTGTTCTCTACTTAATTGAACGAATATATATATATATATATATATATATATATATATATATATATATATATATATATATACATATATAGTCCCTATGCGTAAGCATAATGTGTGTGGCTAGAAAAAATATCTCGCTCTCTCTCTATATATATATAAAGATTACCTTGTCTGTTTAAGGAACGGTCTGTACTAAATGTATCTGTCAATTTTTTTACAGGCTAGAATGCCGTGAAACAATTTATATTTCATTTATAGCTTGTCAGAATAAATGCTAAGTGGACAAAATTGAAATAAAACATTAGAACTTCGCAGGCGTAAGTTGATTAAAAGTGCTGTTGTATACATGCTAAAATATACATTTTTCTTGTTAAAGTCTGTTAAATTTTAACGTTTTCCTATCAATCTTACGATAGCACAAAAAGATAATAATTAAGACAGAAGCGTTAAATGTTTTTGATTCTATCGCATGACACCCATGCCATTTATGTTTTACTTTGGAAATCACGAATATACATCGGATAAAATATAATAGCTAATAAAATATTGGTTCCTAATAATAATACGAAATTAACGTGGATTAAATCCCATGTTACCATCAGGTCACGACGGCATGCACTGCATTATATTAAGTAAAATATCATAATCAATAGAAAAGTGGCTCTATAATTAGATTAAATACAGAATCTTCATAAACTGAAATATATTTAAGCGTAGTATACGACTGTTTTTATATTTGTATACATATGTCTGTTTTTGTATGTTTATGCGCATATTTATCTCTTACGTAACCTTTTCTTGTAATATATTTACACGTCCATGTGTCAGTTTTTTTTAATTGAATCAAAGTAAAATACGATAGAACATTAAGATCTATTGGTTACAGCCATTTATATTATCCTGCGTTTATATTATCTGTTTTTATGATTTCAAGTTTTTTATGTTATATTTGCATTTCTTTTGACAAACTCTTCAACTGTAATATGCATGTCTTATTTTAGACAAGTTTAAAGTCGAAATAAAAGTTTTAAAAAATTAATTAACACACAACTTGATATAAACTAAAACTATCTAATAATTTTGCTGCTGCGACAAAAACACTGATGATTTACTTAATTGTATTTAGTTACGCTCTAGTGTTTAAATACGAAATTTGCTCGACATAAAATGGAGGTAGTTTATATTTTTTCCCGATAAAAATAACATTTTTATTTACATTGTTGTTCATACATAGACATAATAAAAATTTATGTTCTATTTGAATTTATTATTGGCAGCGACAATAAACTTAAATATCAACGAGATTCAAACAAGGAAAATTAAGTTTTATCATGGGTATTACATGTCTCGTCGAAGTTGACAGTAAAAAATTTATCTATTAAGCGTTCACACGTTGGCAGTTTTAAACATATATAAATAAATATTTATTTACTCAAAAATACAAAAAATATGAATAATACAAATACAAGAGCAAATAATGTGAAAAATGATATCATGAAATGCCTGTATAATTTTCTAGAAACAAAACATTGAATAACAAAATAAATCAGTAATATCGATTGTAAAAATCAGATAAATAAAGTTAAGCCAAGTATTTTCATGGATAATATTATTAACACTAGTTAAACTTCAGTTACTTTAATAAAAAGGACAGAAAGGACTATAAGATATGAGATATTGTTAAAGATTATTGATTTCGAAAAATTATTTAAAAAAATATAATTGTTAAATATTATTGATGTCGAAAAATAATGTAAAAATATAATTGTTTAATATTATTGATTTCGAGAAATATTTTTAAAATATAATTGTTAATAATTATTTATTTCGAAAAATAATTAAAAAAATATAGATGTTAAAGATTATTTATTTAGAAAAATAATTTAAAAATATAATTGTTTATAATTATTTATTTCGAAAAATAATTTAAAAATATTATTGTTAAAGATTATAGATTTCGAAAAATAATTTAAAAAATGGTACAGTTTTTTTTTTAAAATATATATTTACATTTTTAGACAATAACAAGTAATTATAGAAGCATATCCATACTTTTGGTTGATTAAGGTTATCGATGTTCTTGGCATGCAAATATTTAACTCAATTTCCGACAGGTTATAAGTGCAGGAACAAAAAAAATACTTGACAATGTACGAAGAGAAATGAGGTGTATTAGTAATGTAAGTAAGTTCTATTTTAGCCTTAAATTAAAAATAAATATTGCTTTTTCATCGCAATCAAAACACTCTAATAAAGTGGAGTATTATGCAGAGAGTTGAGCAGCAAGATGTCTGCTTACATTACGATTGAATGCCTGTTATTATTGTCGGGGAAGAATATACTTGGAAGGGAATTCTAAAGTCTAGCAGTTCTAGGGAATACATATTATAGTGAAAGGCCTTCTGCCATCTGGGGATTTCTACCATGTATGGAGTGGAGTTTTGCTGATTGTCGGGTTTGTCAGGAGTTTTAGGTCGATGGGGGTACAAGGGCTTGTCGTTCATTTGAGTATCGCCAATAAAAACACTTATAAAACAGGCAGAGGGATGCAATATTTCGTCGACTGAACAGAGGCTAAAGCCTAACTGGTAGTACATTTGTATATTAGATCCGCCTCTTTGATAAGTAATTCACTACATGACCTATCAAAGAGGAGACACCGTTCTGTATATATAAAGAGACAGGATACATGTTAATACAGGAGAGCCGACGGCATGTAATACGCAATGAGAGGAGGTTTATGATATATATATATATATATATATATATTTGTTTATTGTTATATAAACATGCTCACATCCCGCTGCTACAAATAGCCACTTGTTTCAATCAAACAACAGATATCATCAGGCAGCGACTTGACTATTCAAAAGTTCAATGAATAATTATTATTCATTGAACTTTTGAATAGTTAAGTCGCTGCCTGATGATATCTGTTGTTGGATTGAAACAAGTGGCTATTTGTAGCAGCGGGATGTGAGCATGTTTATATAACAATAAACAAGTATTATCAGCTCTTTTTATTGAGCACTATTTAACAACCTCGTTGAATTCATTAGTCCATTACTTTTGAATATAAAAAACCCCGAGTATATATATATATATATATATATATATATATATATATAAATATATATATATAGATAGATAGATAGATAGATAGACCAATAGTTAGAGGAGATTGGCATTTATACTGTTGACAGTTCTGTGAATGGGAGTGTTTCTATAACATTGACACATATATTTCTTTACCTATTTTTGAGATGATGATATTCACAAAGTTCTTATAATATAAATTCACAATACCTTTCTGTTATTAAATAACATAACACGAAGACGCAGATAAAAAATTATGATGATACTAGTTTATTCCATTTCGACCGGTCAATGGCTGTGCATCAAGGAATTCAAGTCTCTACATGATTCTTTCTTCTTTCCTTAGCGTCCAAGGTTCCATGTCAGCTCTGCCTCTGACTGACTGACTGGCTGACTGACTTATTCTTTGCCAAGCTCCAACTATATTGAAAACTCATGACATCATTGCATGACCAACACGTGCATATCAGACACGTGGCCTGACATGCCTCTGTGTTTAAGCATACATTGTTACATGTTTCAACCCGATTTCTCTAACCTATTTTTAATTAACCCACTTTACAAACATTTTTATTTGTCTGTTTTTAAATTCCTTATTTTACTTTCATTTTTTTAACGGAAACAAAATTACATCATTACATCTCCCTTTTTCAATAAACAGATATTTAACTATTTTATGTGAACAAAACAATGGTAATTCTACATTCCATTTTCAATAACATTCTGTATTATTTATGTTATCTTATGATCGGAATTCGCAATTCCAAATCTAGTTTCGCAAGTTCGAATCCTCGGCTATCCCATCTTATATTTGCTCACTTACAAGAACAGGCGGCTGTTCTTTAACACATGGATCCCCCTCTTATTTAAGAAGGATTTAATTATGTGAAGTATTCGACCAGTAACACCATACGATCTAATTTTCCTGAGAAGAGCATCGTGCCAAACCCTGTCAAAAGCCTTAAATATATCTAAGGCTAATACCATTTCCTCCCTACTTTATCTAGTGCATGGTATACGCATTTAGAAATTACAGTTAGGATATCTGCAGTAGAACGGTAATGCCTACGTCCATATTCTTTGTCAGACGGACGTTTAGCAACTGTAAGGAGGTCAACTTGAGTTTGATTAACTATTGACATAAATATTTTGGCGAAAAGTGGGAAGGGCTAGTGGTAAACTGGTACCACAGAAGTAGTTTTTCAACATATTTGATAAGGCATTACTTGAAAAGTTTGGAGAGAACGGGAGAAACCTCAACGGATAAGCCTGGATAAGATGGGATCCACATACTTTTGATATGTCTAGGTTTATTTGTCGATATCATGCCCTTCAGAAAGAGTTAAATTTCAGATCATCTTGTGTTATTTCTGTCTGCAAATGAACATTAGGGAGGGAGTGGTTACCTGGGTTCGATGTGGAGTTTGCCGTGCAAAAAACCTTGTGGTGTGGGAGAATAAAGGAACTGTAGATTGCACATTATTTACTACAAAGTTGTAGATTTTTCAGAAACCAGGAGTTCCTAATTTCTGCGCTTTTATGCGGTTTCGGATTAGTCTGTTGTATGCATGCTACCTTTGAACAATGATAGCTGCGCAAGTAAAAGTAAACCATTAAGGAGTGGGTTCAGTTGCCGCTTTGAATCATTAATTGGTATTATTTACACATTGTTCTGCAAGAGGAGAAAATATATTTCCCCAGGGGTTATCGATGAGGATGCCTTACAATCAGCCTTCTTCCAGTATTTTACCGTTTTGAGCAAAGATTCTTCAGCTTTGGGTCGAGGGTTTCTGATGATTTCTACCATTATCACAGCATAATCAGCATTCTAGACTCGGCTATGGACATTCGTTACACAACCACCGAGAACTTTGACCAGAAATAGATCTCCAAGTTAAGTTTGTTAATCTATACTGTCAGAGATTCGTTTATCAAGGTACACCCCTACGGTAAAGTCTAAAGCGCCTAAAATCCTGGTCGTCTTATTTTAGTTTTTATTCTCTAGTCAAGTCGAGGGTATTTCGAATATAGACTCCCAGTCTGTGCATATACCTATCTGAGTCGTTACGACAAAGTGGGAGACAACCATGCCTGCTATAGTAGTTAGAGGGGATGAAAGACTGTAGGTTATTTCATTAGTGCTGGGATATCCTGGAGTTTGCTTCGAGAAATGATTTAATATCATCTACATTAGTTCTAAGCTCGCAGATATTCGTCAATGCAAACCTCAAGAGAGAAGTCGAATTGATTTGTTTGGTGTAATTTGTTATTGAACTGCTTTTTTTTTAATTTTAAAATTTGAGTTTTAGCGTGAGACGTACTGAACAATATGAAGGATACCAAACATGCAACACAAGTAGACTATCAGCAGAGTCTTCATCTACAGGATTTTGACCTCGGGAAAGGCCACTGGATATAAGTGCAACATCCTTTTCCATGCGCGGCATGGCACTTCAACAATTCTGAGATATATACAGCTTATGATAGGGCAGCTGCTTTTAAAGTTACTAAGGAGGTGGGATCCCTGTCGGAATACTGTAGACAAACAAACTGTCAAACTGGTACCCTTAATCCCTCAGACAAAAATCAATTCAATTTAATTGCCTTTGCATAAACAGAACTCAAGCACCATCAAGATGCCAGCTTAAGGGGTTGGAAATGCAATAGTAGATGAGAACGGCGTTCATCGTCAGTAAAACATTGGGTGTCTCTGTCGAGTCCTTATGATCGCACCTCTGGACCTAGCTAATAAGCAAAAAAGTAGTATGAGAACTGGGCAAGTTTAGGTTTGCAAACCGGTAATTTGTTCAAGTCATCAGCTTTAGGAAGACGGGAAACAAGGAGGGTACATCCCGCGCCTCCATGTAATGCTAAGATCCATAAGTTCAGTAGCACATGTTTAGTTCATAGTTTTCCTTCTACTTAAATCTTATGAGAAGATCTACATCTCGATCAGCACCCCGTATGCATAAGTAGTTATGATTAATTGAGTTAGTACTAATGATATATATATATATATATATATATATATATATATATATAGAGAGAGAGAGAGAGAGAGAGAGAAAGAGAGAAAGACAGAGGCGCAAAAGTATTCAATACATAACATTTTTCTTCATAACTTTAATTAGGGTTCAAGATCATACCTAAAATTTAGTCAGTATATTCCCTTTTCTATCATAAATTATATTTGAGTATTAATTATAAAAGTAAAGTTAAGAAAGTTTATATTTAAGTTAAAATATGAATTAACAAACGAAAAAGTATTGGATACACGTTAAAAAATTATTTTTCTGAAACAATTTAAATGACTCTTGCTTAGCGTGTTGCAATAATACAAACGAGTTATCACTGACCAATCAGAGAGCTTCCTATTAAAATAATTTGATAAAATTCTTCCAGTTTGGGCTCACTCCTTCAAAGTCAACCAGTTAATTTATAAAAATGCCTAAAACTTATGAGTTGTCAATAGACATTCGTCAAAAAACCATTGATAAGCACAAAGAAGGAAAATAGTATCGAATAATATCAAGGAAACTAAATCTACAACTGTACAGTTGGAAACATTATTAGAAAGGTTAAAATCCCTGGGAAAGCTGTTTCAAATCTTCCAAGATGTGGTCGGCCAATGAAATTAAATGGAAAAAAGAATTAGGTGGGTAAGCATAACGGTACAAAAAAACCTTTTCTTACGCGTGGTGAAATTCAAACCGACCTCAGAGGAGCTGGGGTTAATGTGAGCAAGGATACAATTAGTAGAGTTCTAAATCGTGCAGGTTTTGTATCAAGCTCCCCAAGAAAGGTTCCATTATTGAAGCTTAAACATGTCAGATACCGTTTGAATTATGTTAAAACATATGGGGAACAACCCCAAGAATTTTGGAACAAGGTAATCTGGTCAGAGGAAACGAAAATCAAAATCTTTGGAAGAAACACAGCAACACATATATGCCGTAAAAATGGCACCGCCTATAACTAAAGGAATACCATTCCTACGGTAAAATTGGCGGTGGTTCGATTATAGTAGAGGGGTGTTTTTCATTCAAATGTACTGGTGAAATAAAAATCATAAATGGTAAAATAATTGGACGTATATACAGGGAGATTTAGGAGAAAAACCTCCAGAAATGTGCTAATTTGTTGGGACATAATAGCAATTTCGTGTTTCAGAAGGACAATGATCCCAAGCATACTACAAAACTAACTACATAATGACTTCGAAATAACAGAATCGACATTCTTATTTGGCCCTGTCAGTCTCCAGATCTCAACCCAATTGTAAATTTGGGAAAAATATTGGAGATCAATGTTCACAAGAGGAATCCACAAAATATTCAACAACTAGAACAGCGCTGCAAAGAAGAATGGCGCAAAATACCTACATATCTTTGCAAAAAAAACAAAAAAACATGCGTTCAAATATATAAAGCGATTGAAAGATGTTGAACGCAATAAAGGCTATGCAACCAAATATTAAATCAATGTATCCAAAACTTTGGCCATAGTTTATTTGTATTTTTCCTTTAATATAAACTTTCTAAACTTTAATGTTGTAATAACTACCCTAAATATCAGTTAGAATAGTAATATGAATATACTGACCAAATTTTAGGTAAAATCTTGAGCCCTAATTAAAGTTATGAAGAAAAATGTAATGAATACAATACTTTTACGTGGCACAGTATATATATATATATATATATATATATATATATATATACATATATATATTATATATATATATACTTCAGAATAAAATTATCTAACAATCAACTGGTATGGAAACCTGTGATTATAAGTTTTAAAAATATTAATGGCAGTAATATTCTATAAGTACTATCCCACCTAAATAAAAAAAAAATGGTTCGATATACAAGATAGACCAAATAAATCAAATTTTAGTCATTCAATAATTTTTTAAATTCATGAGGGGAAAGATTTTTATTATTCTATGTATTTGCTCATATTTTCTCCTCTGAAGAGATGGTAGCCATCGAAATCCTATAGGATAAGGAGTTATAATATTTCAAATGTATTCTTTGTCTTATATAGATTACTGGAAATCCCTTGATATGAAATTTAAACATTTCACGGCATAAATTTTTAAATTTATTGAATGACTAAAATTTTATATATATATATATATATATATATATATATATATATATACATATTTATATATATAAAGCTGAACGTCTGGTCACCAATAATCTCCTATATGGTTGACTATTATAGAAAACTGATCACATATAATGATAGAAGATGTATCGAAACACAGGGATAGGAAGGTTTGATCTGGCATAATGATGATTTATTAAACTTGTGGGGTTTGCGTATGCGCCTGGTCCACAAAGAATGGAAAGAAAAAAATAAAAAATGAAAAAAAACAAAGTTTACAAGTGTTTTTGATATAGATGTGCATAATAATACTTTGATAAGTGTGTTTTAACTTTGATATGGATGGTATAATAAAATTGTGGGATCTGCGTTCGGCACAAACTTTAATTAAGACTTTTCATATCAACCTGCGTAAGTATACTTTGATAATTATGTTTCAGTTTGAAGAAATATGGTATAATAAAATTATGCGGTGTTCGTTCGCGCCTGACCTCCATAGAATGGAAATATGTCACAAAGTTTAACAAGGTTTTTTAATATAGATCCACAGAATATTGTGATAAGTATTTCAGTGTCAACAGGTATGGTATAATAAATTATGGGGTTTATCTATTTTTTTTTACTTTCATCATATTTTGCTTTGATTTTGATACCCCCAAAATTCGAAGCTATCTCTTTACAACCCTTCGTTTTCATAACCGATCCTACTTTCATAAATCAGAGTCAATTTTCTGTACGCTGTTATTAAACCCAGTCAACACCAGGTACTTTTGCTAGTGTATATATATATATATATATATATATATATATATATATATATATATATACATATATACTAAAAAGTTACACTTCTCAAAAAAACTGAAGTAGATTTTACTATGCATTCCATTAGTTGTTAATGGAAAAGAGGGATGAGTAAAAAGCATGCTGTTTAACAATTTAGATTTGCAACTGGTTTATTTAAGAGATGAGTTTATATATGGTTAAAATATTGTTCATATATAAGTGTAAGAATAGCATAAATGTTAAAGAAATATTTAAAGTGATATTAGAAATTAAGATAAAATATGACGCACGAACTCGCGGTATTTCATTCGCTAAAGTGGAAAATAAAATATGTCGATTCAATATAGATTTAAGGAACGATATAACTATGATTAAAACTACATTTGAAGAGATGTATAACTGACAGAAGCTATAAGCTTTAGAAAATTCTGTATGCATAATGTTATATATAATGATTGCCAAATTTATTAAGTGTTTTCGATTTTCGAAATAAAGCTAGTCTTTAAAAATCTACCAAAAATCAGTTAATTATCTAATAAAAATAAAATATTCACTGATTAATAAGTATTGAATGCACTTTATATGGGTGTCTGTTTTTTTCATATTTGTCGTATTGTTATAATTTTAAGAACTTCACGCTCCCCCCTTTCGCATTTGTCCCTTGTTCGACGTCTAAAAGTCCAGTCGATTAAGCACACACTCATATTGTGGTAGGAGAGAGAAGGAGTATCGAAAAAAAAAACAAAATAAAAACAAATTCACAGGGTGTCTTCTCAATTGAAGATTGAAATCCGAAATTTGAATGTGTTTAATTTTTTATCTATTGCATCTGAAAGTGTGCGATTCATTAAAAATGTTATCAACAATTATTCTCTTTCAGCTGCGGAAAACTATTTTTGTTTGAAAACGCTAAAATAAGCATACTTTTAAATCTTTAAAAATATATTTGAAATGTTATTTTGGAATGTGTAAACTTTCCATGTATTAGTACATAAAAATACTTTAAAGAATCCATACAGAAAAATCGGGTGTGAAAATTATGTATTAATTTATCTACGTATTACGTTTTTTTAAAGATACGGTAGCCCTGAGAAAAGAGTTATATTATTCTGCTTTTCGCATAATAAACTTGAGTGTGTTATCTTACTGGAAAAAACACAAATGTTGTTCAGAATTAACGGATTCTAACAGATTTTAATTTACAAAAAAAGTTATCTCCCTTTTAAAAATTGTCTATAAAGATGATGTAGATGATGGTTGTGACATTCCAACAGGTTTCATCTTCCAGACGGTTACCGAAAAAATCGGCACTTTTAAGGGCCACCACATTGTAATGAAAATCTTTGTAATTTTATTCATGCAATAAAAAAATTAAGGAAACTACAGTAGGATCTAGTTTATTGCAAAAAGTGTGGGTGATTGGTTATTATCAATTAGAAAATAAGAAAGGAAAATGATTTTAATCATGAAATTAAAAACTGACAAAAAGCTGAAAAATATAATACTAATAAATTATGTTTGGTATGAAAATAGAACAAACGCAGATTTTCTTTATATTAAACAAGTACTAGGAAAAATATAAAGTTTGATTGCTCAATTATACTTAAGGAACAATTATACAGCTAATAATAACATATTTCATCATAAATGGCGTTTGCAATTATACGTGCATTCAGTTATTTAAAAAAATGTATTTGCCGTTCTTGTTACATTAAGATTCATGAAAATGCTTAGATAAATATTAAGACGCGACTGCGTTCCCATAACTTAAATCCAAGATGGTGTTGGTAAGCTCATAGGTCCTTAAATGTAGGAGATCATGTTAAATAATTGAATTATTTGCGTTTATTCAAATATGAGGTAATCATGTTCTAATGTTTTTGCATAGTCTTATAGCCAGCCATAGTAAGTTTTATTTAGACATAAAATACATTAGTTTAATTGATTCGAAAACCTTTAAAAATATTTATGTTTTGTTGAGATTCGGCGAAAACTAGGTAAAATGCATTTTGTGGGACCGATTTAAATCTTAAAATTCTATTAACAAGCTGAGAAAAGAGTTATATTATTCTGCTTTTCGCATAATAAACTTGAGTGTGTTATCTTACTGGAAAAAAAACAAATGTTGTTCAGAATTAACGGATTCTAACAGATTTTAATAAGCTTTAGAAATAGAAGTTTTCGATCAATTGGCGGTCACTAATGGTATAAATTGCAATAGAGACATATTTACAATAGATACGAACATATTGAAATTGAAAATATTAAGTATAAAATAAAGTTATTATGGCTCCGAACGTTTGAACATATATCTTCCTTTCGACAACATTCAAAAATGTATTTAGCATAAACATGCATAGTGGCTCGGTTTTATTTTTGTATTAATTGTAATAAAAAAGACCGTTCGAACTGAGGTTAAAGATCAATAATAATACATATAAAGATTAAAAAGATGGTTAAGGTATGATAGGAAGGGCTTTAAACGTGTTAAGATAATTTTTATAATGCAGAACATATATGCAGTGACTTGGAGTCAGAGTAATCTTCTATTTTCAAACTAGCAAAGATTTTTCCAGCTTTGGGGATGACGGAATTTGATTGCAGACCTTCTAGACAAAAGAAAACGAACGAGAAATAAAAAAGAAAGTAATAAACATGATCTTTTAGACCTACTCTTTAGAACACACTTATTAAAGGGGAAAAAAGAGATTAGGAGTAAAGATTTTAGGGCAAAATACAACATATTGCGATACTTAGAAATCATCTCCAGAAAATCAAATACAAGAATACTCATCGTCAATTTTCACCCGTCAACAAAAACATAAACTCATGGTAAATGGAGTAAATCCGGTCATGTTTGAAAATCAATTTCTTTACGGAATGATTATTTGTGTTGCTAAAACTGAATCAATTCGAAAAATTCATCACTTATCCTGTATAAAATATTTTGATTGCAGAAATTGCCCGTTAGAAACAATTATTGTCAGTTTCTATTACCAGATACAACATACAAATTTATTGTGTCTAATTCTTGTGTAACTTGTGCACGCCCTTATACGAATTCAGTCGTGATATAAAGATGTTAAATTCCATCCGCAACATTATAAGAGGAAAACGTCCCTACTTAATCATTCCACAGCTACCAGTCACCAGACACGATTCTGCATTTGTCTACTACAGTGCGACTACAACGTTCGTAACTGCAAGATTACATACATAGGCATAACATATTCCTTCCGATTTCAGCATTAAAATTACAAATTTCTCCTTTACAATGTTCCGGTTTGTTTGATTGGCTGAAACCGGCAATTCACATATTTCAGAATGAAACGAATTCCTACATTAATAAACACATCAACAATTTGACAAACATGGTGTCGCCCTCTACAGGAGAAACTAACGTTAAAACGACAAACATTTACCGATTATTAATCATTCAGAAACGGACATTTACATATTGCTAACAGCATATAATGCCGCAGATATTAACATATTTACAGTTGCATAAATACGATCTGCTTTTCCTACATTGATTACCTATATATCTCTCGCTATCCGCAGGACACACTAGCTAGCGCTAAACAAAAACAAAAAAAAACTAATAACCGCTCATGAACAGAGAGTTCACTACTGATAACCTTATTTCATGAAACTAACTTGCACAAGTAAAATAGTTCATATACACACAGTCTTTCCGTATATCCGTGCAACTATTAAGAAACAATAAAAATAGATATATTTACCCAAAAGTTACGAAATTGGTAAGCTTTTAAACTTTCGAAAAGTTAAAAAAATTATCGGCTATAATATTCTTCGTAAATGCTTGTTTATTATCGGATTATCATGGCCAAATCGCCGCTGAAAATAATCGTCCCCCGTCTATAACACTTAAATACCGAATCGGAAATTCGAAAACAAAATGAAACGAACTTTATTTTTATTATTACAATTTGCTTAAAAAAACGTTTCCACGTTGTAAGTATTCCGAACCTAAAAACATACCCGTGTTAATAAGTCTAACAAAAATCAAATTTTCATGAAATCTTCAATACTTATCCAGTTTAGAATGAAATTACATATAAAATGCAGTTTCCGTAAAATATATGAGTGGAAATATTTTTAGTGCGTGTTCCCCCGCATATTTATTTTTTCGAAATTTGAACAAAATATATTTAAATTGATTGGAATTTATATTTATTCTTAAACAAAGTTAAAATAAGTAAAAAAAAATCTTTAAATTTTAAAAACACTAACACAATTAAAAACCCATTTTTTTACATGGGGGTCACCACTTATCAAGGCCCGGAGACCACTCATGGATAAGGGTTATTGTGTGTACAGTAATCAGTGAGATAGTATTGTAGTAATCATTAGTATTGGAGGCTTGATAGAGTGTCTTACTTAAGGGGGCGGTTTGTCAGGAATTTGTTTATGTTGGATTTGAAGACACCCAAGGTGTAGTCAAGTCGGAAACAGGCGAACGGAAGATAGTTCCACAATCGTGCGCTTCTGAGAAAGAAGCTCTGCTTATGGGATCTACGTTTGGATTTAGGCACAGATAGAGAGTGGGGAAATTATTTACAGTAGTTTCAACCAGACAGGTGTTTCTCGTGAAATATTGGCGAGGGGGGGACGAGAGAGTTGAGCTCGGACGAGGGCTTGCCATGGAAATAACGATAAAACTAAGACAAGCTCGCGACGTCTCTTCTGTGGGAGAGAGGCTGCAGGGAAGAGAAAAGGGCATCCCCCACTAAACCACGAAGTCTATTTCGTACTCTGTCAAGACAAGATAGGCTGTTTTTAGCAGCTCCTGCCCAGATGTGGCAGCAGTACTCCATCCTTGGAAGTACTTTGCTTTTATACAGATAGAAAATTGCATCAGTAGTGAGATATCTTCTGGAGCGGTAGAAGGATCCCCCCCCATTTTCCCGGCGTCCCGAGCAACAGATTTGATGTACGTGTTCCATTTCAGAGCAGGAGTTAAGGTAAAACCCAGAAGCTTGTCAAAACATGTAGCCTCCCCAAGACGAGAGCCACCCATTTCAATTTATGCCAGATGGGTATCACAGCGTTGATGATGTAAAGATAGAAGCTTGGTTTTGGATGCATTAAAAGTTATCAGCCACATCTTCCCCCATTGTACCACGCGCTCACGATCAGAGGAGAGAGAATTAGAGAGAACTTTGTCATTTACAGCCTTTGATGTGTTGCCGTAGATGGTCGTGTCATCAGCAAAGATGTCAACGAATGATTTAAGTATGTGTTTTGGGAGATCATTGATGTAGATCAGGAAAAAAATTGGGCCCAGAATGGACCCCTGACGGACTCCAGCATTAATACACTTATGAACTTATCAGAGAGAAATTATTAAATGATTGAGAAAACATTTCGAGTAATACAGTAGCTGGAAATCTTCTGAAGTAGGCCCTTATGCCATACCTTATCGAAGGCCTTCGATATGTCAAGGGCAATTGCCCTGGAAAGGAAAATTTTGTCAAGAGATTCACTAATCTTATGATATATAACCGTTAGCACATCTGCTGTAGATCTTGAAGAGCGGAAACCATATTGCATGTCACTTTTACGCTGTGAACTCCAAGCTAAGTCGAAGTTCACGGTCCCAAAAGCTAAGAAACTTTTCAGTTCGTAACTTTTGCAGTATACCAATCTAAAAACACTAACATGTCTACTATATTTTTATTTTTCTCTCTTTCCTTACCACAGGTTTGACTTACATCCTGAATATTAAAGAAAACTCACCTTGAAGTTGCAGCTAACAAATTGATATAAAATTAATAATATTATGTGTAAAAGAGTGTGAGGAATGTGAGGAATGAATTATAGTCGCTGTTGGTAAGAGGAGACGAGAGCAAGTGACGATTTACAAATCAATAAGTACATATATATATATATATACATATTTATATATATATATATATCTATTCAGTTGTATGGTAAAATGTCTTACTTGTAAATCTATGCGACGTATTCCATTATTAATTTCGGAAAAATTTTCCCCTTTCAAATGGTGTGCGTAACAGGTCGATTCAAAGCATGCTGGATGAAGGGCCGGAAGTTGTGTAGCTATGTGAGGCCTCGGGGCAAATGTGAGTAGGAGATTTATGTATTGTATGATTAGGTAATTAACATGTTTATAAATTTGCTATTTTTATTTATTTATCTTTATTTTTATTTTATTTATTTTTTTTGGTTTATAACTTGTTTTAGCGTGAGCTTTTTTATTGTTCTCTGTTATGTTGTCTTTATCATTATTACTATTATTTATTTATTTGTTTATTTATTTTTTTCTGCTGATGTGTGGGTGTCTCTGCTTTTCTGGGTCGCTTGAGCCGCTACTGGGCTGCGTCCGGTCGACTACTGTAGGGACGGGATGTGAGAGAGGAGGAGAGTGAAAAGTTGTTATAATAGATGGGAACTGGTGGCTAAATAATCACTATGCTTCCTTTCATGCGTGATTCTGTGTTGAAACTTTGAGAGGGAAAAATAGATTGGAATTTATATGCTTGTATTCGTGTCTCATAAAAATAAGCCAAAATGATAATACCTTCCTTAACACAAACTTTTGAAAAAACATATTACGTTTTTTTTATATATAATTTTATTAAATCATGATCTTCTATTGTCAAAAAGCCACCGAAAATAAAAAAAATCTATGAATTTAGGTCCTTTTTGTAATTATAAATAATTAAAAAACCCTTTTTTCTATTTATTTAAAAAGAAAATACAAGTTTGTTATATATGGGAAAAGCGGCGCAAATGATTGAAACTTTTATGGAATTTGCTAGGTGAATGTCAAATGATGGCATTACGAATATGCATGCGTAGCGTAATAACTATTGGTTCATGTTTTAATTTTAAGTCTCGCAGCAAACCTGCCTTCATAGATCAACCATTAATGTCAACAGAAAAAGCAAACCTTAAGCTAAACGTTCAGAGTTCGATTCTCAGTGGAGGCGCACGAGTCACTGTTTATTTAAATTTTTCAACCATCACTATATATTTAGTCCAATATAATACATAAATAAATACTAAATCTGAATTAATCAAAATATCATGTTATAGCGTATTTACGACCGGGCAATTTCGGGCTGTCTTCTATGCTATGTAATGTCTGCGTTGTCACGCCATTCAATCATAATTATATAATGATGGGTAGGATTTAAGTGTTGTTGAGAGTGTATCGCCTTTTTATATAGATTATACGGTCAGCTGTTAGGGAGAATTGAAACTAAAAAATGCATCCTTATTATCAGTTTCTATTTTAAAATTTCCTAATAATATCATTAAACTACTTTCCAAGTACCTGCCTCACAAAAGATTTTTCTATTACATTGACAAACACTCGGGCAACCACGCTAAAGCAACCAGCTATGATCAATTCGGGGGAAAACTCTGTCACATCAGATGGACACTCTCCTTTTTATGGAGATTATTGGAGTGCCATCAGCTATACTTGAAACCGAAAACTAACTTTATGAACGATTCTTGATAAAATCAATTAAAAAAAGATCAATGACTTAAGGACCATCAGTTATAATCGAAACCGAAACCAACACTTATGAAAATGCTTGGTAAAATTATGTATAAAAAAGAAATGACTTTAGTACCATCTGAGATAATCGAAACTTAAACACATCACTTGGGAAAAATTCTTGGTTGAATTATGTATTACAAGAAATGGAATTTCATAACAGTCAAACGATAGTTACTCAGATGTAAGCGTCACGTCTTCTATAATATAAATCTCACCTGTCTGTTTAATTATATGTATGTACGTATGTATGCTTGTATGACTCGCAAAAAAACGACGGATTTCATGACATCGGTATCATATAGAAGCACGATGCTTTGGATTACAAATATCGAAAGATTGGTCAAAAATTTAATTCTTTCATCCTCAACTGGGTACTTTTCTTCACGGAGGGGTCGCCTTTTTTCGCCAATGATTTCGAAATTCATCGCTATTTTCGATCATCTAGCCTTAATTGGAACATACGTAACTTTCGATTTGGCGATGGGCACAGCAGCTAACACGTAACGCTTTTTATCCCCTTTCTTTTCTTCTTTCGTTGTACGGGTTCGAACCTGCCTGTCTACAACCACTTTTTTTTTGCTCAACATGCACCTACAAACAACCGGGCGATCCCGGGCACTCAGGCTTTTACAAAATAAATACCATACACACTATCGTATTTATATAATGATGATGATGATGATGATGATGATGATTTACTTGAATAATATCCTCGAAAAAAGAAATGAAAATAAAGGAAAAGTGCAAGCATAATATTTACAAATAATAGAAAAGTTCATGCTCTGCAATACCTCCATACATCTACACTACTTCAATAACTATTGACAACAACAACAACAACAACAACAACAACAATAATAATAACAATAACAATAATAATAATAACAATAATAATAATAATAATAATAATAATAATAATAATAACAATAATAATAATAATAGCACGCTCGTGACAGAAACCTTTTTAAAAGAAATCAACGAAATGTGAGTTTACGTCCTTGTTTTGTTAAAAAAAAAGTAAAATGTTACTTCGAATTTATTTCAGAAAACAGCCTGTTCCGATATAAAGGCATCATTCTGTTTGTCAATGTAGATTTAATGAAAATCTTCTAAAAATGAATGTAAAAAGAACCAGACGGGGCAACTGGCGATATTTATTACTTGAGGAAAAAAAGAGGAATTCATTTTTATTCTTCTTTGGCAAAGACGGGCAGAATGTTTGCATATGTAGGAATGTATGTTCTAGAAAGGACTGTCAACCCCCACTCCTTACCCCCCCCCTCTAATGACCAACGACATTGCATTTAACTCAAGAAAGGAGCCCAAATAGGGACTTGTAGCACGCTCGTGACAGAAAACTCTCTTAAAGAAACCAACGAAATGTGAGTTTACGTCCTTTTTTTGTTAAAAAAAAGTAAAATGTTACTTCGAATTAATTTCAGAAAAAAGTCTATTTCGATATAAAGGCATAATTCTGTTTGTCAATGCAAACTAATGAAAATCCTCTAAAAATAAAAGCAAAAATAACCAGACGGGCGACTGTCGAATTATCAAGTTAAATGTTACTTCGAACTTATAACAGAAACCAGTCCTTTTACCGATATAGACGTAGAAATTTTCCTCGTCTTTGAACGAGGGATTAAATACTACCACAACGACGGAGAAAATTGCCTTCCTCTTTCCCCATACAACATTTCCAGCGGCTAAGCAGCATGATGTAAGGTAGACATATCTTCAAACGCCTTCCACTAAGTAGAATACTTAGTTGGAAATTTAATTTTTTATTTTTTTATTTTAATTTTATTTCATTTATTTATTTTATTTATTTATTTTTATTTTATTTTTCCATGTCCTATATGTATGTGTGATAGTGCACGATACCTCTTGTATACATGGAAGCTTTACACTATCCCTGCGTCAGAACCAAAGGTAAAATAATTCTGGGTTCGGTGCTGCCACAAACACCAAATTATTAAAAATGTCAATTACAAATTATCCAAACCATGGGACCTAGAAGAAAGATCTGGGTGTTATGATCGGCAGGTGCTCCTTCGGTAGCCAGCATGAGGGGCCCGGTCGTCATCCTGCGAATGTTGGCCAACTTTCCAGTTTCAGCAATTCAAATTACATGGACGCTGAACAGGTAAGTATAACCCCTAATTTCAGGGAATAAAATGATACCGAACAAACATTACATAGCCATGATAACCATCAAAATGAAGAAAAAAAACAAGAAAGAAATACCCAACAAAAGAGAATAGAGTCGTAATGGAATGCTATTATAGAGGTACTCCTAAATATAGATATGGAAGTTATCGGAAAGGAATGAAAGAACTATGGGACCTATCCAGTAACTACCATACGACAGAACAAACAATTGCGGACCAAGCAAGACTGATACTCAAGAAAGGTTGCCTCTCTAAAGTAGAACTAATAGAAATTCAGCGAAAAATAAATGATGAAACTGAACAAAAAGCACCCGCCAACGAAACCGCATGTACAGAAACCCCACAAGTTGATGCCTCACAAGTAAAAACACCAAAGGCCGAGGACCAACAAAGAATGAAGTCTACAAACGGGGACACTGAGAACAATGAAACAGAACTAACAGAGAATTTAGCAAATAAAATAATTACAATAATGCAGCTGATGAATGAGGAAAAAAAACAAAGCTCCAATCAATAAGGAACCAAGAGCAGAAGAAATTAAAAACAGAAACAGAGAAGGTTAACAAGCTCCTACCACACATCTCAATAAATACAATCACAGACTTAAACAACCTCATTTACGCAGGCGGCAAAATAGTTAGTATGAATCTCAAATCAGAAAAACAACCGGGGACAAGCAGACTGATAAAACCTGGATGGGAAATAACACAAGAAACTAAAATACAAAAACATAAAAAACCCAAAATGATCAACAGGAAGAAAGCAATGTGAAGAAAACGGCAGGGAGAGGCTAAACAAGAAACATGAAGAACTGGACAAAAAATAAAAGCAAAAGAAGTGAGATTGAGACAATATAGATATAAATCTGAAGAATGCAAAAAACCTTGAATATTTGAAACTAATGAATGCCAATTCTACCAAAATGTAAACGGAGGGAAAACAAAAATAGAACAACCAAATCCGAGAGAAACAAAACTCTACTGGGGTAAAATATGGGAAGAGCGATGAGATTACAATAGAAATGCCGAATGGCTGAAAGACATGAAAGAAGAGTTACAACAAATAGAAGAAGAAATAGCGAATGAAATCAGCAATGAAACTCTAAAGAAAACCATAGGGAAAGTGGCAAATTGGAGAGCACCAGTGCACGACGAGATACATACATACTGGTTCAAAAATGCACAACCTTACACGAAAACTAGCCCAAAACATGATAAGATGTTTACAGGAAGCAAGCATACCAGACTGGATAACAAAAGGTAGAACTAAACTGCTACACCCAGACACGGAGAAAGGAACCGTCTCTAGCAACTATAGGCCAATCACGTGCTTACCGACTATGTGGAAGAAACTCACATCACAACTGAGGGAACAAATCTACCACACCCTGAATAACCGTGGACACATGCCCGAGGAGCAGAAAGGATGCCAAAAAGGAAAAAAGAGGTTCACATGGCCTGCTGTATATAGATCAAAAGATCCTAAAGGGGTAATTGTCTGTATTTTTTTTTTTTTGAGATGAGTTGTTTTCATTGATTGAGATTGTCGGACTGACAATAACAACCAAGATGAGAAAGTGACAATAACAACCAAGATGAGGAAGTGGCAATAACAACCAAGATGAGGAAGTCAGTCCGATAATCTCAATCAATCCTAAAGGAGGTAAAAAGGAGGAAAAGGATTTAGCCATGGCATGGATCGACCACAAAAAGCGTACGACAGGATCCCCCAAGCATAGATAATAGAATGCCTTAAATGTACAAAATACCAAGTGGGATCATCAACGTAATAGAAAATGCAATGAAAACATGGGGAATGGATTTGACAGCTGATGGACAACACATAACAGAAATTAATATACAAAGAGGCATCTTCCAGGGAGACTTGCTATCACCACTACTGTTCATCATAGCCATGATGCCCTTGAACAGTATTCTGAGAAAGTGTCAAGACAGATACAAGTTCTACAATACAGAGGAAAAAAGAACAACTTGATGGACATGGACGATCTGAAACTTTTTGCAAGGACTGACAAGGAGCTAGAGACACAAATTAAGATATCCCAATGGAATTTTGAATGAAAAAGTGCGCACAACTAGGTTATAAGGGAAAGCAAACAGAAATGAGGGCACTAGGGGGAACAAGACAACTATAAATACTTGGGAATTCTGAAAGCGGATACCATCAGAGCAACAGAAATGATAGAGAAAATTGGAAAGGAATACCTCAGAAGAACAAGAAAACTCATGGAAACGAAATTATATAGCATAAAACTTATAAAAGGTATAAATACATGGGCAGTGTCACTAGTAAGATACTCTGAACCGTTTATAGGATGGACAGAAGAAGAGCTGAGACAACTCGACCAGAAAACCAGGAAACTCATGACTATGCATAATGTACTACATCCAAAGGATGATATTGACAGGCTCCACGTGAAAAGCAAAGACGGCGGGAAAGGACTGATCTGTATAGAAAACTGTGAAAAGGACACGAAGAAAGAACTAGAAAAATACATAATGCAAAACGCTGGAAGGATAATTATGGCAGCGAGAGACAAAAAGCCCAACAAAGCAGAAAACAGAGAGACAAATGACAAAACGAGAAAAGAGAAGTCGGAAGAGAAACAAATTCACGGAAGATTCGTAAGAATGGCAAAAGATGAGAATAACGAAAACACCTGGACATGGATGCGAAAAGGACATATACACCGAGAATCTGAATCTCTAATAACTGCAGCACAAGATAACTCGATAAGAACAAACCATATCAAAGCAAGAATCGATAAAATACCAGAAAACAGCAAATGCAGACTCTGTGGTCGAAGAGACGAAACGATAAACCAAGTAAGTGAATGCAGCAAACTGGCCCAAAAGGAATACAAAAAGCAGGCATGACTAAGTGGGGAGGGCGGTGCACTGGGAATTGTGCAAACGACTGCACTTTGAGCGTACAGACAAATGGTACAAGCATAAACCTGCAACAGCACTCGAAAACGAGAACCACAAAGTCCTATGGGACATAGACATACAGACGGACAAACCCATCCAAGCAAGAAGACCAGATGTAATAATTCACAAGAAAGAAAAATCCTGTCAAATCGTAGACTTTGCTGTCCCAGCTGACTACAGGGAGCGTATGAAAATATAAGGAGAAACTAAGCAAATACAGAGAGCTAGCCAGAGAGTTAAAAGGGGGTTGGATGATGAAGAAAATCAAAATAGTACCGGTAATAGTAGGAGCACTAGGAACAATTCCGGAAACTTCGAAAAAAGCATGCCAGAAATTGGAATTAGAGGAATAACTGCAAAGGTACAACGACTAACGATAATGAAAACGACTGAAATATTAAGAAAACCCTAGAAAGCGAAGAATAATACAAGAAGACAATATAACGAATAAGCTTTACAGGGAATTAAGAACACCGAAGTTTCATATCTTCAAGTTCTACACCTCCATCATGCACCATAAAAATAATAATAACAGCAACAATAATAATAATAATAATGATAATAATAACAATAATAATAATAATAAGAAGAAGAGGAACGACGACAATAAAACAACAAAACAGCAAAACAACAACAAAAACAACAACAACAACAATAATAATAATAATAATAATAATAGGCTCTCGAGATGCCGTAGTAATACTACAAGTAGTAGTAGTATGCGTATCAGTACTAGAAGAGCTCTTGTTAAAACATGTTAAAATACTGCTGCTGCTACTACTAGTAGTGTTGATCATGTTTTAACAAGAATCCTCATGAAAAAATAAAGATAATAAAACCAGCTAACATTGCCCGAAAACCGTGTCAGCTGAGAACTGATTAATGATAATAATAAAACGACTAAATACTTGAAATTCTACGCAATAAAAGAAAAAGAAATCAGCTGGCGTTATCATTCGATATGAGGAGCTGAAACAAACCGGCATGGTTTTTGGCAGTAATTATTTCTGAAAGGAAAAGTTGTTGGTTGTTGGGAAAGATAAGAAAGGCGTTTTTTTTTAAAGAAAAAGATACAGAAAGAAAATAGGATTAACTTGAACTGAACGGCTATAATGCTAAGATGTCATTTCAATTGTAATCTGTTTAATCTGTCTGTGCTTTAATCGCATTTCTTTTAATTAAGAATAAGAATATGTATAATCATGTAATTGTGCAAAGAAATGTAAATTGTAAAACGACAACGTAAAAAATACAAAATTAACTAACCGGGCAGGATCCGTTAAAAGCACATTCTAATGTTTAATAAATAGTATGAGCTGAAAATATGAAGGAAAGTATAAAAATAGTACATTAGGAGTAAAAAAAAAACTGAGACTAATTAATATAAGTTATATTCTGGTGACGTGTGATTTCGTAAATCTAGAATGTTAAATAGCATTGTGGTATTTCGTAAATCAAGACGGGGAAAAGGGCTTGGTAACCTATAATTGTGTAAATCTAGAACGTGAAACAATCTGGTAACGTATACTTTCGTAAATCTGGAATGTAATATAGCTGGATAAAATGCTATTTCGTATATTTAGAATGTGAAAAAAAAAAAACAAAAACAAAACCCGGTAACCTTAACTGTAAAATTGGCTAGAAACGTGTTATTTAATAAATCTACAAAGTAAACAGCTTTATTGTTGAATAAATAGTATAAACTGAAAATATGAAGGAAAGTAAAATAATATGTTAATCAGCTTAAAACGTGTCATTTCTTAAATCTAGAATGCAAAAGATTAAGGTTACGTGTAATTCCCTAAATCTAGAATGTTAAATAACCTGGTGGTGTGTAATTTCGTAAATTTAAATGTAAATTAGCGTGTTATTTCGGAAATCTAGAATGTAAAATAGTCTAGTAACGTGCTATGTCGTAAATTAGAATGTTAAAGAGTTTGGTAAAATGCTACTTTGTAAATGTCTATCTAAAAAAAATCTAAACGCCTTAAATTGTTCGTTAAATGAGGTGATCAGTATACACTCTGGGAAAGTAGAGAACGGGATATCAATAACACTACCTAAACTTAATATTAACATATAAAAAGATACTTTTAGTATAACGATAATGTATATTAAAGCATCTAATTAAAATACTCAGACGTTTGCAGATATTACTATGTTAAAATCTATTACTTTGATCCTAGAATATAGGAAAGTTATTAAAATCAAACAAAATAGACACGTTAATTCTAAAAATATTCATCAATAGGTGGTCGAAATTGTATGTATCGCAATATTTTGTAGAACGTATTTATCAAACAGTCTATATTAACAAAAAATATTAAAAATCATATTAATATTAAAGTAGTTAGCTTTTCCGGCCGTTTTGCTTAATGGATATTATAAGCTCGGAATGATCCGATGACTTACGTTGTTCGCTGAGAGTCACCGAGTGAAACTAACGTAGAAACGGGATGTAAACTGCAAAAGATATATATATATATATATATATATAAATATATATATATATATATATATATATATATATATATATATATACATATACATATTTTACGAAAAAATAAAATCATAGAATTGTCATCCTGTTAATGAAACGGCTGTAATCCAGATGAAATAAACAAACGTTATATAAAGGAAAACATGCAAGTTTATGAATTTACAAAAAAAAAAAATGTAATATACACACATACACACACAAATATATATATATATATATATATATATATATATATATATATATATATATATATGTATGTATATATACATATATTCGTTGATTATACTAGTTACCTGTAAAATTTCTCCAAGGTGATTTTTATAATTAAAACAGAAAAAAAACAGTTTTCGACGCCACTCTAATTTCTTCCCATTAAAAGACTTACTTTTTTTCTTTTTTAAGGAGGGGTCCATTTAATCAAACTGAGCAACATAAACGTGTGGCCAAGGCCGTCTATATAATTAATACATTTTATACATGTAAACTATAAATATTCGTTTTATTCTAATTGAAGAGTTACTTCTAACTGAACAAAACTATTATTACCACTCCTATAGGAAATACATTAATGTATATTATTGTTCTCTTTCTTCCTCTTCGTATTCTTCTTCCTATTATTATTATTATTATTATTATTATTATTATTATTATTATTATTATTATTATTATTATTATTATTATTATTTACTCACTAGGAGAAAGCACACGAGCCATCATCAAATACTGCTCTTTGAGAACAACTTTTGTTGTCCTCTGGAGTATGAGTGACAACAAATACTTCTAGACTACACCATTCTCCACCTCTTTCGATAAGCTTTGCAAAAGCATGTGCTTTATCGCAACAGCATCTTACCATTGACTTCTTCTTGGTGGCAACCATTGGTCTTCACTGGAATTTGGTGGAAACAAGCCTCACCAAGAAACCAGTAGCGTTCAAAGTAGATGACGTTATTACTGTACCAACGTGACACGCACAAATTAGCATATATATAAATACGATACTTCGTTTCGACCGTTATCATCCTTACATCTTTTAAAAGAAAGAAGAATACACCAGATGGCTATTGAAACGAAATTAAATTGTTGTCTCTAGTAAGAAAATGTCTTGTTTTCAACTATTTATTCTTACATTACAAAAATGCTATGCAAAGTGAATTCAGATTTATTACAGAAATGCCCTACAAAAGTCACTTTTTATTAATTAAAAAATGATTTGATTTTCAACTAATTTATTTACTGATATTGAAAAGTCTCCATTGATTAATTAAGAAATGCTTTGGGAAATAGACTTCTGATTAATTGTAGAAATATATTTTATTTTTCAACTACTATATTAAATATTACAAATTTAAATATCATTAAAATGCCCTGGAAAAATCCCTTCTGATTAATTACAAAAATGTCCTGGAAAAGTTACTTATAAATTACAAAAATATCCTGGAAAAGTCACTTTTAATTAATCATTAACATTCCTGCCACAATATTCATTATTGCCCCAGCATCCCGGCCACTGCAGCCCCACAACTGCCATCACGACCATCACCCCTATCACCATCACCACCATTCTGCATCCATGAGTTAGTTATTGCGAGCCAGTATGTAATCGGTGCTTATCCACACCAGAATCCACAACTGTCGTCACGAACACTGCCACTGCCACAACCACATTCTGTTCCAAACACTGCCACTACTTCCCCCACAACCATCACTCTGCTGACACTACTGTCGCCACCTAACCCACCACCATGGCTACTGCAGCAACATTCACCAACACCACCACTGCTGCTACTACAAACATTAAGATCATGTCTACGACGACCACTACTGCCACCATTGCAGCCACTATCGAAACCACCACCGCCACTGGCACTGCCGCCATCACCATTGACGCTAACACCACCCCTTCTGCAACTGCCACCACGTCCTTCACTGTCACCACCTCTTCCATTTCTACTACATCTGCCGTCACCAATTCTGCCGCCAGCACCGCCATTACCATCACGGCCACCACCACCACCACCACCACCACCGCCACCAACGCCACAACTGGCTTCAACTGCCTCCACTTGTGCCTCCACTACTGCCAACACTACTACCATCACCAACACCACCTCCACTGTTTAAACCACCACCACCAACACTCCTCCATCGACATTGCAACTGCCACCACCACCACCTTTTCTACCACCACAACCGCTGCAACACCTTAAACTACAACCACACCTTCATCTTCATTGCACATGCCAGCACCACCACTGCAGTCACAACCACGGTCACAACTTTCGAACCAGTCTTCCTCCCCACGGCCACTGCGAACATCAACAATGATATGACCGCAACCCCACCGTCATTACTACCACTACCCCCAGCGCCACAACCGCAGCCATATAAATTAGTTGTTCGTGTTATTTGACGGTCAAACAGGCTAATTTCTGTTGTTCGTTTCTGTTATTTACTGGATTTTCGATGTTAAGTAATACATTTATAATACAATAGTTTATTTCTGTATGAATTTAGAAAAAAACTGCAATGTCATTGTCTAGAAATGACGTAACAATTGTGGTGGTGGGGGGGAACGAAAACCGGGTATGTTGCTTTCAATGTTCTATAAAGGCTTCCAAGTATTACCAAACCTTATTCATAGTAAGGGTAGGCAGAGTGTGACATTTTTAGTGGTCACAAGCTAATTTTCCATGCACTTTCTTTTTCGTTTTTATTTAGCCGAAGTAGAGGAGAATAGTGTTTGTTTTGTTTTTACAATGAACGTTTTCCAAGCATTATTTTATTTTATTTTTGGTTACTAATAGTTAACATGTAATATCCGTACCTATATAAAAAATACCAATTTTATCCATAATGAAAAGAAAATCTTATCTGCAATGTATATAAAAGTTTATAAAATGGTAATCACCTCAAATCATTAGCTAGTATTACTTTTAAATTATAAATAAGGTGCTTCTGCAATATAGCACACAAACAAACGCTTTGGCACAAGGCACAGAAAAGTTAGTGCAACAGAAAATTACCTAAAATAATCAAAGCGTTTCAATTTTTAGCAAAAACTTTAAGCAAAAACTTGAGTAATCGACTCAAGAGATTAGGTACTATTACAGTATAGTAGAGATATGAAAAACAAAGAACATCTTACCTGTGAAATACATTAAAGTGGATATCATTGAAAAGTAGGTATACTCATCTAGTAGTATGACTTAAATAATAAATGAGACGCTTCTACAGCATATCATCTATATATAAAAAACAAATCCTTAACTGTGACGTACGAAAAAGTAAGCACAACCGAAATCTACGTAAATTACTCGAGTAATTCCATTTTTAGAAAATAAATAAGGTACTTGTAAAGTAATTGGCACAAGAAATAATATACGTATACAGTGCCCATATAAAAAAACACACACACAGAAAAGCTTACATATGGCGTCCATAAAAAGTTTCTAAAACCGAAAATCACGTCAAACATCGAGTAGTATGACTTTTCATTTTTTCTCATATAGGTAGAATACTGTACACGTACCTACGTTCTTGGCTGAAATTCTGTACATGGTACTTATTTATCCTAATATTATTGTGAAAGCAGGCGGAGGGAACGGAAGGGATATAAGGAGCCACTCACGAAAATAGCTGAGGCAGTTCACGATAAAAAAAACCTATATTTCATATATATATTTAAGTTTGGACTGTATGGTGTAACTTCCGGTAATGGCTGAAGCAGTTTACAATCTGAACATCCCATTATTTAGTAAACATTTTTAGAGAGGGGGTAATGAGAAGACACTCTCGGAAATGGCTGAAGCAATTTACGATCTAAAAAATCACTTTATTTTATCTAAGAAGTTCAGACATTCAATTTCCTAATTAATTAAGAATATTTATCTCATAAAATATTAATTAATTAAGAATATTTATCTCATAAAAATATATATATATATATTTCTAAATTTTGGCATATAGTTTGCAAACATCCAAACTTTTATTCTTTTATTAAACGAAATCTCACAAATCGTACTCTTGTAATAACATATCTCAGGCAGTTCTCCATACTTGGCTTAAAATGTTTAATCTTTTAATTCACGGCCTGATAGGAACTAATATTACACTGATTATTCTATTGCAGAACATTCTATTGTTTGTTATGTGATAATGTTTTAAACTACTGTGAGATTTCCACAGACTTTCTTAGTTATTATTATTATTATTTTTATTATTATTATTATTATTATTATTATTATTATTATTATTATTATTATTTCTTATGCGAAGAAACGTATTATGTTCCCATTTGATTTTCATACATATTCCTAGTGTATACAGACAAGGTATGCAATTTAGTTATTTTATAATATAAGTTTAAAACATAAGAAAAACAATAATTAAAAAAAACAAAAAAACCTTGCTTGAATAGTCATCTCCCTTGATTCACAAACGCAACAAGTATTTCAAACATCAACTGATTTATTTTAACGTTCTCCTAACGTCATTTTTTGTTCTATATTTCGCGGTATCACGTGGCAAACTCGGCGGCTACTTTTCCAATTTTGAACACTCTTCCGCTGTCTTCTCTTGAAAATGGACTAATAAGTCTGAAATATATTGAGATTTATATCACCATTGAATACAACAGAAAAAAAAAATACTGTTGTTTAGAGTTAAAATTTGTGTGAAAAAGAAAAAACAAACAACAAAAAAAGAACTTTATTTCTTTTGTTTGCATTTAATTTTACTCTATATAAAAAAAAATCTCGCATTGTTCTTGGTTTTTATTTTACCTTATAATATATATATATATATACATATATGACTAAAAATATATATGTATAAATATATATATAAATATATATATATATATATAAATATATATGTGTGTGTGTGTATGTGTGTGTGTGTAGATGTGTATTAGCATTAATACGCTAAGTCGGGCGGAATGAAGTGAGGTTAAAGTACTGTTCTGCACTTCCAATATTTTTCTTCTCTAAAACTCGGTAGAATTGACCATTTTTTATTCAAATCGATTAGATTTCTGCTCTCGTCCGGAACCCAATAGGAAAATGCGCGTGCATCTCCGTACTTACTTTACACACAGTACATTGTAGTGCACAATTGTATTGCAGAGAACGTGAGTGTGAAACTATCAAATCAGTTTTATATAATGTCTTGAATTCAAGCTTTAAATATAAAAGATTATTATCACGATTTGTCATAAACCAGAACAATAACTTCGAACGAGCCCTTGTTTTATTAAAAAAATCTTCTGTGTTTTTATATATTGGGTCTGTACTTATTCACTCATAAAACGTCTCACATTTATTCGTGATGTTAGGATGTTCTTTCTTTGATCAGATTTATGGACTATTTTTTTTAAATATTTATCTCATTGCATTCCGATACAAAGACCTATCTAAAACACTATCAAACTGATGAGGTAAACATGTGTAACATTTCAAACGTTATCGTCCTAGCTGTTGTCCTGTCAACTGAAACTATCTCACAAATATGTATATATGTATACACTTACACATACGCAAAAGTATATATATATATATATATATATATGTCTATAAATTGAACTTGTTTCGCTGTATAACAGTTTACAATCGAGTTGGATTCATTTTCAGTTGAGTTAGAATAACGTTTTTATTTTATATATGTCACTTATATATACAAGAAATTATATATATTTATTATAAATGTTATTGATACCAGCCTGCTGTATTATATATATATATATATATATATATATATATATATATATGTATATATATATATATATGCATATATATAATGATTCTTTGAGGGGAGCAAAATTTATATAATGCAATCATGAAAGGAAAGCGAAAATTCATGATTAAAACGTTTGAAATAAAGTCAATGTTATAAATAATGTTAACATGGTGAAAAGAATAAAAAAGAAAAGACAGAATGGGGGGTCAACTGACCGGTTTCACACTCGCTTTATCAAAGCGGTATAGAGGCTTTGAGAACAAAAAAACAGGAATGGGAATCAAAAATATGTAAAAATAAAAATAACGTTGCTTACGTTATGTATGGGGGAAAATTGGCGGGAAACCGATTAAAATACAGCGACGTATTATACTCGAAAATCCTAGAGACTAATCACGCTCAAACCAAAGAGTCATTTCTTCTGTTTACAGAGGGAAGGCGTTCTCAACCGAATGTTAACAGTCTCCAAGATCTTTAAATGAAATAATGAGTGAGCGCGACTTAGGATTGGAAAAGAATTCGTGCTAAATTCGCTACACAAGACAGTTTTTTGTAAGGTGGTCAGTAATTGAAAACCCATATGTATTGGCAATTACGTCTGTTGTTTGGTATGCCCCATTTCTGATTTTAGTAGGTATGTGTTGTGTGACTCTTCCCTCTAATCTTAATGTTGTTCGTCCAACATAGGTGGGTCTGCAACTACATTCAAAATTGTAAATTACATTATTATTATTATGTGGAATAGAAAATATTACTCGTGGTTCTCGTAGAGAACTCCCCACTTACATTTGAAGCAAAAAAATAATTTTAACTTACTATCCCCAGTCAAACTGAACGTAGATATACTGGACCCTTTTAATTTTAGTCTCCTATTTTCCTTTGTATAACTGACCTAATCACACCCAGATAGTATCCATTTTTGGAGAGGGTATCAGTAATTATTTTTAATTCCTAATCTAATTTTAATTTTGAGCAGCTAATAAGGGCACAATATGTTAGGGTCTAAATTAAATTTATCTTACGCTTTCGGGGACGAAATGAATCCCAGCGTGTATACAGTCCCGTAGGTTTACGGTATATTGATGTAAGGTGACTGAATGGTGTTTTCGTTATCAATATATCGAGGAAGCTATGGGCGAATTAGACTCTTCTTCATGAGAATACTGTAACGCGGTATGCTTTTTATTAAGTAAGGAGAAAAAATTATTTGCCTCTATTTAGTTATTGAAGAGGCAAAATGTGTCGTCCACGCGAAAAATAGACCAACGGTCCATGGGTCCAGAAAGCAATTGGTCTTCATGGTAACTCACGAAAATATTCGGCATTGTCACGGCCAAAACTGAGCCCATCAACACACCTTGTATTTGCCGATGCATTACATCGTTGAAACTGAATTCAACAGATGTACTGGCAAATTTATAAGCTCAACAAAGATACTTTCAGAAAAGAGGGGAGGCGATATCTGACTACGAGATAAAAATCTGTATAGATATCTTTAGTCTCTGAAATCGGGATGCAAGTAAACAGGTGGCTAATGTCGCAAGAACACATGAATTTATAGCAATCTTAGAGCTCTGAATAAAGTCTGCAAAATGAAAGAATCTTTCAAGCAGTATTTACTGTAACATTTAAATACCGGTTTAAAAGTATTTAATCTCCATTTTGCAATTTTATGCTGTGATGACCCTATCATAGATAAAATTCGCCTTAAGGGAATACGTTAATGAGTTTTTGGTAACTTTATGAGTTTTTGGTAAACCATATAATCTAGGGCGGATCGATCCTGAGGGCCTAATCTCATAAGCTATGCCCGATTGCAGTACACCACCTTTAACTTGACTCATTACTTTTGAAATTTGGATTCTAAATAGGTTGTGCGATCGTGAGTTGCAACGGAGCCAATTTTTATAAATTTATCCGTGTCATACAATATGGTAGGCATTTTGTCGACATAATCATGATAATCTAGTATTATACCCCCTGAACTTTTATCTGGTATAGTAATAACTAACGATTTATTTTTCCGCAGAGTTTTAATAACTGAAATATGCTCTTTACGCCATTTAAAATCTGAATAGGAAATTTGTGTGCTTTCATACTTATGGGCCAGGTCGTTTAATATTACTTTAAAATTCCTTACTTTAATTCCCGTTAACTTGAGTTTAAACGTTGACTTTATTTTAAACGTTTTTATCATGGATTTTAGTCTTTCTTTCATTATATATATATATATATATATATATATATATATATATGTATATATATATATATAATGTGTGTGTGTGCGTGTGTATGTGTGTGTGCCATTCTCTATTTCTCTTTCTATTTTCCTCAAAAATCATTTGGATTATTATTAATATGACAGAATAATATATTCATTAGACACCCACAGTCACCCCCATATATATATATATATATATATATATATATATATATATATATATATATATACATATCTATACATACATACATACGTATAAATATATATAAAATATATATATACATATATATATATATACATACATACATACGTATATATATATATATATATATATATATATATATATATATATATATATATATATACATATATATATATATATATATAAGATAATGAGACAGATAACGCGAAATGAACCAGAGTAGTAGAAAGAAAGAAATGCACAGTGAATAATTTCGAAATGAAATGAGATACTTTTTAAAGACAGAAACGTTAACGGATGGATAAATGTGAGGCGAGATCTTTTATAAAATATACATTAAAAATCACTTATCGACTAAGAAAATATTATAAAAAAAAGCAAAGGAAGGGTTTCGACGTATTAAACAGAAAAAGTGAAAGTCAAACCATATTAGACACAAAGTGATATAAAAAGACCTCACTGCTACCACCACTCTCATTTAAACATTTTATCATTGTCACATTTATGTCTCACAACTACTATACATTCTACTATTTCAATTACTATTCTTATCTATTGGCTGTCTCATTTCTGTCAATATTTAAAGATAGCGGAGTTGGCGATTCGAAAATACTGACATATTAGTCAATATTATTACCTAAAAACACACACTGGAATACAAAGAGAGAGAGAGAGGGAAAGTGAGAGAGAGAGAACGAGAAAGAGCGAGGATGAAACAGACAAGAATGAACATATGAAATAAGTGCTAGCTTTTTGTTCTTACCTTTCGTACTTGTGACAAATTTGCCACTGAGGGAGTAACAGTAAAAACGTTAAACGTTATAAAAGATAAATTACATTGTTGATTAATTGCAAATTACAAATAATTAAAACAAAGACTTGCGAACATAAATGATGAAACACATTCACGTATTTTGCATAATTTTATATAATGAAACCCAATAATTATGCCGTGTCACATTGGTGTGCCGCAAATAGATTACGTGTGTAGTGCAAAGAGGTTATAAGATAAAACACTATTTTATCGTTTTAACCAGAGCTTTTGTATTGAACAAACTCATGTCTCACATTTTTACTTACATAATATTGATGCATGAATATGAAAAAGAAAGGAACTAAAATATATCCTTCCTTTAAAGATTATTTAGCGTTGTTAACAATTCATTTAAATATTTATTTTTTAGTTTGGCATGTCGCGAGCTGCAAACAAGACTAGCACCTATATTTACAAAACTGCTACATTGATGCCTAAAAAAGATTTCCTTCCAAACTCCTAGGAAAACCTTGTCAGTCTACTCAGTATTTAAAAAAAACTGTAGAGCGATCTACTGCATTTCAGTATGTACCAATTATCATGCTGAGCGTCATGCGTAAGTTGCTAATATTCGAGCTACATAGTTAAATTATAAACCATCTTGTCAAGAAGCGCATATTTAGTGACAAACAATATGGTTTCCTTGCAGCGAAATCCACAGCTGATGAATTTCACATAGAATCAGTGGATCTCTCAGCGAGATATTCTTCTCTAGAGCAATTATACTAGACGGACCAAATGCATTTGAGAGAGTTCGAAATGAAGATTCACTTTACAAGGCTTCCAGCTATCGAATCTCTGGAAATATCTTCCCAATTATCGAATGCCTTCTCGTCGATAGGTTTATACTAGTTCTCGATGGACAGGAGTTTGAAACTCAGAGTATCAGCGCTAATAAGCTTAAAGGGTAAGTACTGGGCTCAACAAGTTTTCTTATTTCAATCAATGATCTTTCAAATGACATATTAAGTTTATTCATCGACACATATGTAGCCGACAATACTCCCTATGGTAACACTTCAAAGGCTGGTTACAATTAAGATCTCTATTAGTCTCTCATCTCCATGTGCTGCAATTGTGCAAAAGTAAGCTGGTTATGTATACGCATCCAAAACGAAGCTGCTATCATTTACTCATCGATGCTCTGATCCCCATTTAGTTACAATTGATATGAATGTCGCTTGTCTTTAAGAAACATTCTGTTTGCCAACCTTATAGGACTTACCGACAACTCTGTGCTAAAATAGAAGACTGACATTAAATTAGTTACCCACGAAAAATGAAAAAAAAAACGTCGCCTAATTCTCTCGCCCCCAAAAGGTATTTCGCTTCTGACGTAGTCATCTACTTTTATAAGAGAACAATATGTCACCAAATATAGATCTATCACCAGGTGAAGATCGAAGCATCCTATCGGCTTCGAACATAGTAGAGACTCCTTTTTCGTATCCTTGCAACTTCTTTTCCACAGAATAGACGGTACTTTTGCTCTATCACTATTTTCACAGAAATTGTTCATCTGAGTTTCATTCACTTGTGCCCTCTGCTGAACATTCATAAAATCACTCGTAAAGATGCAGGAACTACTCTATCCGTACCTAAAACTAAACGCAAGTTTCTTGAATAAAGCTTTTTTTCCTAGAACTGCTCACCTTTGTAACTCTATTTCATTTGTCTGCTTTCCAGCATCATGGTCGTCGTTAAATATAATGTAAGCCCGTTTTTGCTATACCGCGCCCTTAAATAGCCAAATTCTACTCAAATTCCACCAAAATACATCACTAAGCCGTTTTCTTATATAGTAATTTATACTTCAAAATTGTCCTCGAATAACCCTTCTTAAATACATAATGGTCATTTCCTTGTATAGTGTATCGCGACTAAAAAAAAAAAAATAAAAACTCGCAACTAATAATTTCAATTTCTTTATAAATACCTAAAAGAACACATTTTATTCACTCAGCTTTGGTAGGATAATATTTAATCTTTTTGTATGTGTGTGTTTGCCTGCGAAGTTGAATATTTAACACTTTACGTAAATTTCCTCTGTATGATTTATTTACTTTAAAAATCGTAAAGTATTTATTCATTTTAGCGTTAAAACCGCTTTAAATGAATAATGTAACAAAATAAAAAAAAATATAAATCAGATTTCAGAATCATTTTTTACGTTTATATTATTTGTAATAAATGTTGGCTTATTTTCCTCCGTTTTAGTGAACCAATATCGATTGTGTGGCATTTTCCCCGTGAGCAACAGACAGAACATTTGATAACGAATTTTGGACGAGACACGTAACCTGAAGCAGAACGGAAATTCACAACTTTCCGATCAATAATCCTCATATGTTTGGATAGGTTTGAATGTATCGTTTTTTTTCCTTTCTTTTACCTGCTGGGATTGGTGCACTTATTTTAGCAGGTACGGCGTGCTTCGCAGATAAAGACCGTTTCTTCTATAGCGGTCGTATTTGTTTTGGTGTCTTCTCATTGAAAGACATGCGCTGTAGAAATTCACACGAGTACAGGTTTTGTTGTGCGCCGCGAAAAAGAGGTATTGTTACGGACTCAGTTGAACTTATTCGAGTTTGTCTCAGATTTGAAGCTTAGTGCGATTCTATTATTTATCGAAATACTAGAACTAAAAACATAGTACGGCAATAAGGGAAAGAGCGAAACTAAGCAGAGAATGATAATATGAAGGAAGTATATCAACAAGAAGAAGTAGACAGAAAAACTAGAGATAATAGAAGTAGTCGTAAAGATAAGTATTGCACGTGTGTATCAGGAATACAAGAGAGAAGTTCAGGAGGTTAACAGAGATGTTAAATTTACGATCAAAGTGTTGTATCTGATTAGTCTGAGTAAATAGTTATTTCTATAAAATATCTTTTGGGGGATTAATTTATTAGAAATAATTGAACATTACATGAAACTGATGATGATGATGATGATGATGATGATGATGATGATGATGATGATGATGATGATGATGATGGATCTATATTGTGCGAGTAGAGGATGACATGCAGGCACCGATAAAGCAAAATAAAACTGTCAAAAGAATAAAAGGAAACGACATACTTTGGTTTAGACAAAGAAGAGCATACGACTACATGGTCAGAAAATAAACAGATAAAAAAAGGGACGACTTGAAAATAAGAAGCAAACAAAATTGAAATGGAATTATAAAAAGAGAACATTTTCGATTATTATATCTAAGATCAGAAAAATAAAACTTCGAAGTTGACCTCCGTAAGCATAAAAAATCAATAGAAAAGAGTGGATAAAATGAGTTACTTTTTTATTTTGCAACATGCTATCTCTTTTTTTGAACCAAAATGACCGGATTTGTTATTAAATTACCCGATAGTGCTGATCCACCGTAAAACAAAACAACTAAACCAAATACCATGATCAAATACTTGAAAAGATAATGAACAAAATCGATCCAATTTTTGCACTATATAATTCGAAAGTAGTTGTTATGTCGTAAAACCAACCAGCCATACTCTGAAATGAAATCGATTTCTGCGACAACAATATAAATATGAATCGATATTGAATGCACGATTACATTTTTTTTTAGATTAGTGATCACAAATGTGGCTGTTGCACGATTCCCTCTGCTCACCAGAAAATATTTTTACCTCATGCATATATTATGCGTATGTGTTATCTAGATGTTGGCTTTATGCTATATGCTTATATATTGCGCGTATATGTGCGGAATCCATTTTTGAAATACGTTAGTATTTTAAAAAATGAATATGTATTAACCGGTTTATATTATTAGGTTGATTTGTACTATTAAATATTGAATATTATTTTCAGCTGTTCGCACGATACTCAATATTCAGTTGCGAATTTCTTAGGACTTCTACTTGGTAATAGCTGACATAACTGGAATAGGCTTACCTTGTATATTAAATAAGGAATAGGTTCGAATTCTAAACAGATTCTCGAGTTGTACATCCAGATTCCTGATTTCGACAAGATGCACCTGAAGAAGGTTGAAGGTTACATCGGCCGATACGTTTGGGAATTAATTTGTAATGAAATATCAGTAACACAAATAATACGAATCATGAATCTTAATCAGAGAAAAATAAAAACAAAAAGATTCATTAAACAATCTCCTTACTTTTGCTTTTCTACTATACTAGCAGGGGTGCCCGGCGTTGCTCGGGTGTTTGGGGGTGTATGCGGTGCAAAAAAAAGTAAAAAAACAAAAAAATGGTTAATTTTTAAAAACTTTGACCCCTATTATGACCCCTTAAAATTTATATTTCGGGCTCAAATCACTTTATTAAGTTAGATCCAGGTTCAAGGAACCTATATCTAAAATTTCAAGTGTCTAGACCCAAAATTGTCGGAGGAGTTTGGTAGAGTTCTTAAAGGTCAAATCGTTGAAATTTGACCCCTTAACAGCCAAATTTCTGGCTGACACCCGTCACATCGATTTTCCCAAATCTCAGTACTCGGTATTTCAAATTTCGAGTCTATAGACTAAAAATTGACAGAGTTATTGCGTAGGGAAATGTACACAAACAGGCAGACACACAGGCACACAGACAGACAGACAGACAGACAGACACGTTCACTTTTATAGATATATAGATAGATAGATTTCAATATTTTTAAATATTCATTTAAAATATTTTTATATTCAATATCATATTTTTATATTCCTTGATTTAATAACACATTCCACCAAACGATGAAAATATATCATAATAATGCAAAGTTTTTACCGATAAATAAGCTTTTGATTGAAAAATATCATTTGAATGACAGAACCTAATGTTTATGCATGAGGGTGATTTTAGATAAACTTTTATTGAATAAATCTTTACATGTTGCCAAAAGATTTTCTAAGATGATGAAGAAAATAAGAAAGGTAAATGAAGAATCAAAAACAAGAAAAAAGTAAACATGTAAAGACAGAATAGGACAAAGGAAGTAAAAGTCCAAAGAAAAAAAGTAGGCAAATTATTAATATGCACAACAAAAGGAATAGGGAAGATAAACAGAAAAACATAGAGAATTAGAATAAAAAAAACATATGTCGAAAAACCAAACATATTAATAAATGATTGAAAAGTAGATAATCAGGAGACAGATAGCAAAGTACAAGTATTACTTTAAATACATGTATGTATATTCTACTGCGATGATATCTTACTTTGTATATATACCACCAAACACACGCATACACAAAGTTGCCCGCCAAAAAAACAAAAAGCCAAATGGAGGCCATCTAGAACATATGCTGTAGAACGGAGAATAAAAGGCCAAATACTCTAGTGTTTTGATGTGGTGTTTTGAATATAATGAACTAGTTATGATCAAAGTTTCATTCCATTCGGACAAAACACTAAGAAACTGGGTCTAATTGGAGTTGGAGTACGTTTTCTTGGGTCACCCTGTATATATCTTTCTCTTCTCTATATAAATAAAATGAACTCATTTTTTCACGTCTGATTTTGACATTAATAGGATTAAAAATCAAGATATTTCATGCAAATATAATATGCACAAACGGCAGAATAATATCTGAGGTGTGTTATAGGCTTATTATTTCTCAAATTCCTCGATAATCTTAGATTTCTATACTTTTTCTGCTGAGAAGTCACGGCCAAAATCGGTTAAGATCAATGGAAGTGGTAAAATATTTTCTCTCTAATAAATTCCTCCTCCCCCTGCCACCACTTAACACCGTTTGGGGATCGTTCACAAGGAACAGTTGAGAAGAGAACACCGGTTTGGCTTCGTAGTTCTTTCATGTGAAGTTATTTAAAATCACTAAACTAAGCTGCAGTGCTCTGTGGCGTAGTGGTTAGCGTGCTGGACAATTCACATTATATTTTCACGTTCGCACCGACCTACCGTAGTTTTTTTTTCCTAAACAACTGGAATGGACTTTTCTTGGTGGCCGAACTGTTAACGTTGCAGATGTTTGTTTTTTTTCACACTTTATTTTCCTACTTTTATTCATGACTCCAGGTTTGATCCTTCATACTTACCTACCATAACATTTTTTAAAACTCCCCCCCGTCCCGGAAACAAACACTCGGGTAACGCCGGGTACCCACGCTAGTATATATATACATATATATATATATATATATATATATATATATATATATATATTCCTATGATGTGCTTCCTATGATTTTCTATATTTTTTATTGTACAGGTATTTAAAATTCAGTACGTTACTTTTATACATCTTATGGAATAACCGACTTTTTTGGACTATAATTTAAGAATCGAACATCAGTTATTGAGTCACATAAGAAACTTTAGGAAGGTAGGAAGTCTGTGAGGGATGATGAGAGGTGGGGGAGGAGTAAGAAAGTCAAAGCACCTGCGCCAAATTAGGAATTTTTTGGATAAAGAGTATAGAGATAATATGATGTTAGTGTGGAAACTGTATAATTTACAATTTATTATTCGTGTTGAACTGAAGATTCGGAGATTTGCTCGAAGTTTGCCCCAAGAGTGAAGTCCACAACTCTACCTTTGTCACAGTCTATTTGACCGAGATGGACATCAAAACAGTCATCACCCACTCTATACTCAATTTTTATAGTCTATGGTTATCTCCTAATCTCAAGGAACACATTAGAGACTGTCCTTATGAGACAATTGAGACTGTGGCGAGGATAATTCACGCGCTCACACAAGAGGACTTTCATAGGACTTTCCAGATATTGTTGGAACGGTACAAAAATGCATTCTTATCAGAAGGGAATTACATTGAAGGCAACTAGTTTATTGTGTGCACTATCAATAAAATTACGCATACGAAAAAGTCTGAAAACTTATTGAAGGCGCCTAGTATATATATATGTATATATATATATATATATATATATATATATATATATATGTGTGTGTGTGTGTGTGTGTGTGTGTGTGTGCGCGTGTTTGTGTGTGGGCATGTGTGTCAACAGCGAATATATATTAAACTTTACTTTTGTTTAAAAATCCAATCTCTCGAGCACAAGTATAATAAACTCTGACTAGATATTGAACACACGAATAGTTGTCTCCACATTCTATGTTCTCAACTAGCACTGCGCAAAATGCGTATCTGTCCATTCATTTGAAAGGAGTTCCATTGAAATATTGAAATGAATGATCGATTGAAAGCGTAATTGTGTTTTTTATTGAAGAAAGGAGAGTGAAATTCAACGAACGGACATTGGTTAACTTTCAGAGGACATGGCGTTATGACCCGACTGAGAAAATCAGGTTACATTTTGACATATTCCCAAATCGATTCTTCCGTTTCAGAGTATGCTTCAGTAAACATTTATTGACTTAGTTTATAGGTCAACTTTCAAAAATTTATATATATATATATATATATATATATATATATATATATATATATATATGTGTGTGTGTGTGTGTGTGTGTGTGTGTGTGTATTCGGCGTGTTTTCCTATGCATTAAAATGGAGGGCGAGAGGGGGGAAAAAAGCTAAACTGAGTAAAACGCACATGTTGCTACATACATGTAGGGATATAATGAGATATGTCATGTAATAAAACTGCTCTCGTCGTCAGCATTTTTTGATACACAAATATATATTTTCCTATCAAACAGAACTCAATACCAGAACTAACGGTTATTTTTCTCATATACTGTGTTATAAAGCATCGGCAACATAAACATTGATTAATTCACATGCCGCATAAAATACTTAGTCAGATAACATTAAAGAATGATATATAGCAACATTTGTGTGTTACTCAGTTTAGCTTTTTCCTCTCACTCTCCATTTTAATGTATAGGCTCATAAGAGTAGTGGTAGATGGACAAAAATCGGAGGCCTGCAATATAAATGCTGGAGTCCCTCAGGGGTCAATCCTGGGCCCAACTCTCTTCCTGATCTACATCAATGACCTCCCTAAACACATACTTAAATCATTCGTTGACATCTATGCTGATGACACGACCATCTAAGGCAACACACCAAAGGCTGTAAATGACAAAGTTCTCTCTGATTCTCTCTCATCTGATCTCGACCGTCTAGCTGAATCCACTGTGAAAAAGTTCCCCCACTCTATATCTGTGCCTAAATCAAAACGCAGATTCCATGAAGAAAAGTTTTTTCTTAGAACTGCACGCCTGTGGAACTCTGTTCCGTCTACCTGCTCCCCACCGGACTACAACTTGGATGTCTTCAAGTCCAACGTTAACAAATTCCTAATGAACCGCCCCCTCAAGTTAACATATCATCTAATCTCCACAGTAACGTAATGTACTTGCAATAACCCTTATCCCTGAGTGGCTTCCGGGCATTCATAAGTGGTGATCACTGTGTAAATATATATATATATATATATATATATATATATATATATATATATATACTAACTTATATTTTCTGTTACTATCTATTTCCAACGTCTTACAAAAATTAGATTCACACACAGATGTATATTAAGATTAGGTTGACTTAAATGTTTTTGCAGGATTTCTCATTTTTATTTCCAATTATTTATTTTCAAATAAGTTTTTCTTATAATACGTTGAGTTGATATATGATTTTAAAGAACGTTTTTCGCTTCATCTAATCGTTTTCATTACACTCGTCTAAAATCAATTATACCTTTTTTCAGAACGTTTAATACAAGATGAGAAAAAAAAAAATTCGCACGATTTTCTTATTTCAATCCGATCTATGTTCAAACAACTCGTGATATCAACGACGCGTTTAGCCTAAGAACCACCACTGAAAGTACAGTACAATGGTGGCTGAAGAAATATCGTGGCGGCGATTTGAAAATTATTAACTTTATTGTCGGTCATCGAATGATGACGACGACTAATAACAAGCCTTGGTCGAAGCCAATCCACACACAACTGTTTTGGGACTTGCTTCTGAATTAGAACTAACGCACACTACTTAAGAGAGGTTTAAAACAAACAAAAAAAAACTTGATAAACGGGTGCCTCACGCATTGAACGACACCCATAAGAAACGCCGTTATGAGATATCGTTTTCCCTTGAGTCGGCATTTAAATGCGGTTGCGGTGCCGACTTCGTAGCTCGAACGTCTTTACAATTGGTAAGTCGCATACAACAACATGTACCGAGCAAAATCAGGAATGAAACATTCCTACCTACCGAATCTGTAAACAACACATATGGATCGCTATAACGAATCACTTTATCAAATACCGGGATTGTGCAACGAATTCAGCATCGACTCTTTCTCCGTATTGATTCGAGCTCACTCCGTATATCATCTAAAACTCTTGAAGACTCTTTACGTTCGCCTTTGGAAGCCTTCCCTTTGTAAGCAAAAGGAGTGCTTGTTTGGTTTGAACGTGATCAGCCTTTAAAATTCATCTGCTTACAGTTGCTCTTGCTCCCGTCTCATTTTTAGATTTTATCATTAAGGAAAACGAATTACTAAAAAATAAATCCCTCCATTCCAATTTTGATGAGTGAGGGCGAAACATGTCAATTGACTCGTGTTGATTTTTTTTCCATTTCCCTACTTTTATTTTTAGTCGCTATCCATTTTTCCTTTTCTCCTCGGTTTTTTAATATTAAATGAATTCCGAAGAAATACGTCTTCCCTTCATGATTGCCTTAATATATATATATATATATATATATATATATATATATATATATATATATATGTATATATTGATGACAACACAGAATCAATACTTACAAATAAATCGCAGACGCACGCAAAAGTACATACATGTGTAACTACAATATATGCGTATATTATTGCTATATCTATGTGTAATCTTGTATGATTTTCGAGGATAATCGATATTGATTTTTAAGTATTTCTATGCATTATGTGATGTTATAATCAATATATAAGTAAAAATGTCGCTCTAGAAAAGGCGATCTGATGTCATTTCCGTTTGATGAAAACCTGTTTCTTTTTTGTTACAGACCATCTACTAGTTGGCCAGTTGAGTACAAATACAAGAGTAATAGGATACTTCTATCTTGTCTGAAAATGTATAATCTTTCAATGAGCGAAATCGGGGATACGTCACTGGAAACCACTAAAAAGCGCATCGAAGCACAAAAACCAGGAACTCGAGACTTCTGGAAAATCTACAACAGTGTAGTAAATAATGGGCAATCAACAATTCCCCCACTAACCAACAATCACGAGGTTTTCTCCTTAGCAACCGACAAGGCTAACATGCTTGCTAGTCGGTTTGTCTAAAACTCCACACTGGACCCATCCAACCACCCCCTACCTGACTTTCCTATGCGAACAGACGCCATGCTAGACGATCTGAAAACCACCCCTGCTCAGGTGCATGCTATCATAAAAAAACCTTGACACTTCAAAAGCAAGTAGACCCGATCTTATCCCAGCTGTGCTATTAAAAAAGTGCTCAGCAGAAGTAGCTCCAGTTCTCTCCAAACTCTACAACAAATGCCTTAATGAAGCTCGCTTTCCGGGCTGTTGGAAAACTGCTTCTGTTGTACCAGTATTCAAGAATTCTGGCGAAAGGACTGACCCATCAAATTATCGCCCCATTAGCCTCCTCTCACTTTTTGCCAAAATATTTGAGACCTTAATAAACCATGCTCTAGTCCATCAATAGTTCTGTTGTAATTTACAAAAAAAATTTTTTATTACATTTTCACCCCAAACAAGGCACATTGCCACTTTGGTGTAGGGGGCTACTATCAGGGGCAACAACTACTGGGGCACTATGTAGGGATTTGGGCAGCAAGATGTCGGTTCACGTTACAGTTGAACTTCTGCACGCAGTTGAGAACAATAGTGAATCAATAGCATATACTTTTGGGCTTGAAATTAATATTGAATTAATAGTAAATAAGTGTGAAGTTGAGAGTAATAGCAAATTAATAGAAAATAATTTAGGGTTGGACCTCAATAGGGAATTCATCTATCTATTATATCTATAAGAGTTGAATTATAAGTGTGTGTTTAGTTTACAGAACCGAGATTCGACATAAAGCAATTAGGATTTTGGAACTCCTTTTTAATCGGTTTTCGGCTAGGAATTTCGTTTTCTAGTGGTCAATATATAACGATTTGAGTTTTAAAAGTCTACCAAGCCCCTCCGACTATTTTCGGTCTAAACGCTTGAAATTTTAGTTGTAGGTAACCTATACATTTTACGCATAAATTGATACTTTCATATATTAATTCATATGATTAAATAAGGGAATCATATATCTATAATATAAAGCTGAACGTCTGTGTGTGTGTCTGGTCAGGAATAGCCTCCTATATGGTTGACTATTTTAAAAGACTGATTACATATAATGATAGAAGATGTATCGAGACCCAGAAATGGGGATGTCTGATCTGGCAAAATGGTGGTTCATAAAAATTGTGAGGTCTGCGTTTGCGCCGAGCCCTAAAAGTATGGAAATAAAAAAATGAAAAAAAAAATTTACAAGGGCTTTTGATATAGATGTACATAAGAATACTTTGATAAGTAAGTTTCAACTTAAATAGTAAATAATAATAGTTATACAATTTTGGGGGCTGCGTTCGCGCTTGTACTCGATGGAAATATGGCACAAACTTTAATATAGAATATTCATGCCTATTTGCGTAAGTATACTTTGATAATTATGTATCAGTTGGAAGAAATATGGTATTATGGGGTGTTTTTAAAAGGGGTGAGGGTCCTCAATATCACCTTAAGTTTTATCTTAACTCACGTTAGATTTTATTTATTTTTTTTTAGTTGAATCATATTGTGTCGAATAAATTCTCCTCATAAATTCACGTTCTTATTATAATGAAAGCCAAAAGAAAATTCGGAACTTTAGACAATTCTCGACACAAATTTTGCATAACTCTGTTTTTTCCTTCCCCACTTGCACGTGGCACTTTTTCGAAAATGGATAAATATGTAAATAATAAAAAATAAGAACGTTACTTGTTATCGTGTCAAAAGAAGGAAAAACTCCTGCTCACGTGATTACGGGTCTTTTTAAAAACATTTACATAACCTTTTTATTTTTATTCATATATCTGTTTAAGCTTTTTTGTCAGTGTACTAGAAGGTATTCAGTTGATTACAACCCTTTTTGCGTGTTATTTACATTACAATAGTGTAATCCTGAATCCGACGACGCAATAATAACCCGTTCAATACTGTAAAATTGAAATGAAGCTGTTCTGCTTGAAAACGCCGCCATTTTCTTCTTATTCATATTTATATCGATTCTTTGGTTAAAAAATCTAACGTAATATAAAGTGTTTACTTTTTTAATATCCCCTTTTGCTGTTTCAGATTATTTTACTAAAGTAAGTAAAGCTTTCTTATTTTTCAAAACTGTTTTTGTTTGTTTGTTTTTGGATATTTCGTCGATATTATTTAGTAAGAGTGTTTAGCAGAAAAGCCAACAAACGACTACCCGAAAAAATGATTATACAAGAAATAAATGTTACCATAGTCAATAAAAGTTCATTTCATGTTTTTTTTTGTTTTGAAATAGTTTTTAATGCTCTTTACTTGAAATACTTTCAGCGAACCGAAATTAAAACGAAATTTGAGGTGATAACTGCTTAAATGAATTTTTATATAAACTACACATGCCATTATCGAATACTCCTCAAGCAAAAAATAACGGAAAACATTAAAATATGTTTATAAATATTCCTTACGTTGACGGAACTCTCTTAAATTGTTAACACAGAATTCTCAGCCGACCCTCATTCAAATTGAAAACGAGGCTTTCCATTTCGAAGTCGCTGCCATTTTAAATTTTTTAATACTGGTTCGGGAATAAAAAAATTGTTTACAAACTACTTAAAAATACATTTATTTATTGTATATTTATATTATTATATTTATAACGTTTTCTTATTGTAAGGAAACATCAATTTGTTGGTCACTATTGGCTACGATGGAAACAAAGTAAATATAGAAAAAGTATATTCGTGGAAATTATCATTAGTTTCATCATCTTTTGCTTAGGGTAAAACTTTTAGTATCAAAACCTATCTCTTTACAACCTCCTCTTTTTAATAACCTATCATACTTTACTTTCATCAATCACAGTCCCTTTTCTGTTGGCTGTTTTGAACCCAGTCAACGACGGTTACTTTTGCTAGTATATATATATATATATATATATATATATATATATATATATATATATAAGATGTGCATATAAAGTTATTGACTGTACATAGGGCCCAAGCATAGCTGAGCTGCACTGCTGGTATATATATATATATATATATATATATATATATATATATATATATATATATATATATATATATATATATATATTGGGGATAATATGAAATAATGCATAAGAGTCAGACAGATATCTGTTGCATTACAAATGCATACAAAACTACACAATATATATATATATAACGATATTATAAATACATATATATACACACACACATACATATATATATATATATATATATTTGTACGCACTCATCTTTTAAACATATACTTTTGATTTTTCCATATTCTCGTATCTGAAATATATATTTTGCATAAAATTGTTGAAAAGTAAGAGACATATATGTAGATAGCTATCTTTCTTTCGTTCTAATATTCCCCTTTACGTTTAAAATTTTTTTTATCTGAATAGACAAGCACATTGTTTAGCATCACCTTGTCCCTGAATGTTTTGGCAAATATAATAATAAAAACGGAAGAGCTAAAAAGCGAAATGTTAAGAGGATTCATATATTACCACCTAATCTACTTATGTGTATCTTAGCCACATAAACAATGATTTTTGTCTTCAACTGATTCCTAACCTCGTGTCCTCTGCCAACCGAACGGACGTCAGATTTTTCTTTACTTCTATGATTGATTCATATTTTTCGAGAAGATCATTTAATCATTTTTATGAGTGTTTTTATAGAACTTCTTATTTTATAAGGTTGTAGGACATTTGAAGGAAAAACAGCTTTTTATTGGTTAAAGTCAAGATCTGAAGCAGTATTATGTGAATAGCTTTAAAAAAAATGATCTGTCTTTAATATGAATGAAGAATTATATTTGCTATGTTCGCAGAATTCCATACGAAGCACATCTTGCAATAGACTTTTACAAAACCTCATACAAAAATTATCAGTATTTGGACACTATCTTTATCTTTTATTATATTTTGAGATGAGAATTTATTATTCGTAATATATTCGATTCTGCAGACTACTTTTCCCACCCACAGTTTTATTTTCTATACGTTTCTGTAAAGTTACATCCGTAAGAACCCGTGGCGTAACAGATAAAGTACTGGTAGATAAAGTACAGTTTTATGGCTACATTATTCTGTAAGGCGTCATTGATGGCGACACTCGAAATACAATTCCGAATTACTTAGGATATCTACTCATCATGATTAAACGTACGAAAGCAAGATATTAACGTGGATTAAAAGAAGGTTTCCCTTCAAAATTCCCCGTTCATTCCTGATTTTGACAAATATTTTTGTTTGATCTGAAACGTTTGTGAGATTATATCCACCTTAACTTTGTGAAAATACACCCGAAGTAGTCCGAAGAAGCCAAATAATATTACCTTATTCTTAGTATTTTGTGAGATTCTGTTAATAGACACGGTCAAAGAACCTGGAATCGGCTACGCTAAACAAAACGGAATATTGTGTTTACGTAGTATGAAGTTTTTAAAAAATGTGTATAGGTCGATTTAAAACCCATTTAGATATATTGAGTTTCCTACCCCGTAGTGAGTTTCCAAACTGCATGTAATTGGACTTTCGTTAAACGAATAGTTGTATTGCGCATTGTCTTCGTTTCATTGGGATTGGATAGAAAATTTAACACATACAAACATAGGTATAATGCGCGTTCATTTTATTGTAGCCTATTAAAAATTTACATGGGAAATGTGTTCATGTGATTGTATACACTTAAATGGTTGACCTGCCTTAAAACCCATACACATATATTATGTTCTTTTACATAAGGTATGAGAATGCATATCTATCTATCTATCTATCTATCTATCTATCTATCTATCTATCTCTCTCTATATATATATATTCAAATATTAATAAGGAACGATACAAATCTATTTATAAAATGAACTAAAAGCAATAATTTATATACTATATAAATATACATAAATATTAAACATAAAAAATATGTCGGCTTATATAAATGTAATTACGTTTAGTTATTCAGCGAACTAAAGTTTCCTCTGAGTCGAGGTATGATTTTAAACGTAACTGCATTTTTCAAACAGTAATATATGTCTATCACAAAAACTTCTATATATATATATATATATATATATATTAACGACTGTTATGTATATATATATGTGTGTATGTGCGTGTATATATATATATATATATATATATATATATATATATATATATATATATATATATATATACATTCACGTGAAATAACCTTTTTCCCCAGCCTATTCCTTCTGCTTCACTATTTTTTACCAAGTATGATCTATGACTTACTTGCAGTTTCATTAAATACTTTTGCATTAAAAGCCCGATCCCGCATTTTGCTAAATCCTACCCTCTGATAAGAATGAAAGCATTTCTTCGAAACTCCGAGCTTATCGAGCTTTTACATCTGGTTGAGATTACTTTATAAATATTAACTTTTCAATATTTATAATATAGTTTAGCCATCTTGGATTATTTTGGTAAACTTAACTGTAATTCCTATTTCATTAGAAGCCCCCGCCTGGTTGAGCATGTTTATTCTCTCCAAATATGTTTGTAAATGAACATATTTCTCTGTCTGCCAAAAATATGCCTATTCCTATCCAACAAGAATATATGCACAAATTTTTTCTAGCTTTGAACATTTTTCTAAACAAATATAAGGTAGAATGCTTATCACCATGACTTAAGCAATAACAATAAAATTAAAGCGCTTATTTCATCTGAAGACCAAACTCACCCGGAAATCTTAACAAATGAACCCCGTATCAACGCATCAAAACAGTAAACTAACATTGAAAGATTTTCTGCCAAATTTTACGGATTAAAAACCACTGCCAACCTACAAATACAGATCTTACCTTGAGGAGTTGGAGAATTCCATGTTAAATTTAGTCAAAAAATTAGATTTAAGCAACGAAAACACCATTATAATCTGGTTACTCAAAAAATAAATAATTTTGCCGAGTAAGTTAAACAGAATAAACACATATTCGTCCCTGCTGATAAGACTACAAATTACTATAAACTTCTCTATCCTACATATATAAGACGTTTATAAACAACTAAATAAACCTTATAAAATAGTCCGTCGTAAGATTTTAGATTTTATTAATTCTGAGGCTAAACATTTACTGACTTCTATTTCACTGAAATAATTTCTCTGATTACCCCTAGATTCACCCTCAAGGTCCATAAGCCTAATTTTTATGACAACCCTTTCATCAGAGGTATCTGCCCTCCTAACTCTTACGTAGGTGCTATAAGCAAAACCATCTTAGATAAAACCATTTCCTCTATTAAAGAAAATGTTAGATCCCCTCTTTGGCTGAATTCAGATTCCGTAATTTATTGAATTGTCTCCGTTAAAAATAAACACCTCCTTAACTTCATAACCTTTGACATAATCAAGTAGTATCAATCAATTTCTCCGATCTTTTTAAATAAGGCTCTAATCTTTGCTAAAAGAAATTCTGATTTCACTTACATAGAACTTAAATTAATTCCCCTTGCCAGAAAACTCCCTATACAAAGACCCACTCTCCCTTATGGTTTACTTCTACTTGTGCAGCTGCCATCGCGCAAAGGCAGCATACGTACCGCAGATTTAACCGACATAAGTCCAGTTCAAACAGACAGAAGTATATAAAAATAACTATGAGAAAGAAATAGCGACAGCTAAGAGAGAATTTACTGAAACCACCAGAAAAACGCATCGAAGCACATAAATTAGGCACCCGTAACTTTTTAAAACTCTACAACAGTGTAGTAAATAATAAGCAATCAACAATTCCCCCACTCTCCAACAAGCATGAGGTTGTTTGCTCAGCAACCGAGAAGGCTAACATGCTTGCCAATCGGTTCGCCTCCAACTTCACACTGGACCCTGCAAACCACTCCTCCCTGAATTTCCTTTGCGGACAGACGCCACACTAGACGATCTGGAAATCACTCCATCTCAGGTGCATGCCATCATAAAACATTTTGACCCTTAAAAAGCATGTGGACCTGATCTCATCCGGCTGTGCTATTAAAAAAGTGCTATGTCGAAGTAGCGCCGGTTCTCTCCAAACTTTACAACAAATGCTTTTATGAATCTTGCTTTGCTGCCGCTGGAAAACTGTTTCTGTGTAACCAGTTTTCGAGAATTCTGGTGAAAGAACTGACCCAGTAAATTATCGACCCATTATCCTACTCTCACTGTTAGCCAAAATATTTGAGTCCATTATTAACCAAGCTATAGTCCATCACCTTACAGATACTAAACTCTGACCGACCAACATAATTAATTATCCCCAATATATATATATATATATATATATATATATATATATATATATATATATATACACCAGCAGTGCAGCTCAGCTATGCTTGGGCCCTATGTACAGTCAATAACTTTATATGCACATCTTAACATAATTAAATCCTTCTTAAATCAGAGAAAAGTCCAATTTGTGCTCGACGGTCGTACATTGAACCAATATGATATAATTGTGGGAGTGCCTCAATGGTCTATGCTTGAACCTCTATTATTCCTAATATTCATAAATGGCCTTCCTGAAAAAATTATCTGTGATATGGGTATATATGGTGACCACACCACGCTCTATAACAGGCATGACAGGAAAACAAATGAACACATATCTAAAGAAATGGCAGAAACACTAGAGGATGACCTCCGATCTGTAGTGGAATGGGGGCAAAAATGGATGGTCACATTCAATGCTGCCAATACTAAACTAGTTTCCGTAAATAATTACAAGAACCTTCTCTACCACCAATAACAATGGCCAATGTCTCTTTATTGAATGAAAATAAAATAAAAATTCAATAAAATAAAAAGCTATAGCAAACATCTAAATGACTACTTTAAACACAGTTCCTGATTTCAAAAAAAGAAAAACTAAAAGATTCATCTGCCTTACTTTTAATGCTAGGTTTATTTTTGGTGTCTTTTAAATTCAATAAAATTCCTTCTAAATTTGCTGATGAGGAGACCGTGCTTAACAAAAAAACTATATATAATTGTTCTACATAACTTCATGTATACCACAAATAAAAAGCACGGATTTCCGAAACGATCGTACAGATAATTGACTTTGTTGTTGTTCCTTCTTATGAAACTGATTTTTAATTTAATTAAAATTTGATTTTTAAATTAAAAAAATTTTGTTTTCAATTTTTAAATTATAAATCACATTACTTAATATTAGCTCTAGGGCATTTAACTATCGAGCTTATTATATATCTAAATTACAACGAACATTTCCTGTATTTTAATTAAACTAGTAATTTCACTATTACATTAAAATACACTTAGCTCTTTAGACTATTATTCTAATCTCCTTTAAATTATATATATATATATATATATATATATATGTATATATATATATGTGGGTGTGTGCGTGTGTATGTATATGTGGATATGTTTGTTGTGTATATATATATGTATGTATGTGTGTAATTGTATGCATTCATATATATATGTATGTATATACATGTGTATGTAGTTAACTTTCTTCTCAATTCATTTGCTTCCTTAAATAACTCCTGCTAATTAGTTAGGTTTTAAGTAATAACTTGTACATTTCAGTTTCCCCCATTGTTGCTTTAAATTTGGCGCCTTTTCAACGTCATCTTGTCTGAGCCATTTTTACATTGGCCTTTTTATTCTAAAATAAACTTAATTGCCATTCAAATTTTCTTTTCTTCTTTACTAATTTTTCTAAAATTATCCCAGCCTTGATAGTCGTGTTTCAAATTTCTTCCATTATTTTTTCTACTCACATCTTATTTGAACTCATTCCCTTTTCCTTGTAGCCATTTGTGAATTATTCTACAGATTTCTGTCTTTTGGATTACTTTGGACCATCTTCCAATTACGCGATTCCCTTGCATTTTACTTGTGGAAATAGAAATTTAATTATTTTTTTTTGGATTCTAGATATTGGGGTGTTACCGTTATTGGATGTTTTACACTTCACCAGGCTATCCATTCACGTGAAATGACCTTTTTCTTACGTCTATTCCATCTGATTCACTATTTGTTACCAAGTAAGATGTATGATATGGTTGTAGTTTCATTAAATACTTTTGCAAACAAAATCCGATTACGCATTTTGCTAAATCCTACCCTCTGATTAGAAGAGAAGTATTTCTTCGAGACCTTTTTCTTACGTCTATTCCATCTGATTCACTATTTGTTACCAAGTAAGATGTATGATATGGTTGTAGTTTCATTAAATACTTTTGCAAACAAAATCCGATTACGCATTTTGCTAAATCCTACCCTCTGATTAGAAGAGAAGTATTTCTTCGAGACTCTGTAGATTAAGGACTATCCACTTATTTTTGCTTCCTTTTAAAAATTAAATATGATTTAACTCTTTTCAAAGTGTTATTTAACAAGTTTTATCAATTATTGGTTCTGTTATATGCATATCTATATATATATATATATACATATATATATATATATATAATAGGACAACAATAGTATGAAACGAAGTCACAAAACGTTATATTAGTAGATATATAATGGATCATTTATTGAATAATGTAATACAATTTGGGGGATATAAGTGACTCTTTATGTCAGTGCATTTCGAAACCTAATGGTTCTAGGTAGCATGGAAGAGATGCGGTGTCTAGCGTAGGGTTCATTAAAGCGAAAAAGATTAAGAGAAGTTATAGAATGTTGGGGAAGCTTTATTGAATTCTAAATAAATAAATAAATGAGAAGTTTGTTATATATAGTATGATATATAAAATTTTATATGGTCTTTAACATAGTGTTGATGTTAAGAGGTATATGTTTTATGGTAAAATTGGGGGGTATTGTGGCTGTGCTGTAATTTATTTTTACTGTTTGTGGGGGGTGTATTATCTATGGAGTGGTATATTTGACAGGTGCAACCTCAAAGGCAAATAGCGGCTATAAAATCGCCTATAATTTTGGGGAGTTCTAATGCAAGGCTGTAATATTTATTAGTTAATATGCGGCAATATTTTTAAGATACATCTGTTATGATATATGGAGTGAGATTATAAGGTGGCGGTCGGAGGATAGGATGGCAATGTCTATGGGTGCGTTTAACTTGATGAAAAATGTTTAAGGATACATATAGTTGGCACGGTAGAAGAGTAAGGAGACCTTTACTATTTATAAAAGTGATAAATATACCAATAATAGTATAGTAATTACAATGAGGAGAATGATAACAAAGATAATTATAATAATAGTAATAATAATAAAGATAAAAATAAAATAAAAATAATATTACTAACAGCTGTGATAAAAGTAATACCAATGTTAATGGTAATAACAATGAAAATGAAGATAATGCTAACGGTTATGGTAGCAATGGCGGGGATAATAACGAGTATAATTACGGGAATAAAAATAATGATGAAATATAATAATAATAATAATAATAATAATAATAATAATAATAATAGCGGTAAAAAAACGACCAACAACAACAACAACAATAATAATTACATTAATAATAATAATAATAATAATAATAATAGTAATAATAATAATAATAATAATAATAATAATAATACATCTACCACTACCTTCTTCTTTTTCTTCTTCTTATTATTAGTTTGGTTTTACCGCTATTGTTGTTATTATTATTATTATTATTATTATTATTATTATTATTATTATTATTATTATTATTATGTTTCATCATTATAATTGCTGTTATTATTATACCTGTTATTATCCCTTGAAAGCTGTTTCATCAGGAGGTGCAAATTATATTCTAGTAGGTTAAACACTGACGAAAAAAGAAATGCTTCCCAACTTTCTGATGAGTTTTTCCAGTATTAAAAAACACAGGACATCGCTACCCTGCTTCTCAGAACAAACCATTAATTTCAAGTGTGTGATAAATAAGTTACTTGAGTATGTGATAAATAGAAAAATTGTCACCCAACTGATCAAAAAATATTCAGTGACATGCAAAATGTTTTTTGTTTAAAGAGATAAACAGCTGATGTGTTGAGGATAATATCTTACAAAAACAGCGAGTCTATTGACAGTGGCTCTTGACATATCTAAGGCTCTTGGCATATCTAAGGCTCTTGACATATCTAAGACATGTCTAAGGATAGGGTTTAACATAAATGTCTATACTCCAAAATGTCCAAAGTTATTGCTGGAAACTCCCTCTTAACAATCACACTAAGATAAAACCAGTCGTTTTTGGACAGAACTTCAAAGCACACAGTATAAACAGAAATCCATGCAGGACCCAACTCTCTTACTCAACGATCTCTCAAGTCGCATTATGAGACATTACGTCGATATCTTTGCAGAAGACATAACGATTTATGGCAACATCTGAAAGGCGGAAAATGATCTGGGTTTTTCTGATTCCCTTTTTTGATCTGGAAAGTGTTGTACACTGGGGTAAAAAATCAACTAGTTACCTTTAATACCTTGAAAGGATTAAGGAAACACTTTGCTTTGACAATCTTCTCGAACTTAAATGGGAGACCTACATCAGATCCGTTTGCAGAATCACTAGAAAAATAGTGGAATATTTTCACCCCATCAGAAAGAAATACTCCACCAGTACAAGAGTTAAATAATGCATATTTCTCCTAGAGATAACGTTGAGAATCTATCTCTTCCATATCGATACTTTCATGTCAGGAGTTCGACTGATGTCCAATCTATGGTCCCTTATGTAAAAAAGTTTGTAAGAAATACATGTTTATCTACAACAATTTTGAAGAATTTCTGTAAATCTCTATCAGCCCGAAAACTAAATATAAATTTCACGAGCAGAGTTCGTTTTCTAGAGTTGTTAGTCTGTTAAAAAAAGTGCCGTAGACTGCTTCTCTAATTACTATAACTTGGTCATGTTCAAATTAAATACAACTATTATTGTTGATCTGTCCTATAAAAAAAATAAAGCCCTACCGACGTTCCAACATCACTTATAAGTAACTGACCTATCTCACTAATCTTTTTTTTTACATGAGCGTCACCACTTATCAAGGCCCGAAGGCCACTTAGGGATAAGGGTTATTGCGTGTACAGTAATCAATGAGATAGTATTGTAGTAATCATTAGTATTGGGGTTTTTGATAGAAAGGCTTACTTAAAGGAGCGGTTTGTCAGGAGTTTGTTTATGTTGGACGAAGACGTCCAAGTTGTAGTCAGGTGGGAAGCAGGCAAACGGCAGAGAGTTCCACTGGCGATTCTAAGAAAGAAGCTCTGCTCATGGAATCTACGTTTGGATTTAGGCACAGATAAAGAGTGGGGAAAATTATTGACAGTAGTTTCAGCCATACGGGTGTTTCTCGTGAAACATTGGCGAGAGGGGACGGGGGATTGGAGCTCAGACGAACACCTGCCATGGAATCCCATAACACTTATTAACTCTTAATCTTTATTGGCCTTCATGGCTTTATATAAGGTGACTGTGAATTATATATATATATATATATATATATATATATTCCACATAATTAATTTCTTATCTTTTCAATAAATTTTCTTCACTTCAGAAGCAATAGGCTTTTCTCTGAACAAATGCTGCCAAATCAATACTTTTTCAATGATTAGTGACTCATTGTATAATTGTAGAACGTATTAAAACTCTACTTTGATTATATCTCTGTATATAAACAATATTTTCAGCATCTAACTCACGCTAGAGATTTAAATCTATTTTTCCAAAAATGAAAATGCTTTATATAAAGTCAAAAAAAATAATTACACCTTTTTCAATGGAATAGGAACTGTGATAATCTAACATCCATCATATTCTATATATATATCTCTCTCTCTCTCTCTCTATATATATATATATATATATATATATATTGTAGTATTTATATATATAGCGAGAAAATGATGTATACTTTTAATTGATGTAAGTATAAGTACATATATAAAGATATGAACATTAAATATATGTATATGTATATATATATATATTCATTCAATAACTGTATATTTTCTACATATTTAGAGCTTATAATATATATATGTTATATACACTTCCATAACATATATATATATATATATATAGATAGATATAGATATAGATATAGATATATAGACCTACATTAGAGGAAATTGTAATTTTAGTTACAAGCAATACAGAAATAAATAATAGTTACGATTTTCACAAAAAATATATTACCGTCAGATGGAATTAAACATGCGACTTACCTGTTATAATCTTATTTACTAAATTGGAAACAATTTGTAATTTGCAAAAACGAATATGTTTTCTTTCGCTCACTCACGATTTCATAGGAACTAATAGAAGCAGATAGCGTGACTATCCGTTTAAAACAGATTTTCTGATGACTATGGCACAGAGTTTTTTTATGTACCTGCACTAATTTATCATGGTGCAAAAGCGATAAAGTATTAGGAAAATGCGTTTATGGAAAAAAGAGAACGGCGCGACGGTCAGAATTTGACTACATGTATCAGAACAGCTCAACAGGAACATTTTACATTGGAATCAAAAACGACTGTTTTCAAGTCAGATGTATTTATCAAGCATGGTCAAACACTTTTCTGGTGGAATTTTCGTTCAGTTAAAGCTACACATAGAGTATACGAATCCAACTCAATAATTTCTCTGTCGCACTTAGATATCGCCATGAAATTTCGAACATGGCTATTTATTTTAAACAATAGGATCAGCATGATATCGTTCCGAATTCAACACGATACACTTGAAAAAGCTGCAGATTTAATGGGGTATATTTATGCGGATTACACTTATCATTCGAACCATAGCACAATAATGAAATGTGTGAACACCTCTGTTCATTATTTATTTATATTCAAGAAATATATATGTTCAAGAAAAATAGAAGAAGAAGAAATACAATCTGGTATACGGCGCCATAAAATCAAATATTCAACACAAAACTTGGCAAGAAATTTCTAGATTTCATTGAAAAGTACTTCCTTATAACCAAGCCCTGGCACAAAATTTTCGATAAAATAAAGTTATCATACAACTGCTGCAAAAATTTAGGCATAATAATTGTAGCCCATAATAATAAAATATTAAATAAAAGCAATGAAAACAACAACAAAATAAACAAAGTGAACATCAGGACAAAAATAAAACAAACACAAAGAACACATATATAACATGTCGAATAATAATAATAATAATAATAATAATAATAATAATAATAATAATAATAATAAAAACAACTCCGGACAACGACAACCATAGTAAAATAAAAATAAAGATACTAATAATAGACAAGATAAATGCAACTGGAGATACCGCATATTTGCCCACGTCAAAGTAAATGTCTCACCAAAAGCATAGTCACCAAGCCATAATAATTGCAGAGGAAAACGCAAACAACAAGAAATACTACGTAGGTATGATTTGCTTAGATGCCAAATCCCGATATACGTACGTTAAAAAAATGAAAGAAACAACGATTGAAAATAATACTAGCAAACAAATACGGAGAACACAAACAAAGAGGACGTTCGCCGGTATTCGAATGGAAAATAGACAAGCCAACACACGTAGAGACCATGCAGTTTATGCGTTCATCAACAATTGCTATCATTCATGTTAAAGAATCCCAACATCTATTAAACCGTAGGAGAGAAATAGACAAAAACGGTGTACACAGGATAAACTTTACTCTCGACATAATATAATTTTAAAACATACATATACATAAATGATCGTATATATATATATATATATATATGTATATATATATATATATTTATATATATATATATATGTTTTTATTTTTATTTTTGTTTACAAGGTGGTAAACACTTATCAAGCCCCGGAAGCCACTTAGGGATAAGGCTTATTGTAAGTACAGTACGTTTGTGTGAAGATTTAATAAAGTGTCTACCTAAGGGGGCGGCTGATCAGGAACTTGCTTACGTTGGACTTGAAGACATCTAGGTTGTAGTCAGGTGGGAAGCAGGCAGACGGAACAGAGTTCCACAGGCGTGCAGTTCTAAGGAAACATCTTTATTCATAGAATCTACGTTTGGATTTAGGGAAAGATAAAGAGTGGGGAAAGTTTTTGACACTGGATTTAGCTAGACGGGTGTTTTCCGTAAGGGATTGGCCGGGGGGGGGGGGTTCGAGTTCAGACGAGCACCTGCCATGGAAATAACGATAAAACAAAGATGGGCTTGCAACGTCTCTTCTGTCGGTGAGAGGTTGCAGGGAAGAGAAAAGGGTATCCTCCACTAAACTACGAAGTCTATTTTGTACTCTGTCAAGGCAGGAAAGGCTATTTTTAGCAGATCCGGCCTAGATATGGCAGCAGTATTCAATCCTTATACGTACTTGGCTTTTATAGAAATAGAGAATTGCATCAGTAGTAAGATATCTTCTAGAGCGGTAGAAGGACCCCCCCCTGATCTTTCCAGCGACCTTGGCAACAGACTTAATGTACGTGTTCCATTTCAGATCAGGAGTGAAAGTCAAGCCCATGGGCTTGTATAAACATGGGGCTTCTCCTATACGAGAGCCATCCATTTCAATTGATGCCAGATGGGGATCAGAGCGTTGATGATGTAAAGATAGGAGTTTGGTTTTAGATGCATTAAAGGTAACCAGCCAGGTCTTCCCCCACTGAACCACGCGATCGAGATCAGATGAGAGAGAATCAGAGAGAGCTTTGTCATTTACAGTCTTTGATGTGTTGCCATAGATGGTCGAGTCATCAGCATAGATGTCAACGAATGATTTAAGTATGTGTTTCCGGAGATCATTGATGTAGATCAGGAAGAGAGGTGGGCCCAGGATGTAGCCTTGAGTGACTCCAGCATGAATACTGTGGGCCTCTGATTTTTGCACATCAAGCACTACTCTTCTGAGCCTATCAGAGAGAAATTGTTTAATGAAAGAGAGATTCCGAAGCTGGGAATCTTGTGGAGTAGGTCTTTATGTAATACCTTGTCGAAGGCCTTTGATATGTCAAGAGCAATTGCTTTAGAAAGAAGCCTTTGTCAAGAGATTCACTAATCGTATGAGATATAACCGTTAGCACATCTGCGGTAAATCTTGCAGAGCGGAAACCATATTGCGTGTCAATAAGAAGGTTATTTCTGCTGAGGTGGTTGACTATTTCTCTATTTTATATGGATTCCAGCAACTTACTCATGACACACAGGCGCCTTATTGATTTGCACTGAGAGGGAGATGCCGTATCACCTGAGTTCATAAATACAGGGCATACTGATGATGGTGTCCAGAGTGTTGGAAAGCACTTCTCCATACGTCAACGCTTAAACAGTTTCGTAAGTATGGGAGCAAGTTCTGGTTGAAGCTTTTTTAACACTGTAATTCGGATGCCGTCAGGGCCAGTTGTTTACTGGAATCAACGTTCTTGATTAGCTTGGCGACCTCATGCACAGATATTTGTATGTTACCTAGCGTGTTCGATGTTATAGGAGGAAATATGGGGAGTTGATGGCCTTCGTCGCATAGGGTAGAATTAGCTGCAATGTTCTTGGCAAATAGTTTGGCCTTGTCTGAAGTTAACAAGATGACCTCTGGTCCATTGATAATGGTTGGGATAGAACGCACACTTCTGTTCAGGATCCTATTTGTTATTTGCCAAAACTGGTGTGAACCAAGTCGCTAATCAGCTACCTTGGATTTAACAGACTTGGCATATAGTTCTCTTGCATTATTTATTACTCTTTCACAATGGTTGCTGGGGTTCTAAGATCAGCTTTAGTTTTAGTGCATCTATTACGTTAGTAGCTATGGAAAAAGCATATTCATGGGTAGAACAATGCCTGGCTCTTAGGTTTTTGTTGGAATTTTTTAGATGGTATGAATCGGTCTATGCCTACAAGTAACCATTCGGTCAGGTCTAATACTATGGAGGACACATACTTTTTAAACATGGAATGCAGAAGTAGATCACATATAAATGTACGGAAGCTATCCCAGTCAGCCATGCAGTATCGGTATACAGTACGGTGGAGGGGTTCCTCTGGGGACTTATTACATTTTATTTTCATCTGATAAGACGGAGTGGTCGGAGGATCCTAGAGGAGAAAGAACGGAACATGAACATAGCTCAAGGGAAGTTGAGAGAAAAAGGTCTAGGAGGCTTGCATATTGACCTGTAGTATTGGGCACAATGGTGGGCTCGTGAACAATCTGAGTGAGGTCATAAGCAATGGCAAAATTATGACAGAACCTCCCCTCATCATTCGTCTTATTTGAGTGGGTCAGCAATTCCACGTTATGGGCGTTGAAGTCACCACAGATGTGGATGTTAGCCGATGAGGCAGGATGAGGTCTTTTTTCTCAGATATGCTCTTAAAGATAGTAACTACGCTGTTGTGGGGCCGATAGAGTGCAAATATAAATTCAGTGATATAAACAAGTGCAACCTAGAAGCAGATATTAAGTAAATTAGGATCTGCTCTAGAGATATCCCTGCGACATGCGAAGCAATCTTTAATTTAGGCACATATTCAATGCCCATGGCGATCTTGGGGGTCAGATTTGGATGTTAAGTTAGAGTGTCCTTTAATTATGAACTCAACTAGGGAAGTGGTCGGCTCTATTCCAGTTTCGCTTAGAAAGAATATGTCCGGTTTCGTTTCCTGTAATTGTGTTTCAACCTCTGGAAGGTTGGAACGTAGACCCCTGATGTTGGAGAAGGAGACGTCGTAGTAGGCGTCTACGTCGGAAGGTGGGTTTCTAGGTTTATTCGAGTTTTTTTTTCTGGAGATGTTTCATGTTGAGGTTTTGGGATTCGTGAAACAGGTCGGCATACTTGTTAGAGCAGGATAGAGTGGGAAAGTAAGAGAGAAAAAGGCAGGATTCATCTTTGTAGCACATGAAAAGGTAAAGCCGTAACAATTCCCCACTAGTATGGCATCGAGAAGCCCCACCCGAGACTACTGCATGGCCCAGAATCCATTCACCAAATGGAAATACAGCAGTGCCAGTTCTTTGCGCCTGCTGATAGGTCAGCCTCCTTAATGTTTACTTCCAGCACCCTTACTACTGACATGACCATAAGGATAGACATAGAGACAGAATAATTTCCAACATCTCTGACTAGTGTCTACCAAGTACTACCAACCTTTAAAACAGCTTTTTCTTAACCCTTTGTCAGAAACATCACTCATTTGAATTAGGACTGAGGTACAAAAAAAGGATAAGCGTGAGTTACTGGAGCTGCCGATAAGACATCCACTGTATTATCTACTCCCCAGTTTTTGTTAGCGATACTCTCTTGAATGAATTCAATTTTTTAGAGGAAAGTGTATTTTAACCTAAATGCTGGGAATAATTTTCCTTTTGACTAATTTGGTGCCCTCTAAATGGGGAGCAGCAAATATATTATTTTTAAAACATAATTATCAACTAGACGACCAAACACGTGTCAGTGGATAATTATATATATATATATATATATATATATATATATATATATATATATATACTGACATGGTATTAATAAAAAACCATTAAAGTACACCTAGGTTTAAAATACGTCAGATCAATAGATATCTATGTTCTTGCTAAAAAAAGCACAAAAGAAGAGTTGAACCCAAGGACAACCGTGCCTTTGTCCTGTAATTGCATACTCATTGGCTGATTTTGAAAGGAGTTGTGTAAACTAAGAGGCCTATTGGCTAACTAAAAACTAAAAAACAAAACATTCACTAGAATGTGCGTATATACAAACGCGAGACAATCAGAACTCATCGCATGTCTGACGAATCCTAGCGTGGATGAATCGCAGAATATTCTGTGTAGCTTAATTGCCCTATATATTTCTATGTCTTACTATATATATATATATATATACACCTATATGTGTGTGTGTGTATACATGTGTGTGTATATGTGTAGGTTTTCTTTTTTCATTCGAAGTTCTCAGAAATTATGAATCCCCCTGTCTGCTGATAACACTTGATCTTTATATGAGATACAGCGATATTTCCATTGTAAGTTATATTTTACATCTCATACATTAATTGAGTTAAGAACCTTAGAATATCATTCCTGTGGTCTCAATATCTTACTGAATTCCAGCACAAAAACCCATCTTGTCTGGTGTAGTATCAAGCTCCGTTCTGTTTGTTCGTTAACCATATCGAAATGATCTACTTGGAGTTATAAATACTAAATGATTCTGAGTATTTAACCAAGGAAATGTTTACTGATTTAAATGTATCTTGTATAGGAAGACCTTAGAAACTCGAAGGTAATCTTGTAGAACTTTAGTGTTATGTTAATGTGTATTATTGGTGCATACACCCACGCATATCAATAGATAACTGTAGAGCCTAGCGTTTATGTATCCTGGAGCTAACAATTTAACGTTAAATTATAAAAGTATCGACACTACTTTCGAATATATTCCAGTAGCATCTAGCGATTATTCAGTTTACATCCAAATTGTTCGCTGGCATCAGGAAACGCCGAACGGATAATTTCCTTTATAAATTTGTGTCCGATAATCATTTACGTGTAAAGCGCCCAAAACTCTTCACTAAGCAGTTTTCATTTGCTGAAATTAAATAATATATATATATATATATATATATATATATATATATATATATATATATGCGTGTGTGTAGTGTGTATGTGTGTGTATGTGTGTGTGTCTGCGTAAGTATATGCTTAATTATTTACGTTTATTTTATGTATCTCCATAAAAAGTTATGTATTTATTTTCAGTATTTATAGTGATCAATATGTAAGTGTATCCCGGTGGTAAGTTTTAAAACAATATATGGCAATTAAGCCAAAGATAATTTTCCGCGTTTAAATTTCGTGAGGATTTGCCAGGCTATTGCAAAAATCAATATTACAGTGTGTATTTTTATATATTCTAGTAATATTGAATTAGCTAGATTTCAAATCATTGTTTTTCACAAAACCATTTATCGCAAACAATGATCGCCCGTTTTTCAGCACAAAGATTCCCCTAACTTCTCATTAATCCGACTTTCTCCAAGAAATATATCATCCATTTTATTTTTGTCCGAAATGTACCGAATTTTACAATGAAAACTTCAGATTACATATTAATTTATTCTAGCTTATTTTTTTATTTATTAGTTATTATTTTTTGTGTTTATATCTTACTTATTTTCTTTTAAGTGTTGTTTTTCAAATGTAAAATTTATATTAAAACTGCGATCTATTTTTTTAGTATAAGTAAATTTATTTTTAGTTATAAATTATGACTCATTTTACTCAATATTAAAATAGCTCTAGGATATCTATGTCTATCAAGCTTTTTATATATCTACATTACAACCAGCATTGTTTTCTTTTAATAGTATTAATACATTTACTAATGCATTAAAATAAACTCGGCTCTTTAGACCGTTGATTTAATTTCCTCAATATGTATATATATATATATATATATATATATATATATATAGCCAGTAGAGTTTAGTTTCGAAGAAGTACATCCAATAAAACAATATGTGTCTACCAAAGAGTGCTCAATGAGTGAACAGAGCAGGTATATTGATATTGGTGGTGTCATTAGTATTATCAATATTATAAGAATTATTATTATTAGGATTATTAGTGGGACAAATATTAGTTTTGATATAATAACAGTCATGATGTATGGTACCCAAGTGTGTACATGGATGTTTGGATTTGAGATTCCACGTATGGATATTACTACGTATGTAGGTATGGATGTAAACATGTCATAACTGTATATGACCATTATATGTCTATGTATGTCTGTATGTGTGTGTGCATATATGCGCGGGTGTAGCAAAGTGTAGGGGTTTATAAGTATATTAATATATTAATATATTAATATATACAGTGATGATCATATTTATTGGCACGGTAAAATAAAAGTTAAATTTTGTCTAATAAATTCTAAAAAAGGGATTAAATTAAAGAAAATAACAAAGTATATTATGTATTTTTAACTGGCCTTTCCGATGCAGCAATCGGATTTTAGAAAAAATAAATAACAAAGGAACAACAAACATAATTGCAAAAAACCCTTGTTCAAAATTATGGGCACGGCTTTGTTTTTCTTTTAGTATCAGTATAATATCAATCAATTTCCGGTTTACGTGCTTTCTGAACTTTTTTATAGCCATATTATGCTTGTTTAACGCTAATTCAGTGAATATTTTTTTTCAGATAATTTTTAGATAGCGATTTATTTAAACTATTATAAGTGACTAAATTATAATTTTCAATCGCCATGGTTAAAACTAAGGAACGCAGCGAAGACGTCAGGAAGCTTGTTGTAGCATACCATACCAATGAGGAGGGCTATGATAAGATTTCAAAGAAGCTAAACCTTCCCAAATCCACTGTTAGAGCCATAATAAACAAGTTCAAATCGCAAGGCCACGTTATGAGTTTAGAGGGTAGAGGGAGAAAAAGGATTCTTTCCCCAAGAGATGAACGGAAAATTGTTCGACAAGTAAAACAAAACCCAAGGATCTCTGTTGGGGAGATTGTTGATGAACAGAGCACCTCTGGAGTGAATGTATCTCCACATACAGTTGGCAGAGTTTTGAAGAGAGCTGGTTTAAAAGCATGTCGTCCGAGAAAGGCTCTCTTATTGAAGCCTATGCACCTGAAAGCAAGGCTAGCCTTTGCAAAACGTCATATTGATAAAGATGTTGCATTCTGGAAACGTATTCTATGGACTGACGAAACGAAAATAGAGTTATTTGGCCATAATAAAGTGTCTTATATTTACAGAAAATATGGCGAAGCTTTCCTGCCTAAGAACACCATACCCACAGTGAAGCACGGTGGAGGCAGTTTGATGTTTTGGGGATCATTTGCTGCCTCTGGACCAGGGCGACTTGTTAAGGTCACAGGTAGCATAAAAAAGGAAGATTATGTTAAAATATTGGATGAAAACCTGAAATACTTTGCTAAAGAGCTCTCACTTGGTCGTCGTTGGTGGTTCATGCAAGATAATGACCCAAAGCATTCGGCTAAACTGACTAAGAAATGGCTTGAGGACAATCATATTAATGTTTTGGAGTGGCCATCACAAAGCCCAGACCTTAATCCAATTGAAAATTTATGGAGAACATTAAAATTGAGGGTAATGCAAAGGAAGCCTAAGAATCTTATTCAATTGGAGGATTATTGTCAGGAAGAGTGGGCTAAAATTACTACTGAAGAGTGCAACAACTTGGTTGTAAACTATGAAAAGCGACTGAGGAAGGTAATCAAGGCCAAAGGCTATACAATTGATTATTAAACAAAGCCGTGCCAATAATTTTGAACAAGGGTTTTTTGCAATTATGTTTGTTGTTCCTTTGTTATTTATTTTTTCTAAAATCCGATTGCTGCATCGGAAAGGCCAGTTAAAAATACATAATATACTTTGTTATTTTCTTTAATTTAATCCCTTTTTTAGAATTTATTAGACAAAATTTAACTTTTATTTTACCGTGCCAATAAATATGATCATCACTGTATATGTACATGTGGGATTTAGATAACTTTGAGGTTTTATGCTTATTCTTATTTTGTTTGTTTATTTGTTTTTTATTTTTATTTTTATTTATTTATTTTTGTTTTGTTTTATTTACCTTATTCTAATTTTAACTTTATTCTGGCGTAGTTATAGTTATTGCCTAGTTTCAGTACGTGTGTGTGAGTAAAATAAAACGAACAGCATATATTCGCTTCTGAATATCTGTATTAACGTGTGTGTGGGGGTGTCTGTGTGTGTGTTGTGTGTGTGTGTGTGTTGCATGTATGCGTATGGATGGGTGTAGATTGAAAGACACCGGTCAGTACTTAGTGACCATAGGAAATGTTCTTAATTTACAGACTGCAAGACAAAAATACTAAATTCCCAAGTACCTTATGCCATAAAAACTAAAAGATGGGATGGATAAAGAGAAAGGGAAATGAAAAAGAAAATGTTTATTATCTTCAAAGACCTCACTTGTCCTCTCGCCGTTTTATGACTCCCACCCAGATTACATTCTAACTTGACAAACGAAATAGGAAAATGTATTTGGTTGAAATATCAGTTTTCGACGGTATTCTTGGCCTGATGACGTAATCCCCCAACGCGGGTGATTACAGAAACATGTATGCACATATGTAGCCATTAATGTTTGTATAAATAAATTTAATATATATATATGTATAGAATAAATGTTGCATCTCTCTGCCTGTTCTATATGGATTTAAATGATATATTCTTCGGCGAAATACAAGCCCTTTACCCCCCTCGACGAAAATATGCCCCACAAATCAGACAAGCAGCAAAATCTCACCCCTACACAGTAGATATCCCAAGATGTTAGAAGGCGTTCTACTCTAATACTTTATTCCCCAGAACTATTAGACTTTGGAACTCCCTTTCGGTCCCTGGTTTCCCAACTGTACTGAGATGCAGAAGTTCTAATATAATGTGAACATATGTTTCGCTGCTCAACTCCCTACATAGTATCGTTTTATTCATTGATTATATTTAACTGACTGCCATATCGTGCTGCAGGAAAACTAGAACATGAATGTATTATTTTACAATAGCTTTTTCGATATAAATCTATTACTGGGTAAGACGCTTTAATGACAATACCCCCGCCTTAAATAAATGACCTATGCATGACATTGTATATATTATGCCTCATACGTTATTATGGCATGTACATAACATAGTTGATGTATTTCTCATTTATTTGTGTTTTACTTCTTTCATGATAGTGTCGTCAAACACTTTATTATTAAATTGTGTACGTGTCGCATCCAATATCTGTACTATATTCCTATATATTAATTCAATATGACTGTATTCTGAGAAACATAAACTGATTATTGATTAATACAAATATACAATCATCAAAGTTGTTACTTGCGAATTGTCATCGCTATTTATGATTAATCACCGTTTTGGGGCCATTATGTGCTAATACAAATCAAATGTCAAGATATAAATTATTACTTGGAATGCTTTCGTTACATTTGCCACTAAAATGGATTTGGCATACTCCACCAGAAAGACATTTAGGGCTGATTGCAAAAACGGTTGATTAAAATTAATATATCATGTTTAAAGGCGCGTCGAAAAGTCTACAAATGACTTACATATTCTCCTACAGACCTGTTATAATAGCACGTCATCTTATGAATTCCCTCTTGTTACCATTTTCAAGAAATAATTATCTTACTATTATCCCAAGGTAAATCTATTTTAATTTTTTAAATTAAAATACACTTTAATCTATTCTTTGGAATAATTGTCAATTGCTTTGTTATTCTTTTATTTTAACGTTTTATGAAAATGAACAAATTACCATAGACTAATCCAGCTTCAGATAAACGTGAGTCCATTTCCTGTCGAGAATATTCTTTAATAGCAAAAAGTAATTCGTAAACTAAAAAAGTATTCTAATACGTATTAGATATTACACATATTCAACATATAATCTAAGCATGCGAGGCAGTCTAATCAGGACTTGTGTAAATATCTTGATTTTAGAGCTATTAACAATGCAGTGAATGTAAGGGTGCCTTCTACACGTAAATCCTCAATTATTATTTTAATCCTTTAGTGACTGAACATGCATTAATATCCAACACTTTTGCTCTATCCGTTACAGATATTGATAGTGTGGGATTCTCGGCCATAGAAGTGCGTCATAAGTATAGCTTTTTCATTGAATTCTCGGCAAACGTTCATTTAGAAATGGTAGAAAAATAAATTATGTAAAAAAATGTCGTTTAATTTAATAAATCCGCTCCCGTATCTGTGAAAAATCGTTCATCCATGGCAAAACTGTATTGCAAATTGTGGTAACTATGTAAAAAAAATAGTCTGAAGCCAAGGAAATTCCCTCGTTTTAATGGTATAACTCAAGCTTTCGTAGCTCTTACAAATTTTGAGTTTAAACATTAGAGGTTTTTATATTTTTTGTACGACCAGCTTGGTGTAAAAAATCTAACGAAGTGATAATAAAATTGAATTGATGAAGACAAATCTATGCAAATAATAATTGAATACGCAAATAATTCATAAATATGTTATTCATACAGAATTGATAATTTAATCAGGGCATAGCTAATTTAATGACGCAAGCAAAGATGATGACAACGACGATGATGATGATGACGACGACGACGACGACGACGATGATGATGATGACGACGACGACGACGACGATGATTATGATGATGATGATGATGATGATGATGATGATGATGATGATGATGATGATTGCGGTAAAATAAAATCCTATGAATTTTTAAGCAAGTCACATGGTAAACTAATTCTTTCAATAGTATACCTATTTTGTCATATCTACTTCCACAGCAATAACAATTATATTTCAGACATAAAGATTTCGTATCTTGAAGATCTGAACTTATTAATTCATTCACTTATCTTATATGAAAGCAGAAGTAAAAATAGCGTCAATTGTAAAAAAATGCTATTTTAAAAAATATATTTTCTTCATATTTTGTAAGAGAAAGTAAAAATTTGACAACTTCTGACTGCTACTAATGTCATTAAATTTATTTACTACTTAATCCCGATCATTTAATTTATAATTACGAAATTTTTATGGTTTATTATTTTACTATTGTTTAACAGGAATTGTAATATTTGATGCATATTTATACAATTGATAATATTTCCAGAAATTTTCGTCTAGCACATTATCTATCCATAACATTTCAATAAAAAACGTATTAGTCGATTTCATATAATTAAAAAAAAAAAAAACCTTTTAAACATTACACTACCATAATTAACTCGCATCTAATAGTTTCTATTCTCTTTGCATATTGAAGTAATTCATATGATATTACACCCATTGCGTTTTCATACATACATTTTTCTTTCAATGTAATTTATAAACTTTACAATATTTGTTTACAATAAGTAGTTATAATTATAATTTGTAATTATATACGTAATGCTTATCGAGGGTAAATATACTAAGGTATACACGATTGTAACTCTTGTGCTTATACATAGGATTTGTACAAAAATTGCATATTTGTACGAATGTGCTAGTATATATGTACCCTTCTGTAATCTTTATATGCGTGTATACATATACGTACGTATAAATTTTAAGTATACTAAAAGTGTGTCTTCGCCTTGAGGAATAAAACCGAAACAGTAAAAGTGAAGCTGCCTATCAGGACATTATATATAAACATGTAAGCAAATTTGGGAATATTTTATTCGTTTGAAAATATAGGTCCTCTTTTACAAACTCTCATAAAATTCCCACTATAGAATAGAATTATACTCTTTCAAAAATCTGAAAATGTTCAGGTAGTTTCCTCCCATGCAACCAAATACATGGGTATCCAATATTAAATTTGGCAACGAGTATATATATATATATATATATATATATATATATATATATATATATATATATATATATATTTCTGTCTCTATATATATTTATATAATATATATATATAACATATATATATATAATATATATGCTATATATAATACATATATACATTTGTATATATATATATATATATTTATATATGTATATTTATATATGTATATATAGATACACATATAATGTGTCAGATCATATGCTACTGGTAGAATGTAACCAAGTACTACCTGAATCATGGTCGGGTTACCGGCGACTAAACTGGTTCCCCCACCAGACTTGTTTGGTGAGGAGGATGGCTAGTCTCCCTGAAGGATTAAAAACAAAACGTTTAAAAGGGCGAATGAACCATTTTGGGGGGGGGGGGTCAACAGCCAAATAATCCCGTGGGAATTTGTATGGATGTATGTGTGTGTTGGGGTGGAGAGGGCTCCCATAAGCAGTAGTGAAGGCAACCTTTCTAGGAGAAGCAACTCCCTTATTTAAAAAAACATAAAGCGGGAGACCAGTACCCGCATTAAACTGGTATGCAGTTTAAGTTGTTGCTGGCTATCTTGCTGTTGCTTGTTGCTGGATCTCAACATTTTGAACCCAGAGAGAGACAAAGCTGTCGTAAAAAGCTAAGACTGTGTAACATCATCTGCGTATAGATACGTCTATTAAAATTGTCCTGTGGCGATGGAAGTGATTTTTGGGCTCATGGACTTTAAGTGTCTGAGGGAGTGGCACAGGTCTGACAAGATTATGCAATCATCATCATCATCTCTCTCTCTCTATATATATATATATATAAATATATATATATATATATATATATATATATATATTAAGCCCGCTACTTTGGGAAAAGCACGGTCGTAAATAATCTCACCCATTACTTAATTGGCTGCAAAATGCGAGGTGCGCTGTTTCTTTGTAAATAAGCAATTTGAGCCCTATAAAATGGTGGACGAATATTTGTTTAAAATAGACATTTGTCGAGATAAAATGCAGGTACCGCCTTCGTGGGCAGACTGTCAACGCGATAGTTCCAGGATGGTTGGGAGAGGCGCTAATCTAGCGGCACTGATCAGTTGTCTTACAATGAAACAGTACTGTATGTCGATGACTACAAATATATATATATGTGTATATATAAATTACATTCGTTAAGTGGAAACTTATCGGGATGATACAAAGCTCAACATTTTATTGGAGATGTAAACGAGAAATTAAAATGAAGATATAAAATCTATATATTAAGACACAGTAAAACACATATACAATAGACTCTTTATTCGATCCCTACATATATTTTATATCCGAGTTATACCTAGTTCCAGGGTTCTCATACCGAGTTCCGCTGTACATTAACATAGGCTCAAATTTGGGACCAGAGAAAATCCCTCTGATACTAGTTTTTCTTATATACGGTTCTCTTATATCCGAGTTACACTGTATATAGATTTATTCAATTATTAAACAAGGTACACATTTATTTAGGCGAGTTGAGTAAGTTAGGACTGTTTATGCCATCACATTTCGAAGCCTTATTCTTCTCATCAGAAGACTGGATAAGGTGCCCAGAAACATGATGGGGATGCGACGTTTAGCGTAATAGATGCACTGAAACTAAAGCTGCTTTCAGGTCTGCCAGCAACCACTGTGAAAGAGTAATCAAAACTGCAAGAGAGCTATATGCCCAGTCTGTTAAATCCAAGGTAGCTGATCAGCGGCTTGGATCCCACCAGTTTTGGCAAATAACAAATAAAATCCTGAACAGAAGTGTGAGTTCTATACCAACCATTATCAATGGACCAGAGGTCATCTCGTCAGCGTCAGACAAGGCCAAACTATTTGCAAAGAACTTTGCAGCTAATTCTACCCTATGCGACGAAGGCCATCAACTCCCCATATTTCCTCCTATAACACAGAACACGCTAGGTAACATACAAATATCCGTGCAGGAGGTCGCCAAACTAATAAAGAACCTAGATTCCAGTAAAGCAACTGGCCCTGATGGCATCCCAATTATAGTGTTAAAAAAGCTTCAACCAGAACTTGCTCCCATACTTACGAAACTATTTAAGCGCTGCCTTAAGGAGAAGTGCTTTCCGACTCCCTGGAAGACCTCTTCAGTTTGCCCTATATTTAAGAATTCAGATGATAATCATCTCCCTCTCAATACAGACCTATAAGTCTCCTGTGTGTTATGAGTAAGTTGCTGGAATCCATATTAAATAGAGAAATAGTCAACCACCTCAGCAGGAATAACCTACTTAGTGACACACAATATGGTTTCCGCTCTGCAAGATCTACCGCAGATGTGCTGACGGTTATATCCCACAGGATAAGTGAATCTCTTGACAAAGACTTCCTTTCTAGGGCAATTGCTCTCGACATATCAAAGGCCTTTGACAAGGTATGGCATAATGGTCTACTTCACAAGATTTCCAGCTACGGTATAACTGGAAATGTTTTCTCAATCATTAAATCATTTCTCTCCGATAGGCTCATAAGAGTAGTGGTCGATGGACAAAAATCGGAGGCCTGCAATATAAATGCTGGAGTCCCCCAGGGGTCAATCCTGGACCCAACTCTCTTTCTGATCTACATCAATGACCTCCCTAAACACATACCTAAATCATTCGTTGACATCTATGCTGATGACCCGACCATCTACGGCAACACATCAAAGGCTGTAAATGACAAAGTTCTCTCTGATTCTCTCTCCTCTGATCTCGAGTGCGTGGTTCAGTGGGGGAAGATGTGGCTGGTTACCTTTAATGCATCCAAAACCAAACTCCTATCCTTACATCATCAACGCTCTGATCCCCGGCTGGCATCAATTGAAATGGATGGCTCTCGTCTGGGTGAGGCTCCGTGTTTTGACAAGCTTCTGGGTTTGACCTTTACTCCTGATCTGAAATGGAACACGTACATCAAGTCTGTTGCCAAGGTCGCTGGAAAGATGGTGGGACCCTTCTACCGCTCGAGAAGATATCTCGCTACTGATGCAATTTTCTATTTATATAAAAGCCAAGTACGTCCAAGGATGGAATACTGTTGCCATATCTGGGCAGGAGCTGCTAAAAACAGCCTATCCTGCCTTGACAGAGTACAAAATAGACTTCGTGGCTTAGTGGGGGATGCCCTTTTCTCTACCCTGCAACCTCTCTCCCACAAAAGAGACGTTGCGAGCCTGTCCTTGTTTTATCGTTATTTCCATGGAAGATGCTCGTCTGAACTCCAATCTCTGGTCCCCCCTCGCCAATCTTTCACGAAAAACACCCGTCTAGCTGAATCCACTGTGAAAAATTTCCCCCACTCTATATCTGTGCCTAAATCAAAACGCGGATTCCATGAACAAAGCTTCTTTCTTAGAACTGCCCGCCTGTGGAACTCCGTTCCGTCTGCCTGCTTCCCTCCGGACTACAACTTGGATGTCTTCAAGTCCAATGTTAACAAATTCCTAATGAACCGCTCCCTTAAGTAAACACTTCAGCAAATCTCCTCACTGACTTAATGTACTTGCAATAACCCTTATTCCTGAGTGGCTTCCGGGCCTTGAAAAGTGGTGATCACTGTGTAAAAAAAAAAAAAAAAAAAAAAGCGATAGTTTTATTAGTAGAGAAATAGATTGTTAAGGCGGTTTGGGGCAAGTAAAGGTGATATATGTAATTGATGCATATATATATATATATATATATATATATATATATATATATATATATAGCATATTTGTCATAGTAAGTTTAATGCATGTGGACAGTGTGTATTGTTTTAATAAATTAATAAATCTATAGATATTAATATACTTTTCCGTTCTTGTTTACTGTATATATATATATATATATATATCTGTGTGTGTGTGTGAGTGTGTATAAGTACAATGATTAAAAGCTTTGAGTGAAAAATGTAAAAACATACGAATAAAGAGCCAAGTTTGCAAGATGGGACGGAAAGGTGTTTAAGTCCAGCTGAGAAGTCTAAAATTGTTCAAAGGCTCCATAATAAGATTTCTACCTGAGAAATTACCATAGTATTAAAACGTGATCATCGTAAAAAAAAAAAATATTGTACTAACTTTGTAACGGACATTCTGACAAAGTGAACATTCTTAAGAAATCATACGCCACGTCGAACAATGAGCAAGATCAAGAAAGAAGCTTTACATAGCAAACAAGTTTTTTCAAAAAGCTGGCGTTGCTGATATGCCCAAATCAACTCGTTGCCTCATCTTAAGGATTATTGCAAAATTTGGTCCGCCCTCAATTGAAGGATATCCCCAAGAAAAAGAGGATGGAGTGGGCATATGAAGGTGAGTTTTCAAACTTTTTTTTATTCGCCGATGAGTGTCGAGCTAGCCATGATTGACCCGATGGGTGGAGGGGGGATAGTACCATAATGACGGTCTATATTCCCAAAGGATCATGCATCAGCAAGGATGTGGTCTGATGTTCTGGGCTGCAATCAATGGCAATGAGCTGGTAGGACCATTTAGTGTCGCAGATGAACTATAAATTACCGCTAACCTCTTCATTGATTTAGTCAGGAACATCGAAAGCCTGGCGCAAGAAGAAGCACTTGGCATTCCGAAAAAAAGATGGCATGATAATGCACCGTCTTACTCTGCAAGGATAGCCACTGAATATTTGGAGAGATTTATTGTTTATTGCCAGACATGAGAACATAATGCGATGGCAAACCTGTTCGCCAGATTTTAATCCCATCGAAAATCTGTGGAGCATTTTAAAACAAAATATTTACTCCGGAGGAAGGCAGTACAACTCCAAGGATGGCCTCTGGAATGCTATTCTGACTGCTGCCAAAGACATTTCATCAGATGAAATCGAAAGTTTGCCATCTTCAATGGACCAAAGGCTTTTTGCTTTTGTCAATAAAAATGGCAATTATATAAGATATTGTTTGTACTATGAAACCATATTAGAGTTGTTTGTTCTTTATTATTGTTGTTCTCAATTTACAAATTTTCAGAATAATCAATGCTTCCATGATCTTTTAGCACTTGACCATATTCTAGCATTGGGTTGCATATAAAGTTCGCACGCTGAAAAAATACAAATCACCAAAAGAGCTACAAATTGTTTATTAATGTGCAGATTAGCTTCGAATTTTAGATCTGCGCTTGTATTTATGTTGCCATATAACGTGCTAAATTTCATAAATTTTCATTTGAAAACCATCGGAGTTAGAACAAAAATATCGATTTTCATATAATCCTGGCACTGGATGTATATGGATGAAAACAAACTTGACTAGAGTTGTTAAATATAAATAGACTTAGTACTTACATAAGTTGACTTCTAAAAGTCTACAATTATTAAAAGAGAATTCAATATATAAGACTGAAATAAGAAAACCTAAACAAAAATTGTTAAATCTAAAACGGCGATTTTTAGCTGTAAACCATATAGAGTATATAATGTATGTATATATCCATAAACGTGAAAGTGTCTGTCAGTGTGTGGAAGGGCGTTTGTGTGTGTACATTTTCCTACCAATCTCTTCTATCGATTTTCAGTCTACAGACACCAGATTTGACATAAGTGATATTTAAGTTTGGGAAAATCTTTTAAATCTGTTTTCGGACAGAAATTTGGCTGTCGAGGGGTCCAAGTTAAAGGATTTACCATTTGTAAACTCTACCAAACTCCTCCAACAATTTTGGGTCTGAACACTTGAACTTGAAGATGTAAATTATTTTACATAGATCATTTTTAAAAATTTTATTTGAGCCTCAAACAATACATTTAAACGGTCAAAATTGGGGTCAAATTCAAGAAAAAACCCCTCTGTTATCTATACCAACTTACTGAGCCAATTCTTCAACCATGTCTAAGTAACCTACATTTAAAATTTCAAGTGTTTAGACCCTAAATCGGCGGAGGAGTTTGGTAGACTTTTTAAAGATCAAATTGTTGAACTTTGACCTCTTGACATCAAGATTTCTGGCTGAATCTGATTAAAAAGATTTTCCCAAGTCTCAATTCTCTTCATGTAAAATCTCGAGTCTTTAGAGAGAAACCTGGCCGAGTTATTTAGTAAGCAAGTATACACAGACAGACAGACAAACACAGACAATTTCACTTATATATATATGCGTATATATATATATATATATATATATATATATATATATATAACTTTGACATCGATTTTACCCCCCTTAACATTTATTTTTTGGACTCAAATAAAATTAAAAATTTTGATCCACGCCCAAGTAACCTACATCTTATAATTAGAGTTTAACTCCAAAAAATAAATGTTTCGCGGTGAAAATTGGGGTTAAAGTTAGAAAAAAATTAAACCTCTGCGGTCTTAACCAAATTACTAGGCTAATTTCTGGTGTAAACATTTGAAATTTTACATAAAGAGATAGGGCAGGCTTTTTAATCGGATCGGATTAAGAATTTGAGCTGCCAAGGGGTCAAAGTTCAAAAGATTTGACTTTTGCGGTGTCTAGCAAACTACTAAACAAATTTTTTCTCAAGATATTTGTAATTTATACATAACGGGTATTCACACATGCGGCAAGCATTTTAATCAGTTTAGGGTGACAATTTCGCTGCCAAAACATCAACGTTGAAAGAGTTGACCTTTCCATATTCTACCAAATTCCTCCTCCAACGTGTGTTCTGAACACTTTAAATTTTAGTTGTAGGTAACTTAGACATGAGTAAACCTTAAATAATAAATGTTAAGTGGTCAAAATGTGGGTGAAACTTTTTAAAATATTTCCTGTACAGTAACTACGAAATTACTTAGACAACATTTTGGTCTAAACATTTGAAATATTGCATGAAGTGTATTCACACGTAATGTAAGTAATGAATAATATATGGGACCGAACAAACTTACTTCTAATATATATATATATATATATATATATATATATATATATATATATATATATATATATATATATATATATATAACTGTTCGTGTCTTATATATATATATATATATATATATATATATATATATATATATATATATATAGCAAAGATAGACACGAACATTCAGAGTGAAATACAAAGTAATAGATATAAACACGTGCTAAAATTATGTTCTTCGCTTACTTTTATCATATACCTTTAATTCATATCACGCGTGGTCGCTTCTGAACGGTTCATAAGGTACTAAAATCTCCAAGATTTTAGGCGAACCATTAGCGCATGAGTTCAAAAAGTTTTCCTTACATGCATATAACTGCATATATCTACAAATATAATGAAAGATCTTTGTCCTTAAAATTTTCTACTGAAGGGTAAAAAAATGAGCGTACATATAAATGCATATAGACTTTCTCTCTTTCTCCATCTATTTATGTATCTATGTATCTATCTATCTTTATATATATATATATATATATATATATATATATATATATATATATTGTAAGAGACGATCTACAATTATACATTAAATAGTAACTGACTGATAAGTGATTACATGTTTTTGTCATTTTTACATTGAAAAATCAGAACATAAATCAGCTTCGTCCGCATGAGTAATATGTACATGGCTGTCGCCCCCTCCGCCTGTTATCTTTGGTTCATGCTCTTTCTTAAACAAATATAGTATGATAATATCATTTCGTTATATAAGAGACATTTTCTGTTGGTCAAGGTGTGTATGTCGAGGGGATTAAGACTAACCCCCAAAAAGTTACAATGCGTCTAATTATTTCTCATAGAATAAGCGAATCTCTCGACGGAGACGTCTTATCTAGTGTAATTACTCTTTATATATCTAAGGCCTTTTACAAGGTATGACACAAAAGTCTACTTCACAAAATCTGCAACTACGGTATTGCTGGAAATGTCTTCTCAATTATTAAATCATTTCCCTTTGATAGGTTCGTAAGAGTAGTGGTTGATGGCCGGAAATCAGAAGTTCATAGTATGAATGCCGGAATTCATCAGGTGTTTATCAAGGGCCCAACTCTCTTTCTGATCTACATTAATGATCTTTCAAATCACATTCTTACATCATTCGTAGATATTTATGCCGAGGACACTACCATCTAGCACATAAAAGACCGTAAACGCCCGAGTTCTCTCTGTTTGTCTCTCCTTTGATTTTGAGCACGTGGGACAATGGGTAAAGAGGTGGCTTGTTACTTTTAATGCGTCTAAAACCAAGCATCGGGCATCAATTGGAATTAATGACCCTCGTCTTACGGAGGCTTAATGTTTTGACAAGTTTCTGGGCTTTACATTTACTCCCGATCTGAAATAGAAAACATGCACCAAATCAATTGCCAAGGTCGCTGGAAAAATATAGTATCCTTCTACCGCTCCAGTAGATATATCACTCCTGATTCAATTCTTCCCCTATATAATAGACAGGTACGGCCAATGACAGAGTACTGTTGCCGCATTTGAGCAGCAGCTGCTAGAAGCAGTTTATCCTCACTTGACAGAGTTCCAAATAGACTTCGTTGTGTAGTGGGGACCCCCTTTTTCTTCTCTGCAACCTATTTCTCACAGAAGAGACGTGGCGACCTGTATCTGCTTTATCGCTATTTTCATTGCAAGTGGTGGTCTGATCTTCGATCTATGGCCCCCCTCGCAAAACTTTCACGAGAAAGACTCCTCTAGCCAAACCCCTATCAATAATTTTCCCCACTCACTATCTGTGCCTAAACAATCTAAATGTAGATTCCATGAACAAAGTTTTTTTCTTAGAACTGCCCGTCTTTGAACTCTTTTCCGTTGGACTGCTTTATAGCTGACTACAATATCAGTCTTTTAACATAGCAAAGGAAATCATACAAATGTTGGAATAAAAATAGAAGTCAGAAAATTGTAAGTTAAATCAAAAATTGTTATAGACTAATAAGCAGACACAAAGCATTATTCAATATTAATAAAGAATCATAGTAATATTTTGTACAAACTAGAAGGAAAGATATTGTAAACAAAGGAACATATATAGTAAAAACGATAGGATTAATAAAATGTGAAATAGAAAAAACAATTGTAAAATATTAAAAACAATTTAAAATGCGAACAACAAATTTAAAATACTACAACAAATGTAAAATACTTAAAATAAATAGTAAAATGGAAACACCAAATGTAAAATAGTAACAACAAATGTAAAAAAGAATAGCAAAGGTAAAATAGTAACAAAAATATAAAATAGTAATAACAAATGTAAAATAGGAATAGCAAATGTAAAATAGTAACAACGGATATAAAATAATAACAACAAAAGTAAAATTGTAATAACAAATGTAAAATACTAACAAGAAAGGTAAAATACTAACAACAAATGAAAATTACTAGCAACAAATGTATAGTATTAACAACAAATGTAAAATAGTAACAATAAATGTAAATAATTACAATTATTTTAAAATAGTAACAAGAAATGTAAAATGGGAACAAAAATGTAAAATAGTAACAAAAATATAAAATAGTAACAGCAAATGTAAAATAATAAAAACAAACATATAATATAGTAACAACAAATATAATATAATTATAACAAATGTAAAATAGGGGCCGAAAATGTAAAATAGGAACAACAATTGTAAAATAATAACAACAAATGTTAAATAGTAACAGCAAATGTTAAATATTAAAAAACATGCAAAATACTAAACAAAAAATCTAAAATAGTAACAACGAATATGAAATTGTAACATAATCATGTAATAGTAACACCAAATGTAAAATTGTAATAAAAATGTAAAATGGGAACAACAAATTTAAACTACTAATACCAAATGTAAAATAATTACAACAAATATAAAATAGTAAACACAAATGTAAAATTCAAACAACAAATGTAACATAGTAATAAAAATGTTAAATAAAAACAATAAATGTAAAATAGTAACAACAAATGTGAAATAATAACAACAAATTCAAAATAGTAACACAACATGTAAAATAGTAACAGCAAATGTAAAATACTAACAAGAAATGTAAAATAGTAACAAAAATGTAAAAGAGTAACAACAAACGTAAAATACTAACAAAAAGTGTAACATAGTAACAAATAATAACAACAAATGTAAAATAGTAAAAACAAATGTAAATAGTAACGACAAATGTAAGATAGTAAATACAAATTTAAAATAATAACAACAAATGTAAAATAATAACAACAAAATAGTAACAAGAAATGTAAAATTGTAACAAAAAATGTAAAAAAGTTACAACAAGTGTAAAATAGTAACAAAAACTTAAAATAAAAACAACAAACGTAAAACACTAACAACAAATGAAAAATATAAACAACAAATATAAAATAGTAACATATAGGTAAAATAATAAGAACAAATGTAAAATAGTAATAAAAAATGTAAAATAGTAACAATAATTGTAAAATACTAACAACAAATATAAAATACTTACAACAAATATAAAATAGTAACAACAAATATAAAATACAAACAACAAATGTAAAATAATAACAAAAATGTAAAATAAAAATATAAATGTAAAATAGTCACAAAACTTAAAACTAATAAGAAAAATGTAAAATAATAACAAAAACATAAAATAATAAAAAATAAAATAGTAACAACAAATATAAAATAATAACGACAAATGTTAAATAATAACAACAAATGTAATTAGTAACAAATACGTAAAATAATGATAATAAATGTAAAATAGAAACAAAAATATAATAAACTAACAAGAAATGTGAAAAGTAACCACAACTGTAAAATACTAACAAAAATATAACATAGTAACAAAAATGTAAAATAATAACAACAAATCAAAATTATTAACAACAAATGTAAAAAAGTAACAGCAAATGTAAGATAGTAACAAAAATGTAAAATAAAAACAACAAATATAAAATAGTTACAAGAATTGTCAAATTGTAACAACAAATGTAAAATAGTAAAAATAAATGTAAAATAACAAGAAATGTAAAATAATAACAACAGATATAAAATAGTAACAATACATTTAAAATTCTTACAGCAAATGTAAAAAAGTAAGAAATGTAAAATAGTAAAAACAAATAAAAATACTAACGAAAACTGTTAACTAATAACAACCAATTTAAAATAGTAACAAATATAAAATATTTACAACAAATATAAAATAGTAACAACAAATGAAAGATTGTAATAAAAATGTAAAATACTAACAACAAATGTAAAATAATAACAACAAACTTAAAATAATTACAACAAATGTAAAATAATAACAACAAATATAAAATAGTAACAAGAAATGTAAAAATGTAACAACAAATGTAAAAAAGTTACAACTAGTGTAAAATAGTAACAAAAATGTAAAATAATAACAACAAATGTAAAATAGTAACACCAAATGTAACATAGTAACAAAAATGTAAAATAATAACAAAAAATGTAAAATAGTGCAACAAATGTAAAATAGTAAAACCAAACGTAAAATAGTAACAAAAATGTAAAATGATAAAACAAATGTAAAATGATAACAACAAATGTAAAATGATAATAACAAATGTAAAATAGTAACAATAAACATAAAATAGTAACAAAAATGTAAAATAATAACAACAAATGTAAAATAGTAACAATAAATGTAAAATACTAGCCACAAATATAAAATAAAAAAAACAAATGTAAAATAGTAACAATAAATGGAAAACACAAAAAAACAAATGTAACACAGTAATAACAAATATATAATAGCAACAACAAATGTAAAATAGTAACAACAGAGGTAAAATAGTAACAAAAAATGTAAAAATGTAGAACAACACATGTAAAATAGTAACAAGATATGTAAAGTAGTAACAACAAAAAGAACAACTTGACGTTAAAAATGGTGGGATCGTTCTATTGATCCAGTAGATATCTCACCGCTGATGCACTTCTCTATCTATATAAGAGGCAAGTACGTCAAAGGATGGAGTACTGTTGCAACATCTTGGCAGGATCTTCTAGAAATGACATCCTTTTTTTTCTTTTTTTACACGGTGGTCACCACTTATCAAGGCCACTCAGGGATGAGGGTTATTGCAAGTACACTACGTTAATGTGGAGATTTGCTGAAGTGTTTACTAAAGGGGGCGGTTCATTAGGAATTTGTTAACGTCGGGCTAGAAGACACCCAAGTTGTAGTCAGGTGGGAAGCAGGCATACGAAACAGAGTTCCACAGGCGTGCAGTTCTAAGAAAGAATCTTTGTTCATGGAATCCACGTTTTGATTTAGGCACAGATAAAGATTGGGGGAAATTTTTCACAGCGGATTCAGCTAGACGGGTGTTTTTCGTGAAAGATTGGCGAGGGGGGACCAGATATTGGAATTCAGCCATGGAAATAACGATAAAACAAGGATAAGCTCGAACGTCTCTTCTGTGGGAGAGAGGTTGCAGGGTAGAGAAAAGGGCATCCCCCACTAAGCAACGAAGTCTATTTTGTACTTTGTCAATGCAAGATAGGCTGTTTTTAGCAGCTCCTGCCTTGATAGAGTTTAAAACAGACTTCGTAACCTTGTGGGGGGTGCCATTTTCTCTTCCCTGCAATCTCTTTCTCACAGAAGAGATATTGCGAGTTTGTCTCTGCTTTAACGCTATTTTCATGGCAAGTGCTCGGCTGAGCTTCATTCTATGGTTCCCCCTCGCCAAACTTTCACAAGAAACTCCCGTCTAGTAGAAAATACTATCACTAATTTCCCCCACTCTTTATCTGTGCCTAAACCTAAACGTAGATTCCTTGAGCAAAGCTCTTTCTTAGAACTGCACGCTTCTAGAATTGTCTTCCGTTTTTCTGCTTTCCAGCTGACTACAATATGGTTGTCTTAAAGTTTAATGTAAACAAGTTTTTGATGAGCCGTTCCATATAAGTTAACAAATTTACCGAATCTCCATTACTAACAGTTACTATATTGTCCAATTTCTTCTGTACACTCTTTAACCCTTATCCTCGAGTGGCCTCTTGGCCTTGATACGTGGTGATGCGTATGTAAAGAAATGTAATTAACAAGTAGTAATGTTTATTACAAATTGAATTTATTCGTAAAATGTTTTAATCAATGAAGAATAGCATGGTTTTTCGACCAGGTATAGTAGGTATTAATATATTTCAATTATACAAAATACGATTACCGTTCATTATATAAATGCTTATATCCTTTATAAATAGGAACACTTGTTTATATCTTTTTTTAATGAAAATACAAAAATACTTGGTACATGAACCCCACTTGCTTTCTATTGCCTAATGAAAAATTAGTGATCATAAGCTTTTCTGGGAAATATGAATTATGAAAGTAAAGATATTGAGTAGAAATTATTTTATTGTATTTCTGCCGTGTTTATACGAATAGCGGGGCACTGACCTTGAAGGTATAACAATACTAGAAGGTCACCTGATGTTCACGGTTGTAAAATACACCAATATCTGATATTTTATTAATCTAAGTTGCATGCATTATAGAGTTTAATTCCTATCGATTATTATATTGTACCCAATGTCTAGAAGTTATTTCGAATTTAAACAAAGATCGACTCGGATACACTCGGCTCGAATTGAACGCAGAAGTTTACTGCTTTATTAATTAACCTCTGAGTAACGCTCATAATAAACAATAGTTTAAGCATAATGTTGTTTAACATATAATTATAGATTTGCAGGTTTTGCTGACTAATCCTATACACACACACAAATAAACACACACAGACACACACATATATATATATATATATATATATATATATGAAAAATTCCGTGTTCTAAGGCTATTCATTTTAAATTCTATAGATTTATGCAGAAATTAGAAATTATGCATCAATAGAATTCAACGTGATAATTAAATAATACTGCTCATCTAATGAGAAACGTATTTGGTTGCCGTTCTGCTAGATCTAAAGCGGATGTGCTTACGCGTATTTCTCATAGGATTCTCGACGAAGGCTTCCTTTTTAGGGCAATTGCTCTGAATATATCAAAGGACTTTGATAGAGTATGCCATGAATGTCTATACACAAGATCTCCAGTATAGAAAGAAATGCCTTTTCAATTATAAAACCATTTCTCTCTGATAGGTTCATAAGAGAAGTGGTCTATTGGCAGAAATTAGAAGCTCATAACATTAATGCTGGGGTCCTTCAGGGGTCCATCTTGGGTCCAACTCTCTTCTTGATCTATATTAATGATCTTTCACATCACATCCTTAGATCATTCGTAGACCTTTTGCTGGCGACACTACTATCTATTGCAGCACACTAAAGGCCGTAAACGACAAAGTTATTTCTGATTCTCTTTCCTCTGATGTTCAGGATGTGGTAAAATGGAGAAAAAAGTGGTTGGGTACTTTTAATGCATCTAAAACCAACCTTCTATTTTTACATCATCAACGTTCTCATCCCCATCTGGCATCAATTTAAATGGATGGCTTTCGTCCTGAGGAGGCTCCATGTTTGAACAAGCTTCTGGGCTTGACCTTTAATCTTGATATAAAATGGAATAGGTACATAAAATCCGTTACCAAGGTCGCTGGAAAAATAGTGAGACTCTTCTATCAAACCATTAGTTATCTACCTGTTGATGTAATTCTCTACCTATATAAGAGCCAGGTACGTCCAAGGATGGAGTAGTGCTGTCACAGGAGCTTCTAGGAAGAACTTATCCTGTCTTGATAGAGTTCAGAATAGACTTCGTAACCTAGTGATTGATGTCCCTTTGTCTTCACCGCAGCCTCTTTCTTACAGAAGAAACGTTGCGAGCCTGTCTCTGTTTCATCGTTATTTTCACGGCAAATGTAAACACTATGAATAATTTTCCCACCTTTTATTTCAATGAAGGGAGTTTCTTTCTAAAAACTGCACACTGTGGAACTTACTTCCGTTTACCTAGTTTCCAGCTGACTGCAATATAACCGTCGTCAAGTCCAATGTAAACAAGTTCTTGATGAACCGTTCCCCTATATAATCCAATTTACCAAATTTACACTTCTGATGGTTACTATTATATTTTCCTTTTGATAACTCTACACTCCTTAATCCTTATCCCCGAGTGGCATCTGGGCCTTGATAAGTGGTGAGTCCATTGTAAAAAAAACGATAAAAATGCATAATTAATGAACGTTCAATTTTAAAAGAATATGAAAATTAGTTAACCTTCATATTGTCTCTCGCTTATGACTGAATATATTAAAAAGTTTGTTTTAAAATATCTAAATAGAAAACAAAATTGCTTTTTTATGAATGTCAAAGGAAGAAAAAACTCAACTTGATAAGTATATAGATATCTTTTGAGTCGGTAATTGTTATGGATGGCTGGTTGGTTTGTTGTCGGTGGCTATATACAAAGAATTCTTTTTAATTATGAGTCACAACGTATCAATGCCCGAATGCTACTCACGGGTCAGTGTTAATGAAAGTAAGTTGGTGATGGTTAGAGAGTATGAGAAATCGTATATAGTTGTTGTAGCAGGTGGAGTGTTTTTTGCGAAAGTCTGGCAAGAGGGGGCCATAATTTAGAGTCGAGCAGTTGCCATGAAAAAAGGATAGAGCAGTCACAGCCCCGCAATATGTGTACTGTGGGAAAAATTTTGCAATAAAGAGGTAACGCTATCACCTGTTTTGAACCGTATCAAGGCTGGATGAGGAGCTCCATGCATCTGCAGAAGTGTAGGAAGAGTGTTCAATTCTAAGACGCACCTGGATCACGATAGATAGAGGATTGCATCGGCAGTGAGATAACTATCGGAGCGGTAGAGTCGCCCAACTATTTTCCCAACAATCTTCGCAAAAGATGTCCTGTATATGTTAGATTTTAGATAAAAAATGAAGATTAGTCTCAGTAACTTATCTAAAACGAGAGTAATTCATTTCAACTGGGACCTGATGGGAGGGGGTCAAATAAATTATGATAAACGAGAGAAGCTTGTTTATTGATGCATTAAAATAAACTAGCCATCTTTTTCCCCATGCCACCACGTTTTCAGAAGAGGGAGAACATCAGAAAGATATTGGTAATTTCAGGTCTTTGATGTGTTGCGTTAGATTGTGGTGTTGAGTGCATAAATGTTTTCGATTATTCTAATAATGTTATTTATGAGATCACTGATGAAGATTAATGAAACTTGGGTTCTAGATTACACTTTGGGAGACGTAAGCGATAAACTTTGAGTTTCGGATTTCTGCTTCTCAAACACTATCGCAAGAAGTCTATCAGAGAAAGGATTTAATAATTGGTGGATATTTCAAGCTATTACATAGCTGGCGACATTGTAAAGTATACCTATATGCAATAGCCCATAAAAAACTTTGATATGTAAAGAGCTATTGCTCTGGAAACGAAGTGCTTTTCAAGAGATTCGCTAGTTTTTCCGAGGTGATTGGCAACTTCTCTCTTTATGACAGATGCCAGTAACTTATTCATAATGCACAGGACACTTATTGATCTGTAGTGAGAGGGCAAAACTGATCTCGGGAATTTTAAAACATGGGACAGACATACCTTATCCAGGGTGTTGTGAATCATTTCTCCTAAGGATAACGTTTAAAGAGCTTTGTAAATATGGGAGCTAGTTCCGGTTTAAGTTTTTTGAGCACTATGACTGAAGTGCCGTAGTTGCCAGTTTTTGATAAGATTGGCAACATCATCTTCAGTTATTTCTATGCCACATGTGCTTTCAATGGAATGCGGAGGAAGGCGACTGTAATCGCAAAAGATAGAATTTGCCGCAAAGTCCCTGGAAAAATGCGTCCCGTTGTCAGATGTTTACGAAATTACCTCAGGTCTATTGATGATAGTACGGTTAGAGGATACGATTCTGTCCATGATCCTATTCATTATTTGTCAAAAATCGTGGGAACCAAACCGCCGCTCAGTTACTTTAATATTCCCGTACTAAGCATTCTGTATTACTATTTTACAACGGTTGCTGGCAGTCGTAAATGTAACTTGATGTTCACAATATCTCTCACGTTGGAAACAAGAGAAATAGTTATTTCTGTGCAGCACATTCTATGGTGAACCATGGCTTCGCAAAAATTTCGGGGGGGCATGAAGCGATATATATTGCTAATTAATCTTTCATTTAGGTCAGAAACTATAGATGAGGTTCTTTTATAAACATGGAGTACATGGTATATCTCATATAAATGTTCAGAGTTATCCCAAGCAGCCATAAAGTATCGATAAATCGTATGATGAAGTTTATTATGTTTTGTTTTTATTTAAACCGAGACACCTAAGTAATCAGAATATCGCATTGGTGAAAGAAGGAGGATAAGCACATTTTAAGGCAAGTTGAAATGATAATGTAAAGGATACTTGCATATTTTCTGTCGGAGACGGGTGTACGGGTTGGTTTTTTTAACAATTTATGTTAGGTCATAGTCAATCGAGAAATCATGAAGATTGAAATCTCCGCAGATGTGAATTTTAGCCGAAGGATGTTAAACGAGTATGTGATAAATCTTCTCAGACATACTCTCAATGATAGTATCTACCCTGTTATAAGGCGATAGAAGTAAAAGATGTACGCTGTAAGTCCTACTCTGAAAGAAATATGAGGCAAATTAGGAACCTATCTCTGGTTCCGTATTTACCACATGGAAAGCTATCTCGAACGTAGGCACGTATTCTTTGCCCATGACGATATTTGGGCTCAGTTTGAAGCTTCAGTATCTATCAATCGCGAACTCATCTAGGGAATCAGTCGACTCAATGCCAGTTTCGCGCAGGAACAATTTGTTAGGTTTAGTCTCCTGTAATTGTCTTAGGTAGGTCTTCGATGTTAGTGTAAATTCTACGAAAGTAGTTGGTGTTAGGGGAATGCTCTTGTTTGCTTTTAGATATTTTTTTATTGAAAAACTTGGAAAAGGTTGGCACAGTCTTAGGAGCAGTGTAAAGAAAAATCTAAACGAAAAATGTTTTTTGTAACTATGTAGATGAAAAACCGTAACATTCCAAACTAATATGGAATCAAGTATAGCAGAGTATGTATTCACCAAATGGTATTACAGAAATCACAGTACTTAGCACCTGATTATAGAACGGCTTCTTTGGGCGTTAATCCCTTGTTCCAGTCCCTGAATATCAGGCAGATAACGTCAGGCTTGGTGGAACGTTTACCTCTAACATCAATATCAGTGATATAAACACAGTGATAGAAATAGAGAGAGAAAATAAGGACACCTCAAGCGACGACTCAGGAAAAAAATGTAATATAGCCGTTAAAATCTTACCGTATTCGTTACAGCTCAAACCTCTTTCGGAAAACTACGCCGCCAGGCACCGTCTGAAAGGAACAAACAAATAAAATAAATGAATCTGGCTCGGCTTTACTTTCTTTTTTGCCAAAACACGATGTTTATTACAGTTATTTCACTGTCACGACATCAGCTTAAAGAGTCTCTCAGCCACTAGGGGCAAATGTTCATCTCTCCTGGTTGCGTTTTTCCTTCTGCTCCATTACACGCTGGCCGTAGACAGCCATTTCTCCTTTTCGACTTTACAGGTCAATCTTTTTCAAACGTACTTTTTCTTCTCCCCGTTCCTATCTTGTTGTTATTTTTCTTTTTCATCTCGCAAACTCCCTAATTTGCATATGTGCTTTTTTCAGCAAGCCAGCGGTCTTCCAGCTCCTACTGATACCCTCCCACATTTTCGAAGAATTAAGTATTACAAGGTTGCCGGGAACGAGCCTATAATGCGGTTTCTACTCTCCATATCGATCAGTTGATTCTTCTCGAACACAAATTGTGCACCAATAACGACGATATCATTTCGGTTATTTGCGACCACATGAAACGCTCATTTGTATTACAGTGTAGTCACACCCTACATACATTTTATTCGGCTATAGTCGTTTTATAGCATTTTTAAACGACTTTTCAAACAATATGTCGTATATTTTCAAACTTTGTTATTTTATTTTTTGCAAACTTCATATGAGATAATCGTTTTATTTGATAGTTACTTTATTTTTGTTTGCATTTTGCCAGGGACAGGATTTTGTGAAAATCGTTGGTCTGTACACAAAAGTTTTCAGATATTTCAGATATAATATAGTAGTAATCAATAAATAATTCTATAATATTGTCAGAATTAAAAAACTAAAAAACACAATAAATACTAATAAAACGTACTTATTTATTTACGCACTGTTATGCTCATCTTCATAGTCGTTGTTTCACGACGTTTCGGCCAACTATTCCTCTGCCGTTCGTCACGTTGTTTACTGAGATGAGATAGAAATGCTGAGTCTCTTAACTATATCCTCACTAAGTACCATCGTCCATAGTCGTATTCTTTTTACCACGTTTTGACCAATACATCCTCTGGCTGGCTTTGGAACCATTAAGATTAAACGTCTCTATCCACTGTGCCATCGACACTAAAAGGTGTTCAAGGTTAGATAATTTGGTCTTGTAAATGTAAGATTTTCGTTCTTATTGGATCGTCCATCGTTGGTCCGTACCGAATGTTACATTATGCCATTATTTTAACCCTTTGAGATAAGTAATGTTTATACTTATCAATTGGTGTAGAACTGGTTTGCTGTTAGCATGTTTAAAGTAGGACAGATTTAAACGTGATCGTTTAGTAACACATATGCACGAATCTTTCGTATTTATTTCAATACTTGTTTTAATTTGAGATTAATATTTATATATAAAAGTTTGTTTCGTTTCGGTTTAACGCATATTATGTATGTATGTGTGTATATATATAATTTTATATATATATATATATATGTGTGTATATATATGTATGTATATATATGTGTATATACATACACAAATATATGTTTAATTAGTTATTATAACCATGTTCTCTATGTAAGTAGAAGGCATAAGTAGTATAAAATGCATTTAAATGAAGTAAACTTCACACAAGTTTCTACGAAAATTATCAGCCTAAATATTAACAATAAACAAACTAAATAAGTGTGTTAGTTAGATCCATTATTCACGCTTAATTATCGTCTTAGGAAAAAACATGAACGTTTTGGTCTTGCATGTTTTCCAGGGACACATGGTGATACTATAGTTATATGAAATATATATATATATATATATATATATATATATATATATATATATATATATATATATATAATGCTCATAATGAAAGATATGCACGTACAGTTATGCTGCTATTTGAGAATGATTGTATATGAGAGATGCATTCAATTGATATTACCTAGTATATATATATATATATATATATAATATAGAAATAGTATCGTTTATATATATTCGTATCGCACACACACAATGTATATATGTGTATATATTACCAAGTATATATATATAATAGAGAAATAGTATCGTTATATATATATATTCGTATCACACACAAACACACACAATATATATATAAATGTATATATATTTGTATATATATGTGTATGTTTGTGTAAAGAATTTTACTAAGATTTATGGTTATGAAGGCCGACTAAAAGAGAGAAATTTGTAAACATAGACATCGTAAAACGTAAAGATGACATATTTTAATCGATAAAGCTAAATTATTATTTCTGAGTCAATCATGAATACCGCAAATTACATGCGTCTACGTTCTATTTGACGGCTGCATATTCCAAAAGAAATCTGAAACTTGACACGTAGTTATTAACGGAATTTTTCGTTGGAGATTTTCTGTTTCAGGTTCTTTCACTAGATACAAGTCTTTTCTGTTTTACGTCATTCAAAAGCTTTTAGAGTTATTTATTGCCAGCATAACAATAGTTATTGAAAATGATGCAGTGTGTGTGAGTCATGGTGCTTCGAAGTTAATTTATCTCATAGTTCGAAAAATGTACGTTTATTTAGAAACTTGTGACGGCTGCCAAATAGGCAGTGCGTTATCTCTATCCTGATAGAAAACTACTCACATCTGCGAGTATCCTGTAACTCTTCAAGGCAACCATTTGCCCATGCATGGAGTATTGTTGCCACATCTGGACTGCGACATCTACCACTAGTCTCTCCCTTTTGAATAGAACCCCAAAACTGAGTTTTTAATCTAATAGGCCCCACTTTGTATACTAAGTCCCAACCTGTGTCCCATCGCTACTATGTTACATCCATGTGGTTGCTTTTCTAATATTTGGCGAGATGTGGTCTAATAAACTCGTTGCCCTTCTGCCCCCTCTACATACACAATTAAGTAAAAACAAAAAGAAAACCTGAAACATGTGCATGCAATTATTTTTTTAAACTTTCGTAAATAAAAAAATACTGGAACTGAGGTTTGAACTAAAACTTAAAAAAACATTGAGCCAAGTAAATTTTCACGTCTGTAAATGCCGTATATATCACATTTCAAGACTTTAGATCACAAATTTATTTCAGTATATAGGTTTAGTAGTGTCCTCACACACATTCCTCCCTTTTCATAGATATATAAAGTTTACCAACTTTTTACGTACATAAAATTCATCTATTATAAAAAAAACATGCATTATGGCATGGTGCTTTGAATAGTAGTTGGGTTTGGAAATGTTTTGTTGTTTTGGTGTGTTATCTTTGTAGTTTATAATGTGGTTTTTATTATCGGAATTCCTAGTTTGTTAAGCGTTTTTCAGACTATTGTATCATGTTGACAAGAACATTTTTGTGGTATATAATTTTTAAATGCAGATGAACATATCACCGTTCAAACCAAAGGTATAGCTTGAAATAAGCACCATCAGAATAAACACGTAATACTGTTGTGTTTTTGTGGTAATTACATCGCTGACGACGTTTTTGATTTCGCTTAAGTTTTTAAAGCGAAGTTGTCGAGATACTTGAAAATATAATATACAATAAGTGAGAGTATGGCGGATGAAGCAGAGTTTCGTTTTCCAATCTATTCAACTTTTGCAGTGTCGATTTAATAACGTGCACTCGTGTTTCCAGGAATCGTACCTATTTACAGTACTTCTCCACTGCAATGGTTTCGCCTGCATTATAAAAAGCTGTAATAGAGGAGACCTATCACAGACCACTAAACACTCAGCATGAATTTTTGTCGGTTCACCTTTGTCTTCAGGAATTGTCGCGAAGCTTCGTTTGCGACTAACTACTTAGATGCATATCGCCGGTTGTCATAAAAAACACAAAAAAAAACTTTTCATCGCAAGGCAAAAGCCAGTCAAAAATAAACAAAACTGGGTCGTCCTTGTTGCGCAAAAGAAGGGAAAATGAAAGTTCAAACAACCTTTCTTCTGGTAGTCGATTCAATCTGTGAGACACCCATTTATCAAGTTTTTCGAATCATCCTCAAGTGATTGGAAATCGTCGTATATCTTACGTCTAAAAAGTAAAGGCAAGCCCCCAAACAGTTTGCGTGGATTAGCTTCGAGTAAGGCTCTTTAGTGATCGTTGTCAACAGCAGCTGACCGATCACGACGCTCATCATCTTCCAGACTCTCGTCGCCGCCACGAGATTTATTGAACCACCATTCTGCTGTGCATTTAGTAGTGGTTCCTGCGTCACACTCTTCGTTTATATCGCGAGCTGTTTCAGCAGTTTTTGATTAAGCTTGAATTGAAATAAGGAAATTGCGTGAATTTGCTTTTTTCCATATTGTCTTCAACGTCCTGAACCGAAGACATAATTGTGTTAAAACGATTGTAATTAAAACGATACAAAGAGCGGAAAATGCTTATTAATATGATATATAAAGTAAAGGTATTACCACGTAAACATGTTTGGGCAAACGTTATTTACAGTCAAAATAAACAATTCTGCAAGAACTTTCGGGTCCACCTAATATTATTGGCATAGGTGGGTAAGAAGATGATTTTTTCATGAGAGAAGTGTCAGGTGTATCATTATTATTTTGGAAAATAGCTGTATTGCCTTTTTCATTGCATTCAATATGAAATATGTGGGGTGTTGCAATGTTTTCAAAGCTAATGCGAGGAAGTTGTATTCTTTGTTCAATTATTCTGGAATACAAATTTTAAATGCAATAATAATAATAAACCGATTATCATGCCTGTATTTTTTATTTTGTAATTTTGGTGCGAGGAGAAATGTATGTAATCATTTTGTGTGTAGTTTTTCGGTTAATTTTGTAAGATAGTTTATTGTTAAATTTTATAATAAGTCTGTCTCGAAATGGTATAGGGTGGTTGGCCTTTGTTTCGACTGTGTCTAATGTTTTGTTTTTAATGTTCCCTATGTACGGATTTCCAGGAAATAAATCTTAAAGTCAATAACTCTAAAATATTTAGTATTTAGGAGTAATCCAAAAATAAAATTTGAAATACTATCAAAATGCAAGCTGGTACCCCAGTAGCCTAAAACCAGAATTTTGCTTGTATGACTTATCATTTAATTAAAATAAGTCAATTATGAGTCTAATAATATTTTTATAAAGGGGTCGGGAGGAAAACATGCAAGTTTTTTTTTTAAACGACATAAGTAGCTTTCAGAATAGAATAGAACTTATGAAATTAAGATAATTTTTGTTAAAATAAAATGAAATCTTTAAAACGCCAATTTAAACATGATCACAAATCGCTGTAAACTATGTGGACGCACTGACATTTTCAGATTAATAAGATATACTTTATCGAATATTTAATTACTAGCAAGGGTTACACGGCGTTTCATGAGAGATCCGTCGACACCACCGGAGAAGTTAAAATATAAACATATTGTATACACAATTTAACTCCTATTGTTGCTTTTCTGATGCATCTGTCCATTTAAACCTAAAATTAAAAAAAAAAAGATCGCTTTTTAAACTAAATAAACTGACAAAATTCAATTTATATTTTTAAGCCCCCCCCCATCCTGCTACCGACGAAAGAAATAGTTTCAACGTTCCAAACACTGAAGGACTGTATGAGTTTAACTTTATGAAACGATTTACCTAATAGCTGATAAAGAAGTAAAACTCTATTTGTTTGTCCCATCCCTTGGCAAACAAAAGCCACCAATTTTTTTATTTAAATTTTATCTGTATCTTTTTTTGCGCGATGAATTGAAAGAATTACTAATTTTATATGGAAAACACCGTAAAACATCCCACATTATAAGTTATGGTGTCATTATCCCCACTCGCTGGCGAATAACTGAAACTGAATGTATGTGCTTTTTTTTTTAAAGAGAAAGATTTTAAAGGAAAGAAGTGGGAAAATTTATTCGTGTTTATAGGCAACTGTTTAAATAAAGAACATTAACAAAAACGTGGCATTCAGCCAGTTTTGGGCATGTTAGTGTATTTCATGAAAGAAAGAGAAACGTAAAAAAATATTGAAACCCGTGTCATAATTGAAGTTGGATACGTAAGTAAGAGTTGGAGACCAATTGAGTTTGTTGTTAAACATGGAATCAGAGGTTAGTTCGTTTCGTTTTTTTTTTAGTAAACGCGATTTTCTAGTGGTATTGCACAACACGAATTTCTGTAAGAGAGTGTTTGAATAGTATGCTATGCAATTTGTTGACGTAATATAAATGGTAATTAAGCAACCTAAAAGTAAGCGTGGGATAAGAATTAATGTTTGTGGGAATGTCGGTATCGGTTAATTCCGTGGTGCGTTTCACCCAATAGAAAACATAGAACGGAAAGGTACGGTAAAATACGATTCCAGTTTTTTTAAGCAACTACGAAGTAAAGAAAACCCAAAGCCGAAACTGAACAAAATATATTGTATTTTGAGGAGAAATAACTGTGCACGTATCAAATTTTAAGGTTGAAAAATCCGTATTTTTAACATGTTTAATTTGTAATCTGTTGTGTTTTCAATATGTAAATAATTTTTATAACTTTTCTGATTAGCAAAACTATATAGTTTTATTATTTTTAACAGAAAACTCTTTGAAATATAAAATAAATATATTTTTTATTATTTTAACAGAAAAATTAATAAATATATATTTTAATTATTTTAACAGAAACACTTTAAAAATAAATACATATGTTTCTGTATGGTGAGCACAATACTGCAAATATACTATCATATAGAAAAAATGCTTTGAAGATTCCATACCCAAAAAGAATAAAAATCGCTAAATAACTGCACATTTTACTAAAATATACCATAATTTCCTTCGGAAACGTATTGTTACGTGATATTATTTCATGTACGGAAGATCATACAACCTAAAAACTGTTTTGTATTTTCAACAGTTGTTACCTTCACCTTTTCCAAAATTACGTCCGAGTCTTCCGCTACACGTTGCCCCAATTTTAAGGACCAACACATTCTAATGAAAGCTTTTTAACAAATTATGCAATACAAATTTGTGGAAAACCAATTTGATATAATTTGTGGGAAAACAGATTTATATGGTTTATGGAACAAGTATATTATTCATAGGTTACAAATAAGAAAATGATTGTAATCATGAAATGATTAATACATTCATTTTTTTAAAATAAACAAACATATTAGAAAACAAAGCAGTTAGAGTTTATCATTTAATTACATGTGTTTACTCGGAAAAATGTGAAAGAAAATTATAAAGTGAAAATATCATAATATTGAAGGCATTTACCATCAATGGTGATTGGAATTATAATTTTCTTCCATTATAAAAAAGGGATATTTACTTGTTTGGTTACATTAAAAATATTTTAAGGGAAGGAGTGATCATAAATGAAGAATGGGGTTATATCATACATTGTTGTTTATGAAGACTAGAAATAACACTGCTTTTGGGCTAAGATTACAATATACGATCTGTGTTGATGCTATACCTAACCTATCCTTTCTAGACTGGGGTAATAAATATGTTTGTTCTTATCAACAATGCCTTATTTTGACAAGCTTGATTGTTCCCACAGATAAAATCGATCTTGTGTCTACTCTGTCCTCCTAGAAAGGAAAGTAAATAAGAATATATCTGGTTTTTCAACTATCTGATGATCCTGTAACTTGCGCTGATTAGTTGAAAGTGTGGGGACATTCATCTATTACGCTCTCTCGTCCAGAAACACTTGATTTTGATGGCAAAACAGGGTAAATACAACCAAGCTTGTTACAAGATGCATGAGGCGTCTCAAATACAATCGGCGCGTATTATTCCAAAATGGTCACCAATCTATTAGTGGTTTGCCTCATTGTTGAACTTCGCGCGTTTTGAAGGAAACAAGTATAAAGATATATATATATATATATATATATATATATATATATATACATATATATATATATATATATATTTATAAAGAGAGAGATAGAAAATTACAAAAAATTATATTCGAAAATTCGTGATGTTGACCATCTTATAATTTATTCCTTTAATTCAGTTGACTTATACAATTCTTGACAGTATCTCTTTCGTAGCTCAAAAGCAATCACTTAATTATTATATCAGTCAATCTATTATGCCCTTAACTCGTCAGAAGAAATAGCAACAATCAATCTGTTAAAAGGAAATGAAGGGTGATTTGATATGATTAAAATCCGAAAATTGGAACATAAGCTTTATATTTTTCCATTATGCCATATTGAATTTTCAGCAAACAAAGTCATTACATCCAACTATTCGTACTAACAATTTAATTAATTTATGAATAAAAAGTTCTATTTAATAATTAGTAAATTTATTAAATCTAATTTGTATATAAACACTTATGAAAATAATATCAATAAATTATAAACTCTTACATGTTTGTATTTTTTTTTACACAGTGATCACAACTTATCAAGGCCCGGAAGCCACTCAAGGATAAGGGTTATTGCAAGTACATTACGTTAGTGAGGAGATTTACTGAAATGTTTACTTAAGGGGGCGGTTCATTAGGAATTTGTTAACATTGGACTTGAAGACAACCAAGTTGTAGTCCGGAGGGAAGCAGCAGACGGAACAGAGTTCCACAGGCGTGCAGTTCTAAGAAATAAGCTTTGTTCATGGAATCTGCGTTTTGATTTAGGCACAGATATGTACGAATCTAAACTAAACTAAAAAACAAAACAAAACGATTGATCATTTTAGTTAACATAACTAATCAATTCATTCGAATTAAATAACCATACCTAATTTAATTCTGTTGGCTATTATAATCATTACAATTATAATATTTAAAATCATACAATTCAAAAACTATACTTACGTTTTGTTAAGTTTAATAATAATCTGTAAACTCCTTTATATCGTAATTGTAAATAATTAAATTTACTTAATTAAAGTTAGGCAGAATTAGCTCCCTTGGAACAAATCTTACGAAATAGTAACTTTACTTATATTTATTTATTTATTTTATTTAACATTCATATTATAAACTCTCACAAGTTATTTTAATATACTTTAAATGTTTTTCACTTAATATTATTTTAGAAAAAATTAAATCAATTTATATTATGAATTAATTCACTATTTTTTCCAATATAAAATGTTAGTATTAAAATTTATTTCAATTGATAGTCATAAGTTATAAAGTTATATTTCATATGCTAATTTTGAATTGTAAATTAATTAGTTACTTGCATTTACTTGAATTTTTATTTATTTATGTATGTATTCATAGTATTATCAATATCAGTACCATCATTATTATTTATATTGAAAATAATATTTTTAATTTTTACAGTTTACAAACTTAACTTCATACGACAATCTAGTATTAAGAAACATTTTTCGAACTTGTTCCTTATTTAAGTATAATTTTTGTTTATCATTGTATATATCCTAATTCACTAATAAGCGTGTTTCAGAGTTTCTTACTCTGATAAAACAGTATTTTAATTATAATTAAATAAATTTATATTTAAGTGAACACTAATTCTAATTTTAATTCAAGTTAATAAGATTCATACATATTGTTTAGACCTAAAAATTATATACCATATCCAACTCATATATTCTTCTTATACTTTAAACCCCCTATCCTATGTATGTAAATTTTCTTAATATTTTTTATTTATGTTTACATTTACCTTATTTACTTAAAAAAAAATTACATTTAACTTATAATTCCGAAATTAATTTATAGACGTTAAGTTAATGAGTGTATATATTAAAAAAATCTATGGTTTATCCTAACAGCTTAAAGTTAATGAGTGTACATATTAAAAAATATATGGTTTATCCTAACAGCTTTACAATACAATTTTCTTGTTATAACTATAACATTGATTTTTACATTCATTATAACAATTAAACCATTTGGCTCGTACATTTGAAACAATTAATCAATCATTTAATAATCACTTGTTGCATCATACACATCTATATTTAGATCCATATTTGGAGTCCGATTACTATAAATACATTTTTAATATTATGATTATATATATATATATATATATATATATATATATATATATATATATCGGTCATTAAAGAATAAACACTTATTCTTCACTCAATCGTCAAAAGATACGTTAGGACTAAGTGGATTTATTTTGTCCTGTAAATGCTACCGTACTTTGTTTTAAAGTAACGTTAAACTTTAGAAATTTAATTTCGCACACGAAATCTATATATTTGAATTTTACATAAACATTTACATCTACTAATATAACTTGTTAGTTTTACTTCCTCTTAAATTGTACGCATATAAAATCATTATAACATACTTATACAAATTACTTATGGTTGACTTGGATAAAATCTGAAAATATTTATGCAGATTAGTTTAAAATATTATGTCAGATTTTCAGGCGATTCACTACTACTACTACTACTAATACTACTACTAATATGAATCAAAATAATACTTATAATTATCTAATAAAAGGATATATATTATTACGAAATAAATGCAAAATGAGGCCTGGCAATGACATTTAGAGGATTGCACTCAACTGGGATGCTTTTCCGGAAAGACAACAACCTAAGCAGTCAGTGTTCTACCATTCAGAAGGCCACGAACACAGAAGAACGGAAAACGACCTTATGAATATAGACGACCAAAATAATTAGCAAATCATAAAAGAACCTAATGAATAAGCTGAGCATTAAGGTAATAGTCAGCCAAACTTTAGCAGAACGATGGTTTATTAAAATTGTGGGGTCTGCGTTCGCGCCTGGTCCACAAAGTATGGAAATAAAAAAATTAAAAATGACAAAAAAAAACGTCTACAAATGTTTTTGATATAGATGTAAATACTTTGATGAGCATGTTTTAACTTAAATAGGGATGGTCTAATAAAATTGTGGGGTCGGCGTTCGCACCTGTCCTCCATAGAATGGAAACAGGCACAAACTTTAATAACGACTTTCCATATCTACCTGCGTAAGTATACTTTGATAATTATGTTTCTGTTTGAAGAAATATGGTATAATAAAATTATGGGGGTGTTCGTTCGCACCTGACCTCCATAGAATGGAAATATATCACAAAGTTTAACAAGGTTTTTTAATATAGATCCACAGAATATTGTGATAAGTGTTTAAGTGTGAACAGATATGGTATAATCAATTATGGGGTTTACCTATTTTATTTCTACTTTCATCATATTTTGCTTTGGTTTTGATACTGCCAAATTCGACCCAAATTTACAACCCTTCCTTTCTATAACCTATCATACTTTCATAAATCAGACTCCATTTTCTGTAGGCTGTTTTTGAACCCAGTAAACGGCGGGTACATTTTTAATATATATATATATATATATATATATATATATACACTTGCCGGGTGTCGTTACAATGTGGTATTTAATTCATGACTACTCTGGTTGGCCGGCAGTGCCTGGTGTTTGGGGGCTGTTGAGCAACAAAAATAGTAGACAGTAAAGATTGTACCCGTACGGCGACAGCGAAATAGAACATGAAAATAATGCCAGCCGTCTTTTCCGTTGACCCCCATCCCCAAACCTGAAGTGGCGAACGTTTAAGTAAAAGTTAGTCAATCGAAAAGAGGGGATGGGTTTATAGAAAAGTGCCCAGTTGAAAGTACAGGAATTTATTTTTATAAGCAATTTTTCGATAATTGTCGTCCGAGGAGTCGAGTTTCAAGACAATACCAATCGCTTAATAATCCGTCCCCTATGTCGAAAGTTTTAGGCAAAAATACAAGCATATATACATACATTCATACATACATAGATACAATTTAACAGACATGTGCGCTTTATATTATAGATTGTTTTATACTTATTATTATAGTCTCAATTCTCCCTCGATTATTATAGGTTATATTGCACTCTATAATCAGTAATTATTTCAAACCTAGAAAATATGTATATAATTGGTACTAGCAGCTAGGAGAAAAATCAAAACATAGAGGACACCTTACTTGGTTATTTACCGTTGAGTTATTGTAAAATAAATACAAAATTGTTATAAACAGACAGACTATAACGTATAGATGTGTATTTGTTGTGCGTACAAAAACACAAGTCGACCTACCCCTGCCAGGTTCAAAGACTTTCGATTTTAACTCCCCACCAACTATTTTTCCGAATAACAACCCGTAAAAATAGTTCACAAGAAAGAAAAGTCATTTGATCTGTCTCGCACCGCTTTGTGACTTTAAAAAAATGCTTTTGAAGTTATGGAGACAGATCAGCATACAGACAACCACACAGACACACTAACACAGTAAGTTTTATGAATTACATTACACAGTGTATTTTTATCTATACGTACATTGATTATATAATGCATTTCATATAGAGCTTAAGATTTAATTAACTTTAATTATATAATACATTAATCAACTTTAATTATATAATACATTTCATATAGAGCTTAAGATTTGATTAACTTTATATAATTGAAAAGCATCGGGATATATATATATATATATATATATATATATATATATATATATATATATATATATATTTAAAAGAGTGTAGCCATCAACAATTGTGTTTTTTTTTAAAAGGTTTTCATCATATTTTTATTTTAAAATATTTTTATAACGCGTTTCGAGCTTAGGGTGTGCTCTCTTCAGATATTTTCGTAAAAAGTTTTTCTTTAAAATGGGAGTTTGTAGATATGCCTCCGCTGATATTAAATATGTTTTTCATAGTGATGCGATGCGTGTGTTCAGTGTTTAGACATTCTGTCTCCAACTGTAAGTTGTTCACTGTGACCGGTCAAAGCTAGTTTCAAAGAGTGTTTTTTAGTCCATATGGTGAAGGTTTTTATGGCTTCTTTAGGGTTCTTTTTAAAGACTTTCTTTCCCCATGTATAGCATACACTCACACACAATCACATACGCATACATATATATTCATGTACATGTACACATGCACACGCACACGTACGCAGGCACACACACATACACACACGTACATACATAGAAATATATGTAGGAGCATACGTATATACACATATACATACCCACCTACACACTCACACACGTACTCGCATACATCCACCGCTAACAATTATTTTTATCTTTTTATTTTTTATTTTATATATATATATATACTTTTTTTTCCAACCAAAACACGCATGTAAATATGCGCTTAATCATTCAGACATACGTACACGCACCCACACACACACAAGTAAGATGGAGAGTAGGTAGAAGATATATATATACACACACATACACGCACATACACACATATATGTACACACATATATGTATGTGCACATACACTCACAAACATCCACATACTATGTAGGCACACACACATACACACACACATGCACACACACATACATATGCAGGGGGTCACACATACGTGTATATCCATATTCACACGAACATATTTACCCACTCATACATGTGCATACATATGCATATATATATACATACACACACATACATACGGATGTGTATACACTCATCCACCCATATATATATATGGGCACATGCACTCACAATCACACACACACATACATATTCATACATCCCACCTTATGTATATATTGGTTGAAGTTTGCTTTCCAATCCATGCACATATGCATACATGGATTCGGTCACCCAAACATAAGTGCACGTATACATACAAACAAAATGTAGCATAGATAACAGATGATATATAATTATATACACACGCATACACAATCATATGTGTACACCCACGCACACACACATATACACACGCACACACGCGCGCACATACACATACATACGTTTAATTTCTAGTTGTTTGTTTAGTTAAGAGAAATGGTACTGTACTGGGTATGGGCGCGCACCCGCGAAAGTGTGCGTGTGCCTTATTGTGCTTTTTTGTTGTTTCGTGTGTGAGGGTGCACACCTACCCAAGCATGCATGCGTGTAAGTGTATTTTGTGTTTTGCCTATTTATGTGTATAATTATGGAGAGATTTTTAAGGCGGGGTTAAACTTTCTTATGAAATTTTTTTCTTGAGTTAGCAAGTAGAAGTAGTTGTCAGTTTGGAAGATGGGCATTATCTCGAATCTGCCTCCACTGCATGCGTGTATATGTTGTGATACATGTAGGTGTCTATTTTCCGCGATTTTGATGTTGGATCGGTGTAGGGCTACTCTATTACTAAGGTTTTTTGTAGCGCCTATGTAGGATTTATCGCATGCTGGACATTTTATTACATAGATCACGTTTTTTGAGGTGCAATCTATAAGAAAATAAAAAAATCTCTATGTAGGGTGCCCCCTCCACCATTAAACGTTTAATGGTGGAGGGGGGCACCCTACATAGAGATTTTTTTATTTTCTCTCACAGGTTTTGAATAAAATAGAATACGGGAGAATTGGACTTATCTAAGTTGCCACTTAGTGCCATGCTCTAATACCTTACCTTATAGAGTTTAAAGAAATATGACGCGCGTGCGCGTAGAAAAACTTTCATTCATCTAATGTCTGGTGCTTCTGAAAAATAATTTCATGCATCTCATGTCATGCGTCATGCAGAAGGAAAAATATTAAAATACAAACACATGTATGGTATTATATATATATATTTATTATACAATAATATTGCAATTACAATCATAATTCCAATAATAATAATAATTACAATAATAGTAATAGTAGTAATAATAATAATAATAATAATAATAATAGAAAGGACAGACATTAGATAGGAAAAAGTTTTTTGGCGGCCATGACACCTTAGACTTAGACCATAGATGCATTTCCTTTTTATCAGTCAGAGTCTGTCAGTAATTCCTCGCAGTACATTACCAATGTCTGTAAGGATTTTGTGTGTTTGTGCGTTATGTGTATGCGTGTGTGTAGTTCCCTGTCTCGTATTAGTGTGAACTCGTTGATGTTTTTTTTTTTTTTTTTTTTTTTTTTCGTCGTTGTTCTCTTTGTCGTCGTCACTGTCAGTTATTATGATTAAGTCTGTACTGTCAGTGTCTGGTGGCGCCGAAGGCGAATTACTGTTTGTCATCATGTCCTCTAAGTCAGAGTCCGTGAATGGTACTGTGTCCTCGGAGTCGTTTGGTGGCGTCGGACAGTTTATCGGATGGCCGTGTGTCAAACATACCTGGGCTGGCTGATCTGGATCTAGGATGCATTGCTCGTTTATTTCAGGCAGTAAGTTGCGCCGCACGTCTCGCACGCGTAGTTTCTTGGAAGGACTGTGTTCGTCCTCCTCCTTCCACGTGTAGCGTGATGATGGTTTCGGTTGTGCGGTCAATTTTCCTGCCTTTGGGATGTAACCGTCTCGCTGGTAATCAGTGATGTGTTTCCGCCATATTGTCAGCCACATCAGCGGGTTGAGTTCCAGCGTTCCCCATCCCTTTAGGTCGTCCATCGCTGTTCGGGTTGTAAACAGGAACATCCTGTTGATCATGGCCTGTTTTTCGTTGGCCACGTGACGCCATGGTTCGTCGTTGCTGGTAGACAAGCAGGGCGTGCGTTTTAGGATTCGCTCGCTCTGGTGCTTCACGTTCACGTAAGTGTCCGTTCCTTCTAGGATGCACTTGGCTTCCTCGACGTTCTGTGGCGTGAACCACATTTCCTCAGTGAATATGAGGCTCTTGTCTACGCAGCTGCCGAAGGTGAAGTTGTCACTCGCCTGGCATCTCATTCTTCCCGCGTTCATCAGACCATTTCTGATGCTGCGGAGGATGTACGATTTTCCCGAATTCGATGGTCCGGTGATATGTAGAGCATTTTTTTTGGGCCTTATTTTGTGGCAAACCTCGAACGTCCCCGTTGCGAACTCGTCGGCGTCGATCTGGTGGTACTCCAGCCATTCGTCGTATATGTCGAGCGACTTTTGTACCGGCCAGTATTGATGCGTCATCGCCGAGAATAGTTCGTGTTTCTCACGAATCTGTTCGTGGATCGGCGTGACCCGACTCTGTATTTGCACGTCCGTAGCTGCAGCGGCGATGATGTTCGCTAGGTTCGCCGTGTTCTTATGTATGCTGGCCCAGGTCTGTCTTGTTGACGGGTTTGCCGTTCTAGCGCAGTAAATCATCAGGTCACCGACGTCCGTGGAATTTGCCTTCTTCATAATTTTTGTGAGAAAGTCGTATTTTTGACCTCTCAGACTATCTGCTTTGTTGGCAAGGCGCGATTCCTCGAGTTCCGGACTTGGCTCCCTGATGGTCTTCTCCGTTAGTCTTCGTAGCACCGCCAGTTGTCGTTCACTGTTGGAGACAGAATGTCTAAACACTGAACACACGCATCGCATCACTATGAAAAACATATTTAATATCAGCGGAGGCATATCTACAAACTCCCATTTTAAAGAAAAACTTTTTACGAAAATATCTGAAGAGAGCACACCCTAAGCTCGAAACGCGTTATAAAAATATTTTAAAATAAAAATATGATGAAAACCTTTAAAAAAAACCCACAATTGTTGATGGCTACACTCTTTTAAATATACATTTTTTCTCTCGTTGGAACTACACAGCCATCACTTTAAATATATATATATATATATATATATATATATATATATATATATATATATATATATATATATTATTACATTTTTCAAAATAAAATGCTATTTGGAAATGTAATATATCATGTAATTTTACCAGTTTTTACCCTGCTAAATACGTTGGTAGATCTAAGTAGACTGTTATGAACATACATAGCAATTAAGCTACAGGAAATTTCCAGTGATGCCTCCCGTAATGAATCATTCAGCTAAAATGCATTTAAAGCTTACTTTTCCTAACGAGAATAAAACACGGCAAATGGTTTGTAGATTTAGTATTCATTATTATATTATATTTGACCCAATATATAATAATGATTAAAAAAGTTTTAAAAATATGACTCGTGCGCCACCACCAATAATCAAAGCCAAACCTTTTAGCTTACGATTTACTCTTTCTTTTGGTGTTAATGCTTTAGCTATGAAGACATGTTTGCTGCAGGATTAACAATTAAACCATGAACCAATAGCTATTGCGTTACGAATGCATATTCGTTAAGCCGTTGCTCGACCTTCACTTAGCAAATACCATTATTTTTATGTTCTCATTTTGTTCGAATACACTATATATCAGAGAGGCGGTAGCACTCTCTATATAGGGATGGCCCGTACACGCCTATATACGCCTACAAAACAAAACTATCCAAATCTCAACTAAAATCAACTTATAAGTTTCAAAAAGCACATATTCTTACAGAGAAGCGTCTTACGAATCCAACGAGTGTCAGAACGTCGCTTAAAATATCAAAAGAGAGCAAAAAAAGGGTACAAAAATGGCCAATTGTTCTTCTTTCTTCTTCTTCTTTCTTTTGAGACGATGTATCTCGGTGTACGAACGGTCTCTGACAACAGTTCAAGCATCAATCGACTGCTCTTTACACGGAGAAGTGCAGTGACCCATCGCTTTTTAGCTAACTCCATAATTAAATAAGATTACGTGTAATAACAAGTTTTAAACACTATATACCCAATGTAGACAGACCACTTCGAACACGGAACTTCTCTCAAAATGGGACAGCTCCAAATAATACACCGGATGCTCACAGACGTTCCAGTTTGCCAGTGGCCTATATTCCTTGGACGCTGAATATTTGAGGTGAACGTTAAGGTTTTTTCTTCAAACAGTAAGCCACCAGCGTTAATGAAACCACGAACTCTTTATCTCAGTTGATCAAAATTGTTATAAGAGTAACCTATCAGCAAGTACGACGTCAAAAAACAATGTTATAAAAACAAATAATTCTTCAGATTTTGGACTGTAAAATATGTACAAAATGTCAATGCTGTGAGCAGGATTCGAACCTAGGTTAGCACGGCCACAACGTGGGGTCCTAACTTCTAGACGATCACGGCTAACACTGACGTCTGTCGCTCTTGGCAGAAAGACACATGACTACTGTCAAACTATTGAAAAATAAGGAGGAAATTTGAAATTCTCACGCATGCGCAAAAATACACTATAGCAACCATTGTTAAATGCAGCTGAATCTCTTCGCTCGCTAAGAAAAGTAGATCAGACCAGTTCTTATAAGAACTCACCAAACTCCAAAGGAAATAAGTTAAATTAACCGCAAAAGAAACTGCAAGAAAGTCATCTTCTAAGAACTCACTGGAAGCTGACCAAAAAGAATCAAAATCCAAGCCCTAGCCACAAAAATAACTAGATATTGTGGCTACTATACACAATCTACTAATAAAAACAAGTAAGTTTTCTAAAATAAACTACAATAAATTAACCAAGGAACCTCACACTGTCACTAATTAGGACTTAATATAAAGATAACAACTACACTATTGGTGTATATACCGTTCCAAACTTTAACTATTGGTGACGGGGTAGTATCTCAATTCTACGAGAGTTGTCTTGCTATAAGATAAGTGATATTATAGTAAGATACATATAAGTGTTACATGTTTACATTTAATAAAAAATGCCAAAGTCAGCACGTAGTAAAAAAGCTCAGAGGAATATAGACTATGAAAAAAACAAAGTCAAGGTATTATCTGAGCAAAAAGAATACTATCAGAAAAATGCTGAAATAATAAAAATTAAGTAACATGCAAATCCTGAGGCAAAGAAGGCTGCCTCACGTGCTGACTCAAAAGCACGGTATAACAGGGATCCCGAGGGGAAAAACTGCCTCACGTGCTCTTTATAACAAAGAACCAGAAAAAAGAAGGCTGCCTCACGTGCTGACTCAAAAGCACGGTATAACAGGGATTCTGAGGAGAAAAAAGCTGCCTCACGTGCTCTTTATAACAAAGAACCAGAAAAAAAGAAGGCTGCCTCACGTGCTCTTTATAACAAAGAACCAGAAAAAAAGAAGGATGCCTCACGTGCTGACTCAAAAGCACGGTATAACAGGGATTCCGAGGGGAAAAAAGCTGTCTCACGTGCTCTTTATAACAAAGAACCAGAAAAAAAAGAAGGCTGCCTCACGTGCTGACTCAAAAGCACGGTATAACAGGGATTCCGAGGGGAAAAAGCTGCCTCACGTGCTCTTTATAACAAAGAACCAGAAAAAAGAAGGCTGCCTCACGTGCTGACTCAAAAGCACGGTATAACAGGGATCCCAAGGGGAAAAAAGCTGCCTCATGCACAAAATATTATAAATATAAATATCAAAAACTGCCAAATCTTTGCCAAAACGCCAAAGAATGAACCAAGAAAAATTTAATAGTGAAGGTATGAACATTTTAGAACTTTATAATACTCTAACTGTTTTATCAGAGAGGCGGTAGCATTCTCTCTATGTCATATAGAACCGATGTAGGACCAAGAGGCAACTCCTAAGGCCCCAAACCCAAAGACCTAAAACCCAGCAGGAAGCGACCTGCTACTAATGGATGCGGCAATGAGCCGCCTCCTAAAAAAGACAATACTATCATGAATGTAAGTTAAAAATAAGACTGTAAGTAAAAATACTAATTAACAAGAATAAAAAAGCATTGGAAATGCAAAAGGATATAGGGATGGTACGCCAAAAAGTATACAAACAAGATAGCTATGAATGGCTAGGCACATGGAAATAGAATTGCATCCAATGTATAGCCCTATAGCGTTTTACAACCGTAATGATGGCACGGAATGAAGATTGGAGAAAAGCTATAGGGCTATACTTTGGATGCAATTCTATTTCCATGTGCCTAGCCATTAATAGCTATCTTGTTTGTATACTTTTTGGCATACCATCTCTATATCCTTTTGCATTTCCAATGCTTTTTTATTCCTGTTAAATATCATGTCCGGAGACCAAAACTGACAGTGGAGTTTGATAGACAAAATTTTAAAACCAACACACACACGCACGCACACACGCACGCACACACATACACACTCACACGCACCCCCACGCGATATATATATATATATATATATATATATATATATATATATATATATATATATATATATATATATATATATATGAAGAGGTTTGTGTTTACTACAGTTTTATGCAAATATTGCGCAAGGATAAATTATGTAGAATACCTTCATTCATATAATTACGCATAATAATTAACTAAAGGTGACTATTCGATAAGAAAACAGAAAAAAACATGATAAGAATTAATTAAAATAAATGTTTCAATGATATGCGATTCAGCTAGATCTTTTGCATATGAATCAAATTCTACGGCCCATATATAACAAAGTTGTATTTTTTTAAAAATAAATAAAGGTTTTTAATATGAATGTAAATACAAAACAAAACAAATTCATAAGTCTATATATGTTGATATATGTTAATGTTAAAGGTCATAAAACTATATGAATTATCATTGACAAAATACGCATTATGGTCTACTTACGTGCTTTATAAAATTGCTTTTGAAGAAAGTATAATCAGATCGTAAACTATTGTTATAAAGTTTTGTGTGAAATACGAAAAAGCGATTTACAATTCGTGTCTTGATAACCTATAAAAACATACAAAAGTGTTTATTTGTTTGTCAAAAGATACGCCAAATCAATTTTCTTCTTTTCTTTTCTTCCTACCATCTAGAATAGCTTTTCTCTGATGTGATAATTACGTAATACCGGCACTAGAAGATTTCTCCTTTTACGAAACTTTTCTTTGTGTGACCAGAGACCGCAATATGTTTATTAATCACGGAGTTATGTTAATCGTTAAGCTATCTTAGATCTTGGCCAGATCCGAGTTTGCCGAACGTTGGAGATCAGGCAATCAGCTTCTGATTCAACGTGACTTGTTTGAAACCAAGCTGCACATATTCAGTTATCGGTTTTCTATTACAGTCATATATCTCCTCGCGTATGACAATGGAAAACATACTTATATCTGATCGGAAACATATGACTTGACGTTCCTATGTATTCATTGGCGGTGATGCAGCATTATTTTCCCGAGAAAGCTATGTTTGGCACAAAGCCTTGATTATAAAACTTTCAATATGGAGAAATGTCCCAATAGCCCGCAGAAACATTAAGATAATCACATCATGACAGATGGTCTGAGTAAGATCGCCGGAAAGAATTTGATTGTACGAAAATAGAAGTATATGGTAACTATCAGGGAATAATGCGGACGGCAGGAAATCAAACTAGGAGTCAAAACCCGTAAACTAATATAATCGGGTTTAGTTAACCCGAATATTATATATTTACTATGTAGATCAATGGACGTTTCACGGTGGTAAAAGATCAAGAAAATACCAATATGTGTTAAAGATAGTACGAGATGATCAAGACTTTATACATATAGACTAACTTTTCAACACTGCATTAGTTACCTATATTTTCTTATAACCAAGTATGTCATTGATAATATATATGCAGCACTCTCTTAAGATACTAGCCCCCATATAATGGTTTTAATATAAACCACAGTTATTTTCCTGGTTCATCGAACTATCCAGAATGAATCCGCACCTATATTTTTATGTATCCCATTCTCTTCCGCAGATGTTTACGTTACTGATACGCCCTCCCCCTAGATTGGGATAGTCAGGAAGTAAGCTTTTTTCATCTAATGTCTTGGGAAAGTATTTTGTGATATCAATATACACGAAATATACTAACAGAGATGACCAGCTCAATTATAGTCCTATAAGTCCCCCTTTCTCTTCGCTAAAATCCTTGCGTGATTAATCAATATAGAGCTAATATGCATCTGATAAAAGCTAATCTTTTCTCTGAGTGATCGTATGGAGTAGGAAGCCTGGTGTACTACAGCATTTAAACGGTCATCCTTGAACGCATATATAATGCATTAGATAAGACAACAGGATCTAGGGATGTATCATTTGATTTATCCAAGCCTTAGATAAAGTCTGATATAAAGGATTTCTCATGAAAAATAAATCATATGGTATTACTGGACTGATGTTAATATAATCAGATTCTATATATACAAAATGAAAATTCAGATTGGAATCAATAAAAGTACACCCCAAACACATTTTAATGCAAGTGTATTAAAGGGAATTATGTTTGGAATTTTAAAGTTACTGATATTCATACAAAATCACCCCACTGATAAAATTGAGTGAGATAAGTATATTGTCTGCTGAGACGACTCCTTAAAAACGGCATGAAATAAAAAGAAATGTACATATCTAAGAGCCAATGGGAGAAAGCTTAGAAAACAACTACTCTGCAGTAGAATGGTATTGTAAAACGATGGTATAGTGTAATGCTATTTAGTCAACTCTTCTCAAGGATAATTATGAAAAACCTTCTCCACCAACATTAGCTATGCCAAATAATAAATTACATGACAACTCCTGAAAATAAAGAAATAAAAAAAATTGAAAACAAGCAGAATCTATAATCCACAACCAGTACTCCATTAACTGACCCTGACCTCGCCGGCAGCGAAAGCAGGGGTGGAGTAGAAGCACATAAGTGTGGAAATTTACATACATACGCATTGATACTTTTTGGAGAAATAATTTATTCGCAAAATGGCTTTTCAAAAACATTACTTTTACAACATTTCTTAGTAGGAAGTCTAAAAAGACATAATATGATCATCCGAAACGTGTCAAAACTATAAAAAGATAGATCTTAATAACCGACGCTAGGGGATTCTGTTTACGTAAGGAAAGAAGTGATGGCGGGAATGGTAATTTAAAGTGTATGTATGTGTGTGTGTGTGTGTGTGTGTGTGTGTGTGTGTGTGTGTGTGTGTGTGTAGGCGCGAACGCACATGTGTATATATATTTTTGGAAAAAACCCTTTTGAAAAGGTGAAGACCCTGATTAAAACGAACACGTAAACCCACATATATAAAGATAGAGCAATTAAAGGTAGTTAAATAAATAAATAGACAATAAAAATGTACATGAATATTTAAAAATATATATAACAATCATAAAATAATGAAAAACATTTTATTAATAAAAATATTAAATGATATATACACACTTAAGGATTATTATGAGGTACTTATGCATATAAACTATATAAAAATATAATATATATGAATATTTATAATGATTAGAAAACTAGTATTCTTACAAAATACTACTATTACTGTCACCAATAATAATAATAATAATAATAATAATAATAATAATAATAATAATAATAATAGCAACAACAACAACAACAACAACAATAATAATAATAAAAATAATAATAATAATAATAATAATTATAATAAAAATAATAATAATAATAATAATAATAATAATAATAATAATAATAATAATAATAATAATAATAATAATAATAATAATGGAGCAAATCAAACCCCCGCCCTGGTTAATCGTGGACTCCTCCCTGAGGAATAGAAATGATGCCAAAAAAGTTAAAGAGGAACACATGATCTGCTATATATAGATCAAAAAATCCTAAAGGAGGTAAAAAGAAGGAAAAATTGTTTAACCATGGCCTTGATCGACTACAAAAAAGCGTACGACACGACCCCCCAAGCATACATAATAGAATGTTTAAAAATGTGTAAAATACCAAGTGGGATCATCAACTTAATAGAAAATGCAATGGGAACCTGGAGACTTGAACTGACAGCTGCTGGACAACACATAACATAAATTAACATAAAAAGAGGCATCTTCTAAGGAGACTCACTATCACCATTACTGTTCATCCTAGCCATGGTGCCCCTGAACAATATTCTGAGAAAGTGCGAAGCCGGATACAAGATGCAAGAATACAGAGGAAAAAATGAACCATCCGATGTACATGGACGATTTGAAACTTTTTGCAAGGACTGAACAAGAGCTAGAGACACTAATTAACAAGATTTTCAGCCAGGATACCCAAATGGAATTGGGAATAGAAAAGTTCGCACTACTAGTTAAAAGAAAGGGGAAACTGGAAGCGACAGAAGGCATGGAACTACCCAAACAAACAGAAATGAGGAAACTAGGGAAACAAGACGACTATAAATACTTGGGGATTCTGGACACCATCAAAACAATAGAAAGTGAAAATTGGAAAGAAATACCTCAGAAGAACAAGAGAACTCCTGGTAAGGAAATTATATAGCAGGCACCTAATAAAAGGTATGAATATCTGGACAGTATCACTAGTAAGGTACTCTGGGCCGTTTATATGGTGGGCAAAAGAAGAACTTAGACAGCTGGATCATAAAGCCAGGAAAATCATGACCATGCACAATGAACTACACTCAAAGGATGATTATGACAGACTCTACGTGAAAAGGAAAGACGGCGGGAGAGGACTGGTCTGCATAGAAGTCTGTGCGAATGACATAAAAAGAACTAGAAAAATACAAAATACTGAAAGGAAAATTATGGCAGCGAGAGACACTGAAACCCCCCCAGAAAACAGAGAGACAAATTATAAAACAAGAAAAGAAAAACGGGAAGAAAAATAAGAATACCAAAAGATGAGAATGAAGCAACTGAAGATTTATGAGAATGACAAAAGATGAGAATAAAGAAAACACTTGGACATGGATGCGAAAAGGACATGTAAACAGTGAAACTGAAACCTATTAACTGCAGCACAATATAACTCGATAAGAACCAACTATATATAAAGCAAAGACCGATACAACAAAAGAAAACAGCAAATGCAGACTCTGTTGACAAAGAGACGAAACGATAAACCATATAGTAAGTGTATGCAGCAAAGTGCCCTAAAATGAATACAAAAACAGGCACAACTAAGTGGGGAGGGCAGTACACTGTGAATGATGTAAACAACTGCATTTTGAACGCACTGAAAAATGTTACAAGCATAATCCCGCAAAATGCTTGAAACAGAAAATCCTCTGGTACACGGAAATACAGACGGACCAACCCATCCCAGCAAGAAGACCAGATGTCGTAATAATTAACAAGAAAAAAATCCTGTCAAATCATAGATTTTGCTGTCCCACCTTTTGCCACTTAGCTTCGAGGGAACACCACAGGTTTTTCTATTATATATTTGATGATGTGTGAAAGCTCCTTGCGAGCCAATAATAATAATAATAATAATAATAATAATAATAATAATAATAATAATAATAATGATAATAATAATAATAATAATAAAATAAATTGTTGTATCTTTATATATATATATATATATATATATATATATATATATATATATATATATATATATATGGGTGTATGTGTTCGTTTTAGCAGAGCTTAATCTTTGCAGAGCGTATTTACAAACCGTTCCCTGATAAATATGCATATACATCGGCGCGTGCTCTCTCTCTCTCACACACACACACAGACACACACACACACACACATCCTTCCTTTAATTTCGTAAACAACATCTCTATGCGTCGGTTACTAAGGTCTATCTTTACAACTGGAACTCCGAGCAATTAAAATGGTGTTCTTCTTTGTTATTTTCGCGTTGTTTCGCTTTTCCAAAGTCGCTGATGAGATGTATTGATTTAATTCAGCCACAAATCGTTCATTCAATACAATGAAACCACTTGTATGCCTTTGGAATATGTTTACATGTAGTTTATAAATAAATAAATCTTTTTATTTTCAGCTCTCACATTCGCGATCGAACACTTTATTTGATTTCCTTTTACCACCCCCTTACACGTTATATATATATATATATATATATGTATATATATATATATGTATATATATATATAACTTGGTAAGTTAAAAGAAGAGAGTAAATCTAATTGTAAAAGAGGAGACTTATCGGAATAATGCAAAGCTCAACAAATTTCTTTGGAACTAGAATGATTCAACTTTTATTAATCTTATAACATCACGCTATAAGACATAGTTCCTTTGCAGTATGTTGTAATAACTGTTACATTTGATAAAATTCTACCTAACATATACCCCCTCGCTTTAACTCCTCGTCATCGCCTGAAAATATACACCGCCTCTAAGTGCTGTTGTGATCTCGGTTACTTCTATTGATAAAATAAATTTTAGCGTAAACTCCCTGCATAGATTCTATACATCTTTTATACGGATGAAATAGACCCACCACACAACCTTCCTTATATCCTCACCTTGAGTTTAAACGCATAATTCCTATCCACATTCTTTAAAGTATGATAGACACCCTATATACCTTTTTACATTACACTTTATGTAATTTAATTTAGTCCCCCAAACAACATCAATAATTTTATTTATTTATTTCGTTCGTGATGAATCCCTCGCTAGACGTCACACTAGCATCTTCTTTATTCTTCTGATGAGAAGCATTAGGCTTCGAAATACCTTGTTAGAAAGGGCCTCCTTTATCCTTAACTAAATGAATGTACACCTTTATAAAATAAATGCATCAATCTCTATATACAGGAGCCCGACAATATTTTTTGGAAACTTAAGTATTCGACTTTCCGAGTACCATAGAGTGGTGAAATTCCTTCAATAGAATAGCATAAACTTATAAAGATAATATCTGTAATAAAAATGAAAGAAAATCGAATAGATAAGGAAAAATGTTTAATTTTCATAATTTTTCACAAAACACACGCGACATTATATTTCGGACATCGTTAAAAAACTGTTAATTGTTTGTCATATTACCTTTCTTCTCAATATCTTTTATCAATCTCTCTCCATAATGATCAAACATATGCACAATAACATCTCTAAGTCTTTCTATTTTTTTGACGTCAGGTATGTCTGAAATGTTTTAAATATGGTTTGGGTGTTATAACCTAGAATAGAAACTGAGAAATTAAGTGCTCTAACCGCGTTCGTTATCGTTTGGTCTAATCAGCAAGGTAGATAAGGAAGTTTTAAAATTAAACAAAGTAATGAAGATGCGTCGGCAAGTTGAAATAGAACATTTTGCATTTAAACTTGCCGACATATTTCTGAACCCGTAATCTACCCGTCACAACAAAGACTTTACTCGTTAATAACCATCCGTTGTGTATGTTATTATTTCTTGTTAATTTATTGTTATGTGACCAGTAGTTTAAGATTCAGTTGAATGTATACACACGCGCAAACACTGACAGGCACACATGGACTGTTATATATATATATATATATATATATATATATATATATATATATATAACTACTTCATTTACTCACATAAAATTAATGTATGAAAGTATAGATTTATGCGTAAACTTTCAGTATTTACTTCAAAAGTGATCAATACGTAGGTAGAGCTAGTTAGTAACTTATAAACTATATATTGCGATCAGGCTACACTTAATATTCGGTGTTTCATCCACTCTAGGATTCGTTAAAGTACGTATGATTGAACACGACTGCGTTTTTTTTCAGATTTTTCTGGATATCTGTTCCATTTGCCGAACGGTCTTTTTTATAACAGTTTGCATGGTGCATAAAATAACGCCCAAAATTTATTGTTTTTCTCAAGTGCTTTCGTCCGATTATCAGCAAGTGCGATTGTTGTTGTTGTCGTTTTCATTTTCTTTTTCTTTGAGGCTTGTTTTATTTTTTCATTGGTTACACATTAATAAACAATATTCTTCCTATAAAATCGTAAATAAGTATACAGAACTCTATTTAAACTAACTCCACAATAAAAACACAAACCTGAACTCTAACAAAAATGAGACCGTCGTAGTATACTATAAAAACGAACTACACACTAACAAGAAAACAGATGACAAAAAATAACAAAATGAAAAAGAAAACTAATTAAAAGATACACAAGACCCACCGACAAGAACAAAAAGATCAAACTAACAATATACTAAGAGCTCCAATTTTATAATTAAAAACAATAATAATACTAATACCACACTAAACCAAACTTATGTATTGTATGTATGCATTTACCCTTCGAAAATATCTCTTAAAAACATATACAATGCATACACACGTCACACAACAACAACACTCTCCCAATGATTAACCTATCATTTAGCTAACATTAGCCCATTAACCAACACCTAACATCCCATGATAAAAACCTATAGTCGTCCGACATTAGAAATATTTTAACTTATAATGCTAAAATTCGATATTTTAACAATTACCACAATGACTAAAATTTATAGAAGCCATACTTATCAGAAACTACCGCCCCTTTCTAACCGGATGTCATTTAACCATGGGACAAATATACTAACGGTATTTAATAACAAAAACTTAACAGATACACTATAAAATAAGAAAATCGAAATTAAAAAAAAAATAATTCGCCTCTTACCAGCGTGCCCCCACCCATTTATAACAAACAAAAACATCAACATAAAAAGGATAAATACACCAAGCATCAAAAGAAAAGCAAAAGAAAACAACAACAACAACAACAACAACAACAACAACAACAACAACAACAACAATCGCTCCTAATGATAATCGGAACCACCGATAGAAACCGCTTGAAAAAATATGGCCGAACAAACAGTTATGGGTGCAATTTTATACAACATGCCAGCTAATATAAAAAGAAAAAGACCGCTCGGAAAATAATGGGTTGCTGCCAATATATATATATATATATATATATATATATATATATATATATATATATATATATATATATATATACAAACATTAGTGCCCGGCGTTGCCCGGGTGTCTGGAGGTGTGTGCTGACCCAAAAAAGGTCAATGTTTTTAAACTTTGACCCTTATTATAACCCCTTAACATTTACTGTTTTGGGCGCATATCAATTATTAAGTTAGATCCATGTCGAAGGAACCTATATCTAAAATTTCAAATATTTATACACAAAATTATTGGAGGAGTTTTGTAGCGTTCTCAAATGTCAAATCGTTGAACTTTGACCCCTTAAAAGCCAAATTTCTGGCCGAAAACCGATCAGAAATGTTCCTAAAACTCCTGTATATCAAATTTCCTTGTATATGGATCCAACTTAATAGGGCAAGCTTTTTAATCGGGTTGGTCGAAAATGTTTAGTTACCAATATATAAATGTATGTATGTATGTTTGTATGTTTGCCTACTCTTTCGACAGAGGAAAGGGATTTTCTCAAGATCAGTATCGTTTAAATCCGACCTTTCAGACGACAAATATCGAACAATTGGCTAAAAACATTAATATCTTCACCCTAAACTGGGCACTTTCCTACAGGGAGGTCGCTTTTTCGCCGATATTTTTAAAAGTAATATTCTTCTTTCGATTGTCTAGCCTTAATTTTAAAAATATCACTTCCCGTTTTGCGGTGGTCGTAACAGCATAGACGTCAGGTTTTTCCCCATTCTTTTTCTCCTTCGCGGTATGGGTCCGAGCCTGCCTTCTTACTACCGCGTTTATTTTTTGCTCAACATACACATCGAAACACCCGGGCAACGCCGGGCTGAAATGCTAGTATATATATATATATATATATATATATATATATATATATATATATATATATATAATATATAATATATATGGCGACTAAGCTACACTGAATATTCTGCGTTTTCTCTACTGTAGGATTCGTCAGGCTTATGCGCGAATTTTGTGGTTGCTTCATGTTTTTATATATGTTGAGGATTTCTAGTTAGCCAATCAGCTTTCTAGTATCCACCGTGCCCTCTCCTATCAGCCAATGGGCATGCATTTTATCGAACAAAGGATCTGTTTTAGAACTAGGTTAGTGGTTTAAGGTAGATCTTTTCCCTCTTTTTTGTATGTATATATGAATATACCTATGTGTACACACGCACACATGCGCACACATATACATATATATACATATATATACATATATATGTGATCGTTTATGTATATTCATGTTTATTTAATTAATTTATTTATTTATTTGTTTTCTATTGTTATTGTTAGTTTTAAAGCTATTTTGTATCGCTATCCTAGGGTGAGTTTTATTTTGTGAACACAGTTGTTTGCTATTTCTCGTCTACAGTTTAATAGATTTTGAGGTTCTTTAAAGTACAGGATAGCAAATTTTTCATGGAGGCATAATTTACATGGGTCGTCTAAGTGTCTGCACGTGGTAGCTTGTTTCATTATTTTCCATACGACTACCGGCGAATGTCCGCTTTCTTTGAGTTCCCAGTGTGTGTGTGTGTGTGTGTGTGTGTGTGTGTGTGTGTGTGTGTGTGTGTGTGTGTCTAAGTACATTTTCCTATGCAAGTACTCAATTTTCAGTCTACAGACTCGACATTTGATACACAGGGTACTGAAATTTGGGAGAATCTTTATAAGCAGGTTCCTGCCAGAAATTTGGCTTTTAAGGGGCCAGAGTTCAACGATTTGACCTTTGAGAACTCTACCAAACTGCTCCGACAATTTTTTGTATAAACACTTGGAAATTTAGATATAGGTACCTTGGACACGCATCTAACTTAATAACTTTATTTAAGCCCCAAACAATAAATGTTAAATGGGTTATAATAGGGGGAAAGTTTTTTAAAATATTGACGTCTGCAGTCTCTCAAATTACTCAGACAATTTCTGGTCTAAACATTTGAAATTTTACATAAACAGTATTAAGAGATAGAACAAGCTTTTTAATCGGTTGGGTCGAAAATGTTTAGTTACCAATATATGAATTATGTATGCATGTTTGCATGTCTGCCTAACACTTTCGACAGAGGCGATGGATTTTCTCAAGATCAGTATCGTTTTGAAGTTCGACCTTTTAGACGACAAATATCGAAACATTGGCTAAAAACATTAATTTATTCACCCTAAACTGGGCACTTTGCTACAGGGAGGTCGCTTTTTCGCTGATATTTTTGAAAAATCATTCTGGCCTGTCGATTGTCTAGCTTTAATTTAAACATAAGTAACTTTCGGTTTGGTGGTGATCGTAGCAGCAAAGACTTCAGGGTTTTCCCCCGTTCTTTTCCTCCTTCGCGGTACGGGTTCGAGCCTGATTTCCTGCATCCACTTTTGTTTTTTTTTTTTGCTCAACAGACACATTCAAACACCCGGCCAACGCCGGGCTGAAATGTTAGTATGTTTATATATATATATATATATATATATATATATATTGATAGATAGATTGATCGAGAGATAGACAGAAAGATTAAGAAAGAAAGAGAGAGAGAGAGGGAGGGAAGGAGGGAGGGAGAGTAGGAGAATGAGTGTTAGAAAAGGAGACGGAATGCATATCTTTGTACTTCTTGCTGATTAAACATATTTTTTGGATGAAAATTCGTTTTAGTTTATTTTTTATCAAGACTGATAAAAATATATAAAAATGAATAAGAAATCACCACTGTTACATGATATATCGACAGTTTTGATATGTAATTTTTTATACAACAGGAAAAAGCTGTGATGCAGTAAGAGGCATAAAAGATAAACAAAATATACGTTAGTATATGAGGTTGACAAGCATTTCTTGTGATTTGACACTTTTAAATTCAGATGAACATATCACGGCTCAACTTAAAATGTATTGATCAAAATAATCATCATTAGAATCAACACACTTTTGCCAACACAAAACAGGTTTTGCCGATTTAGTCGCTGAAGATGTTTTGATATTGCTTAGGATATTGAAACATTTCTCATGAAGAAAGATGCCTGAAAAAGTATAAATCGGTAGGTAACAGGCTTACAAAGTTTGGAGGTTTAGGCAAATTTTATAGACCAATTAGTTGTCTTTCTTCTGTGTCAGTTTAGCAACGTGCAAAGTGTTGCGGAGGAGAATTAGATGATTCTCTGTTAACTAATGCTGGGTGTTATCGAACTTTCTGATACACTTCACCCATTTGTTGACAGTCCTTCTCCGTCGTAATGGTCTCGCCTGCATTAAATAAATCTGTAATGGATGAGACCGGTCGCAAACCACCAAAGAGTTATGAGGACTTTCTTTTGATTCTGTCTTCGGTAACTGGGGTGGAGTTTCCTCGACATCTAACAATTGAGGTGAGCGTCGTCGATTGTTTAAAAGTACCAATTTTCATCGCAATTAAAAACTCGGTCAAGAAACGGGTTCTTCTTGTTGCGTAAAAAAGGGAAAATGACATTTCATAACAGCGTTTGTTTTGGTTGCAGTTAAATTTGTGAGCCACGCATTTATCAAGTTCATCTGTTTTTTCCAATCTCTTCAAAGTGGTTAGAAATCGTCGTATACGTTATGTCTAATTCAGAAGCAAGTTCTCGAACAATTGAGCGTGCATTGGATTTTACTAAGCTCTTAATTGATTGTTGGTAACATCGATGGCCGACCACTACGCTCACCATCTTTAAAACCATCGTAGCCGCTACGAAATGCCTCTATAAACATTGCCCTTCTCTATATTTCCTCTGTTCTCGTATTTTCATTTCATTTTTGTTTTCCTGATTTCACTCGGCTCTTTAGATATTTATATTATTATCCTTTTTATATCCATTTCATATCCCTTTTGTATGTATATTTTATTCCCCTATTTTGTTTTCCCTATATTTAATTTGCATCTCTTATAACTTTTTAAAATCTATTATCACGCTATAATATTTATATTTTCATCTGTATACATCCTACACTCCTTTGATTCTTTATGATCTTATTCTACAATTTGATCATCCTTAATCTTATTCAACTAAAATATTCGTATATTGTATCTTTTATGGGTTTTCCCTCACATTAATCATCCTCATATTATTCTAATCACCTTTTATTGCTTATAAGAACTGTTATAATTCTAGACATCCCCTCTAAAATATAACTTCATAGCATAAAATCCATATTCCATGTAAACCATGTTCATAGTTATAACACTTAAATATATATGATTAAACACGTCTCTTCCTTCAGTTACCGTACCACTTTTCTCCTAGAAGTCCGATCACACATTTTGCCAACATATATTAAACTGACAACGACAGATATGTCACATACCTCCCTGCATTATATGATAAAATACTATACCGCTTCTATATCGGAGATACATTTTGTTCCTCCAAACAGCCTCAATATCTAATGTCGCTTCTAATGTAACCATCGCTAAACGTCGAAACCCCCCGCCCCATTAAGTTTCCTAGCATCTTCTCTTTTCCTCTGATGAGAAGCATGAGGATTCGAAATACAATAGTATAACAAGTTTTCACTTACCCTACATTCCAATTTACGTATACATTTATTGAATAAATTAATACATATATGCATATATATATATATTACAGTTTTATATCGTCATTTTATTCTTTATTAATTTCTATATATAGTAAGTCGATAAAGTAAATAATGTTTCTACTTATAATAAGTCGATCACTTATTGTAGAGTTATATACATATCTCATGTGTGATAAAAGTACTGTTTCAAGGACATCTAAAATATTTATCATTCTAACTACCTGTTTAATAATTTGTTCTCGTATAAGTGTTGATTTATTAATGTGCGGAATATACAAAAATAATTGTGTATGAGTGAACACAAAAACACTTATAATATGATATATACGGCTAAATGTGCACACAGATATAGGACTACATTTATACACTAATATGCACAAATCTCATGTGTGACTGAATTTTCTCTTAATAAAACTGTATATCTGTATGACTACCTACGTAACTGCACGAATATATATGCACACATGAAAATCAAAACGTCATAATATATTTTTTTCATATAAATATTTATAAGTAAACATTTTTTTCTCAATGCTTTGTAATTCATATACATTATCGCATTGTGATAATTTAAGAAACGGTTCTTAATAGCCTTAATTGCCCTTTATTTATGTATAACACATTCTCTCTCTAAGTTTCTCTTTTAGTTGTCTACGTATTCTTAGTTTGTATATGTTTTAATGTATCTGGGAACATATAGAAGAACAGTTACTCGTTTCCTAAGCGAACACTTCCATTTAATTTATATCCACAATACGAGCTATGGAAACTGAACATAATAATAACATTTATAATAATAATAATAATAATAATAATAATAATAATAATAATAATAATAATAATAATAACAATAATAACAATAATAATAATAATAATAATTTTGTGGTGGTACACATTCATTTGCATATGTGGATAGTAATTACACATAAATAGGAAGACTCAGTTAGTCTGAGTGTGTGTTCACCAGAAGCCACCAAAGGCCGCCGAGAGCAGATATATTTCTCCAGCAAAGACTCTCTTATTTGACACCATTATGTAAATATCCTGTAAATATACCTTTTCCTAATACACTTCTTATTTGATCTACCTTTGTTTGTTGAGTCGTCATTTGTATTGCTTTCTACGTTACTTGTCTCAACCTGCAAACTTAACATAATAATAATAATAATAATAATAATAATAATAATAATAATAATAATAATAATCAGAATAAGAATCAGAATCAGAATCAGAATCAGACTAAGATTAATATAGGTAACAAGATTATTACATTTACATAAGCAAAATATTCTTCCAATAAGTCGGTCGCTATAAATATATTTTTTGAATATATAGTTATTGTGTTTAAGAACCCAGGGTAAATTTATTAGTTAGCACACTCATTTAAATACCTATCCACATAATTTTTACAGTTAAAGTAAACGTGCATTTATTTAGGCATCGATATACTTTGCAACATAAGTAAAAATGAAACAATAACATCATCATATACGCATCTAATAATCATATGCATACATGCAATAAAGTATATTGGTAAGAACATGAAAAGCATTGTACAAAGAAATATATAATTGAAAACATATAACATGTTTCATTAGACACAACTATTAAATAAAGTAAAATAAAGTTTCTATCTATAATAATCTATAAGGTAAACAATGTTTCTACTTATAATAAGTCGATCAGTTATTTTAGAGTTATATACATATCTCATGTGTGATAAAAGTTCTGTTTCAAGGACTTAACTAAAATATTGATCATTCTAACTATCTGTTTTATAATTTGCTCTCATATAAGTGTTGATTTAGTGCTCTCCGATTTGTTGTATTTATTTAATAACGAGTTGCAATTATTTAATATGTTTGTAAATTCATAATATAATATTTTTATTCTTTGCAGAGTGTTATCCTCATCTGAAACGTTGTTTGACCAAACTCCTGTTAACTCATCCTCTTACTTTTTTCAGGTAATTAGGATGGGATAGTAATGCTTAGTTTTGTAACTATATTCTACCTTTTATAATTGTTATCCCACCACGTGCAAACAATGCTTACGTTGAATAGTACGGATTGAACACATCTAGCTACTGCGCCATGGTCTGCAGCACCTCTCAATTTATGTCATACAAACAAAAATAAGAAATACTATTTTACATGAATACATTTCATTGATTGACTCTATTTCAGTATTCTTGTTTGTATCCTCTTTCATAATAGCAAGTTTCGTGGGAGTTGTACTTCCTATTACTCTTATTCCTCCAAATAGGCTACAACGAAAGGAATGTCTCTTTATTAAAGCTAACTTATCTTACAAAATTGCACGGTTTTTTCTGCTTTACTTACCCCTAAGTTTTAATGTATTGTGATTATTGTCACAGAAAATGAAAAACAGCCTATCCTGCCTTGACAGAGAACAAAATAGACTTGGTAGGGGATGCACTTTTCTCTTCCCTGCAACCTCTTTCCCACAGAAGAGACGTGGCGAGCCTGTCGTTGTTCTATCGTTATTTTCATGGCAAGTGCTCGTCTGAGCTATATTCTCTGGTCCCCCCTTGCCAATCTTTTTCAAAAAACACCCGGCTAGCTGAAACCACCGTCAATAATTTTCCCGCACTCCTTATCTGTGGCTATATCAAAACGTAGATTCCATGAAAAAAGCTTCTTTCTTAGAACTGCGCGGCTGTGGAACTCTGTTCCACTTCCCTGTTTCCCTGCCGACTTCAACCTGGATGTCTTCAAGTACAACACAAACAAATTCCTGATGAACCGCCCCCTTAAGTAATGCCACCTTATCAATTCTCCAATACTATTGCTACACTATCCCATTGATTACGGTACAGACAATAACCCTTATCCCCGAGTGGCCATTGGGCTTTGATAAGTGGTGAACCCTATGTAAAAAAAGTATAAATTCAAGAAGATAAAGAAGTAGTGTGCCTTACTTCAATACATTTGCTTAAGGCGACGCAGACATTAACCTTTTTCTGTGTTTATTCATTATATTAGTGAAGATAATTCAGTTAAAAATTACTTCTAATCTTTATTATAATGAATACCGACGTGGTTGGTAATCATTGAGGCTGTTGACTTTAAATGCACAAATATAATATAGACACCGCCGTCTCTGTATATGTGAGTAGTGAAAAAATTCCTTCACACTATATCGACCGTACTAAATGTGCGGTAATTACACATTTTATATTGTGCCACCGGGAATAGTATTTCTAGAATAAAGGTGACAATCAAAATGTCTCACTTCTTATGGCTGCGACTAATTTATTAATATAAACAAACTTTCATGATGGCAACACTAGACATACTAATTTGTAAGACAAAAAGTATAAAACTGAAGTCCCCGTCAAGCGACTTAATAAATGGTATATTCCACAATAGAAATCAGAACTCATGCTTATGCCCAGTGTGGCAACCATAAATATATATATATATATATATATATATATATATATATATATATATATATATATAAAGCAATTATAAATTTAATCATAACTAACACAGCTTACATAAGAATTTTTATTTAGATAGCAATATTTTTTTATTAAAAACTAATTTTAACCTCTAGCCAAAATTAAAATAAAAGGACTAAATGATATAATATACTGATATATAATGATATAATGTACTTCGGTACCTTTTCTTCGTAAAACAGGCTGGTGCTTAGAAAACCTCTCATAACTGGAGTTTGATTAGATGTGAGTTGTTTTATTTATTTTCTTTGGAGTTTTTCTGCGTTTTCTATTTTGGAGAACTTTCACTTGCTTATAATGAATGCGCGGCAGGAATATCCACAGCATTTACATGCACATATTGGTGGTTTCCTCGAATGAACGAAACAAATATGTAAATTTTCGGGTTAGAAACAATTGATTGGTAACAGAAATAAATCATAAGACTTCGAGATACAGTATAATTCTTATCTATTTGGAGTGATTCTAATTTCATATTCAGACAAAATGGAACTTCTGATGCAAACATTATTCGTGTATAGGGAATAGGAAATTCACTGTAAAACTTACATTTTTCTCCAAACACACACACACACACAAACACACACGCACACACATATATATATATATATTATACATATGTGTGTGTGTGTTTGGAGAAAAATGTAAGTTTTACAGTGCATTTCCTATTCCCTATATACGAATAATGTTTGCATCAGAAGTTCCATTTTGTCTGAATATGAAATATTATATGAATATGAATATGAATTATATGAAATATATATATATATATATATATATATATATATATAAATATAAAAAAGGAGTAAATCGTATTATGTGTTCATCAACGTTTCGTCTTTATTTCGAGACTTCCTCTAGATGAAATAAAGACGACACGTTGATGAAGACATAATACGGTTTGTTCCTTTTTATTTCTCTACTTTGTCGGAATACTTTTTCCATTATTTTCATCATATATATATATATATATATATATATATATATATATATATATATATGCATATTATTTAATTTATAGTGCTTGGCGTGGTACTTTTAACATCAATTTTTTATCGATATTATTGTTTCTATTTTAGACTTGGTGTTACTCGCCATAAATAGAAATACCTGAAAGTGATCAGTAATATTAAAAACAAACTTAAGTATTGCTATGCAATTTTCTGCAAACATTTTAATTTGTACTCAAGATTTTCATTTCGTAAAAGACTTGGTAGTTTTTTGTTAGAACATCAAGTGACTTTGATTCATGCGTATTTAATTAAAACTAATTCAACATACATCAGCAGAAGCCATTCGATATCAATTTACGCATCTTTTCCGTACCGATTTTCTCATTAGAGATTTGTTTCAGGAAGCGATATCATTGTCAACTTACGAAAACTCGGTTAACAAGTTTTTAAAGGTGTAGGATTTCTTAATCAGCAATTATATTTGTTCTCTTTGGCGTAAAGAAGACATACGTCTGGAAATCGTTTGTTTATGCATGGAAACCTTAGACGAATTACAAAGTACGGATTCCTTTACATTTAAAGAAATAGTTATATGTCGGCCATTAACAAATGTAACTCTTCTGCTAAGTTTTCGTACAGAAAGAAGTATCGGTTCATTTTTTAATAATTAACCATTTGCGATTCAGTTTGTGAAATATGAACTTATGTTACTGTCAACTAGGTTTATAAACATATATATATATATATATATATATATATATATATATATATATATATATATATATATACCATAAAATATACAACATAATCACGATAAAGTCCAAACTTAAACAATTTGAATCCAATCAGTTTATATAAGTTTATAACTTACAGTACAGACCGGATAAAGCATGTGGGGTTTCTGCGTAATGTAGCATTTCTTTCTGAAGAGAATAATAGACACAGTGGTTTGATAAGTATAGTCTGTACCCTGCTTTTTCAGAAGCAATTAAGTAAAATGTTCTATGCTTACACTGAAGTGAGTTGTACTTACACGATTTATGCTAAACACTAATGGTGTAAAACGTTTAAAAAATCGACTATTCTTCCCATAAGTTGGTAGATGTAAAACTAAATTTGCCTTCATTGAAGGTGTAAAAAGGCAATATATTAATCAATTTTTCTCTTTGTCAATGAAAAATATGTGTCCATCAAAACCAGCAACACATTAAAAGATATGTCAACGCAACGCAAGGTGAGAATTGTCTGAAGATAACAGTTTCAATCTTACCCAAACCGGTCAGAGAATTAGTTTTTTTAATACGTGTCAAGAATACAACTATAGAAGGGAGTGATTACTGAAGATACAGTAAATAGAATCAGTATTCCTATCCTCTCGCGTTTAAGCACCTGATGAATGGCAGAGAAATAGTTTGCAAAAATGTCGTGAAACAACGTCTATGAAGATGAGGATAACAGTCATCAAATAAATAAATAAATATGCAACGAAGAGGTTTTTTTGGCAAAATGCGTAAGAATATATGATACAAAAACATATCTCTTGAAATAGGCAGTTAGTTGAGTTTATAGCGCATGATAAATGCCAGGTCAACAAATATTATCTGGCAAAATTATGTGTGTGAAGGCATGCAACGCATTCGGTTCAGCTATTACTTTGAGAAGTCATTATTCGCTGATTAGCGAATACTATATAGCATTGTTAGTATGATCGATTCATTACCGATCCCCAAAATGAAGAACGACTTAACTTTCAGGAGGAGTAAACCGTATTGCAGACAAAAGATAAATCATTGTACGAAAATACATCAAAGTCAGACACACTTCTTACATTGTATTGCCCGAAAAGAAGTTTATGTTGATTAATAGAATTAGAGACTGTTTAAAATCGTGTATTAACGTTTTATGTTTAACCTGTAACTTTCTAAATTGCCATACTAAGTATATTTATCAGCGTGGAATGTTTAGCAAAAACTATTAAATATACAGTTTTTTTACATATTAAAAATAAATTAATGTCTTTTTATAGTTTCCACCATTTTATTTTAATTTAAGTACATATTTCCCTTAATACCAAATAGAAAAAATAAACGCTATATGTATTTTACATAGTAAACATATAGACAAAAAGCATACTGATATATATTATTTTATAATTTTTAATAATAATATAATAAACAGTTTTCAAATTTTAAGGAATAATCCAATTTTAGGGGATAATCTAATCATATTAAAATAAAGGTTAATAAAATCCCAAGCATACATTTTGTTTTTATAACCTTTTAATGTTAATTTAAATAAATAATAAATAAAATATCACCAGTAAATTAATAATGTAATAATGTATTTATTATGAACACATATAAGCGAGAAAAAACAAATAGAAACTCACACATGTAACGGCCTGATATACGACCAAATCCATATATAAACATACATTGTAGTCTTGCAAAAAATATTATCTATGCTATCATATAATTAATAGTTATGCTAACTTAAATAGAACCTACATTTCTGCAGTTATTTTGTACAATAAATATGACTAATTGTTTTAACCGCCGATGCACATGGCTATTGAAAAATAGACCTACATCAATGATTAACATTTTTGAGTCAAGAGATGTCTCTTGTACTGTTTGCAAGACCGTCTTAAAACACGTCCTTCCTTTCGGCTGAAGAACGACGTGTTAGAGTATAAACTCTTAGGATGTTCACAATGTCCGACGTAGATGCAAAGGGGACGTATAATATACGGACGCTCTCATCGAGTGGTGACTTTCCAGTGGTCAATACAAAACTGTAATTTGCTGACTCAACGCCGTGCAGCCTTAGTATCTCAGATTCCCTTGCTTATCAGATGAACGTATGGTTCTCTTGACTCAGGTTACCATTTGATGCGAGTAAAATTCTAATCACTGTGGTTTGGACTAATTATCTTTTTGTACATCTTAATAGACGCCATCTCACATTGTCATTGCATATTGCTAATTACAAAATGTATGCGTTTATGTTACGTCTATATTAATTATGAGACCCGATGTAGTCTTATATTTAATAAGAATCAACACACGTTTTGCCGTCCTATTACATTAGTGTCATTGAAACCGGTGGCAACGCTTATTTGTCAATGATATAGATTATTCGACTGCTTAGTAAGGAACGCTTTATCTGTAACATACGGAAAGGAAACTTCACATGCCTCTCTACAGTGAATTAGTCCACCCTACATGGTACTGTCGTGTGTAGAGAATTTAATATTGATTTTATCAAATCCTCTGTAAATAATATATGCACTTTAAGTTTAAATAGAAAAGTAAAATATCATGGGTCACATGTGCCCTAAACAGAAACATCCAATTTGAACTCGACCCTGCCTCATAACAAAAACAATTTTTCATCTCATGAAATAATCCCTTCCATAAACGTTAACCGTACAAAAGTCAAGCTCCTTGTTCAATTGTATCATAAACAGAACGATTCATTTCGAACCTGCTTTTGTATTATCAAATAATCTACTACTTACACTATACGCCTATCTCTTGAACTAGATATAAAACTTATGAGTTGTGCGTCTTATGATAAGCTGTATAAAAGTGTACATTTCAATCAAAATAAGACTTAGTTCTTTAATAAGATATTTTTCGATTATCGATATCCGATACTAATCGGAAGCATTCCGATACAAAACGCACGTAAAGACAATTTAGAAACGTCAAGTACTTTTGTGTGAAATGTAAAAAGAAAATGATCCAACCGTTTCCGAGTTCACTGGGAACTCACTTACTCACATACATATACATACACAGACACGATTCCTTTTATATCCTACTAGTGATTTTCCTGTTAAATCCTGCTTGTTAGTCTTTGTTAAACTACAAACATCTATTCGAGCGGGTATACATTGGCATAATAGCGGCTTTACAGATTAAGACTGTCTAGTTTAAAGCAATGGCTGATGATTATTGTGACTTCGATTACTTTTCTTCTCTCCCGGGAGAAGTGTGTTTATTTTCTAATATTTGATTCTATAAACATCGGTACTTATATGATTTCTCCTCTAGATAACGCGTATATAAATCTTCAGTTGCTTAAACTTCAGAGTCTCTTTCCCAACAATGTAATGAAATCTGAAAGACGCAACTGGCTTTACTGCAGACATTACAGTTACGTGCATATAGCCGTGTTTTTATTTATGACTTAGATGCTGATTTTACTCCAAGTGTATTCTCCCTACAGTAGTGTGTTGTCTTGTTGGTTTTCGGACAACGCCTGATTGTGTTTATTGTGTTTCTCATTCCAAATGGAATGTTTGCTAAAATATATATTTTAGAATAAAAACAATTATTTACAATAACATTGTAATGTAAACATACCAAGTTAGAATGTTTTTACTGACAAAAACAATCAATACCTTAATACACTAATGCGTTTCGACGGTTATCATCCTTGCCTTCCCTTAAAAGTGAAAGCTAAATATGTACTATGGATATTAAAAAATCGTGTTGTCATCAACAATTACCGACAGCAGCACATATACTGCTGTAAGCACCACCTGTACTGCCGCCACCAGCAACGCTACCACCACCTTCAAAACAGCTACCGCAACTGTATTTATATGAATAAAAAAAACTCTTAGCCGCAACGAAAGGAAATTCTTACCTGTGACGTACATAAAAGTTATTAAAACCAAAACTCACGTAAATCGTCGAGTAATAAAACTTCTAAATAATAAAAAAATGTGCTCTGCAGTATATTACCTACGAGAAAAAAAAACTATTAGCCGTAACGTACGGAAAAGATAGCCCAACAGAAAATTACATAAAATAATCGAAGAGTTTCATTTTTGAATACTAAATAGGGTACGTGTACAGTAATCGACTCAAGAAATAACGTACTTGCCCAGTATAGTAGTTCTCTTTGTGACGTACATAAAGTGATTAAAACTGAAAATTACGTCAAATCATCAATTAGTATGATTTTTAATTAATAAATAAGGTTCTACATATAGTATCTATATATAAAAACGAAAAAAACCCTCTTAGCTAGGTCGTGCAGTAACCACAACATAAAATTACGTAAAATAATCAAGTAGTTTTATTTTTAAATTAGACATACAGTACAGACAAACATCGATCAAAGAAATACCTTACTTGTAGAGTATATACCCATACGAAAAAATACATGACGCACATGAAAAAATAAATTGAAAATCACATCAAATCATCGAGTAGTATGACTTTTATTTCTTATTTTTTATATGGATAGAATAATGTACAAGTACTCTATTTCTCCTCATATTATTATAAAAGCTGGTGGGAGTGAACATAAGGGTATAAGGAGTCAGTCACAAAAATTGCTGAAGCAGTTTACGATCTGAGACTCACTTTATTTCATATGCGTATTTAAGAGTGGAGTGTATGATGTAACTTAGTTGAAGCAGTTTACGATCCAAACATGATTTTATTTAAGATATATTTTAAAAGATAGGAAGTAACTGCCATAAATGGCTGAAACACTTTACGATCTAAACATCACTTTATTTCATCTAAAGAATTGAGGGATTCTATTTCATAACGAATTAATGACATCTTATGAAATATGTATGTGCAAGCTTTGCCCTATCATCTGCCAACCTCCTACACTTTTATGTTGTATTTAACCAAATCCCACCCAATGCACTGATTCATTCTATTTTCTTACCACTATGAAAAAAATAGCAATAGATGACATGTAACACGTTTCTATCAAATCTTTTTACTTACATGCCGAATTATCAGATTATCAATAAAAGAGTGTGACATACTTATTACTAACTGATTTACAAGTAACTTTGATTAAATTATAATCTCTAGAAAAAATAATACCTTACTATAGTTACATTCCTGTAATAATATATCTGTTGCAGTTCTCCATATTTAGCTTGAAAATATTTTTTTTTTATTCAGGGTACGATCGGAACTTTTTTGTTTTTACACGGTGTTCACTACTTATCAAGGCCCGGAAACCACTCAGGGATAAGGGTTATTACAAGTACAGTACGTTAATGTGGAGATTTGATGATGTGTTTACTTAAGGGGGTGGTTCATTAGGAATTTATTAATATTTGACTTGAAGACATCCAAGTTATAGTCAGGTGGGAAGCAGGCAGACGGAACAGAGTTCCACAGGCGTGCAGATCTAAGAAAGAAGCTTTGTTCATGGAATCCACGTTTTGATTTAGGCAAACTAATATTACACTGGTTATTCTATTAAAGGAAAGTCTATTGTTTGCTTATATGATTTTTAACTACCGGGTAATTACCACGTGTGCTCTTAGTAAAAATGAATACGTGCAAATACATTCGGTGATGATCTTCGTGTTACGTGCATTAATGACGTGATTCCAAAAGGATATACTTTTCTGATACACGTAGAGTTTATAGTCGGGATCGATTTTGAGCGAAACAGTTATGAGACAACCAGACGACTGTCGAAATGGCTTTGATACCTGAGGAAAATTTCAGGGCTATGTCGATAGAATGTAGAACTTAGCGACAAGCGTGCAACTTACCAAGTGGGCAAACATCTGTGAATAATAGTTGCCGAAAATACACCCGAGCCTTCAGAGTTCATAAGCGTTAATTCAATCACTAGCTTTTGTAATGTAATGTAATTTCCTATTAAAATCCATCTTCCTTCGACGGTGACATGCATTTACGAGATTCATACGCCAAGTGATTACATTAGAACATATTAGGCCAGACCAGGGATTATGCCGACAGCTGAAGTTGTTTCCTTGAGCCTGGCGCTTTAATGCACCATTAGTAGTTTAGGAAAGAAGTGCGATATAGTAAATGGTTGGATAATAAAGCATGGCTATAAGGATAAGTAATACCTTGACTGAATAGTCACACTAATTTATCAACACATCATTTGCAATATTATAAGAGGGTTTTGGAAACGAGAAATGATTATTTGATATTACATAGCATAGTTGATATGTCAAAATAGTTAAAGCCTAGTCCGAAATAAGGTCCGAACAGTTGGCAACACAATGCGTTTTGTTAGCTGAATTCTAGCACTTATAAATATAGTACATGAAGTAAATTACAATACAGCAATAATCTGGGCGGGTTCGGTGACGTATTCGTTTGAAGAAACCAATCACCAAAAGAATACTTCTATAAAAACAGCAATTAAAAGAAAAATGCAATCAAGCGTTATTTACATAATTGCAGATTGAAAAGAGTCCGTTACTATTACTAATAAAACAGATGCATATCCTGATTAGTTTTAACTTGCAAAAACTTAATTTATAAGTTATACTATACGGTCATTGTGTATTAACGTTGTTGGTCCAGGCGAGAAGAAAATCGTAATCATAAAATGGTCGACAAAGCGCCATATAACAAAGGTTGGCAACAATGGTTGATTATGCAGAACTTTACTTAAGAGTCATTTATTATCTGAGTAGCGGGTAAATTTGTTAATTGAAGACGACTTTAAGACGATTAATTTTAGTCGACTGGAGAATAGCTTTGCTGTTATTTATTTTAACAGGCCTCGCACGAAAGAGCAGGACACAAACTGCTTTAAATAATAATAATAATAATAATAATAATAATAATAATAATAATAATAATAATAATAATAATAATAATAGAATAACAATAATAAATGGAGGACTATTATTGACCGTAACTTAGCCTATTTCAAACACTTATACAACGCACCAAACATTTGGCAAATGTCGATTTAATTGTAAAGTAGAAGATAAAGTGTTAATATTTTCGACAATCCTGAGTCATTCTTTACAGGTAAGCTATTTGGAACTATATGAAATAGAAAAAAATAATTAGGTAAATTATAATATACGCTTTCCGGATCGGAGGAGGAGAAACAGAATTATCCACATTAATATGTTTAGCGTACCTTACATTAAGAGGAATAGTGTAAGCAAAATGAAGCGAGTCTCGACATTAACAAATATTATATATAGTAATACAAATACAACTCACTTAGACACTGAAACAAATAGAGTTACTAAAGAGAAAGCCGTGATATATTAATAGAAAATTAAAACAACACCGTCATCAGCAGCATTTTACTGGCTAAATTCAATTAAGTTCCATTACCTAAGCAAAATGATATAATAGAACAGTGAATGGAGTTCATCTTGTATTCTTGTACCAAAGATTCATGGAACTTATCGATTCGTAACTGATTTTCTAAATAACAGACTGACTCTTTTCCAATTCCTAGAATTGATGATTGTATTGACAACATCGGCAAGTCAAAATATGTCAGCAAATTTGACCTGATGAAAGGTTATTGGCTAGCACCTTTAACCTATGAGGCGAAAGAAATCTCAGCATTCGTCACTCCAGATGGCCTATATCAATACACAGTTATGTCGTTCAGAATGAAAAATGCACCGGCAATATTTCAGGGAAGTATGCATTATATACTACATGATTATCACGGATGTAAGATTTACGTAGACGATGCACTTGTATACAGTAACACCTGGAATTAATATTTAAAATGAAAAAAAAAACAATTCTTTTTTTAAAGCTATAATAACCTAATGTACAATTTTAAGCAACAGTTAAATCTGTCACGAAAAAGAAGTTTAATTGGGCCGTACTGTCGGGACAAGTGAAACCTATCTCGGCAACAGTATAATCTCTCCGCACTAATAAAAACCAGGAATGTGATAATCAGTATGGCAGGGTAAAATCGAAGATTTTCTAAGAAGTTTTCAAAAATAACAAGTCTGCTCACAAAACTCCTCAAAAAGATTGAAAAATAAAAATGGGGCGAATCCTACGATAAAATTTTTAATAAAATCAACTCTTATTGAGAGTCATGCTCTTGCAACTCAAAACATTATTAGAAAATTTAGATTACAAATTGATGCGAGTTGTATGGCCATGGGATGGATTCGAATTTAAAAAAAAGTGAGGAAAGAATTGATTAAGCTATTGGATATATTTAAAGAAAATGCAACAATTATAAAAGAATTATTGAATAATTGCAAAAGAATGTTTAGCTCTATTAAAAAACCTTACCACACTTTGACTTTTATCTAAGTGTGACTGTACATCCTGTTATAATCCGCAGTAATCACAATTCACCCACTTTCTTAAAAAATGACTCATAAAAATCAGAGACTTACAAGATAGCGTCTATTCCTACAAGAATACACTATTATAATCAGACACATAAAGGATAAAGAGAGCATGACTGCCGACAGTCTGTCTTGGACAAAACAATCTCGTTCAGTAATAAATAAATAAATAAATACATTTATAATTACAATGACAAAAACTTAAGAAAAACTTTCTATTATTGCATGATTTTTATATTTATGTTTCTTTTTTGAGAATGGAAAAAAAAAAACACTATAATAATGTATATTTTATATCTGAGCTCAACGTTTATATCATGCATGATTTTATAATCTATAGTTTTATCTAAACAATTATATACTAAGATTTAGGATAAAAGTATCGAAAGTTATATTTCAAATTGAAAAGAGAAGTATTCTTCCTTGTTTTTTACAGGAATAATAATATAAATACAATACACATATATACATATAGATAATATGAAAATAATCTTGTACTATATTATAGGATGAAACATATTATATAATATTAAATAACTTATATCATATATTATATTATAAAACTTTTAATATAAAAATACATTAAATTACAATTAGAAAATATATACATTTGTTTTAAACATTTCTGGAAAGATAAAAAAATAGAACCGACAAAGGTTCTTTTTCGAGTGCTCCAGAAGGTTGCAAAGTCGTGGTATTTAAATTTGGAAATTCCAGAACCTTTTAATCTACATAGATACAGCGTCATATCTTTCAATTATTTACTAAGCTCTGAGAAGGAACGAAAAGTTGGGGCGACCATCAAATTATTTTTGACTCCGCCCGATTTTTTGAAATAAAATCTGGTCGTATGGAATGTAATAAAATAGCCTATTTCAAACACTCTTACAAAGAACAAGACTCTTGTTAAATCTTGATTTTATGATCTTATATTCTGACTAAGGTAATATAATAATGTTTTTACAATTCTGTTATTACATCACAAAAAGCTAGTAAAACCAAAAACCTGAATTACTCCCCTTGCGCAATTTTGCTTGTAAATAATTATTATCATTGTTTATGTTTCTAAATAAATTCTTTTATTTTTCACGTAAATTCGTTTTAGAATTTTATCAATGTATATACATTCCTGCACGTATCAAGCGGTGTATAAATCGTAACATTAGATTAAATGATGAAAATTCAAACTGGTTATGCGTCGATAAAGATTATAATAGCAACAACAGCACACTGTATATATCAATTTAATAAAATGTATTTATCTACAGATCTGTATACTTTACACCTTCTGAAACAATAAATGCACTTTTTAAAAGTTTTCACGTCTTCTTAAAGATACACGGGAAATAAATGATAGCATTTGATTTTACTGTAAAATAATAAATTGAAAAATACTATGTCTATCACCAACATTTAGTGTGGGACCTCAGCCTAAGATTTAGAGAAAGAAGGTTATTTTTTACAATTTTTGAAAATAACTGCTTCCATTGATGAATAAACGAACTGCTTTTCCATCTGCCTGCTTTGAATGAAGTTATATAAAAACAGATTAAAGAAGTTTTACCACGTCCACAGTATATAGGTAGACAGATAATTTAATTTTAATGCGTTTATTGAGTAAATCCAAGGTTAAAAATATCAAAAAACATAAAATATTTTTAGAAATTAGATTTCACATTTAATTGTGTATGTAACATTAGTGTAATATAATGCTCTATTTCCGAAAACATTCTAACATTCGGAGTAAACATTCTTAAATTATTGAAAATGTTAAAAATGAATAAAAGCATTTCTATCAAGAAAAATCCGAATAAAAGTTTGATAACTAGCAGGGCTGACACACGTTGCCCAGTTGATAAACAATAACTAAGAGAAGTGAAAAATTATGTGTACAACTTTTTTATTAAAATATCTACCTATACATGTTTATCTCCAGCGATCTATTTATCTTATGTTTGTTCTCCGCCATTTTCCCCATTCTTTGCAACTATTCCTTCATTTTCGCCTAACCTTTTGTTTTTATCTGTTTAAAAAAGTAATAACGTTACTTATTTACTATAGTTAACTTTGACAAGAACCATAATTATAAAACCACGACAAGTAAAACAAAACGCCATTCTTGATAATTGTTTATTCTGTTTTATTATTATGAAAAGAAATTATGTTGAAAATGACAAGAGTTGACATAGATGAAAATGTAATATCATAATTTACACTTATTCTTTACAACACAAAAAACTCTATTACATCTTTGTAAGGCGTAGATATAAATGAAGTAACAATAAAGTTGCAATTATATAGCTCCCTGTCAACGACAAGTAGGACAACATTTTATTTAATCCCATACCCATAATACTGCTAAAAGTTGCATTTTCATTAAAAATATGTAGGCTAATGATGTCGATAATCCTAATTGATTTGCTCCTCCCTGGCCATGTCTCTATTACGCCGCCATACTCTCACGTAATAAATATTATGAAACAATTTTAGTATAAAGGCCTTTACGAAATGAAAACAAACATTTTATTAAATAAAACGGCTGATAAAAATACTGTTTATTTTTACAATTTTCTTGAACTCGGGCAACGCCGAATAGAACAAGAGTTTATGTAACTTTCACTGTTATTTACTACCTATTACGTTTATGTTTATAAGTAGGCATACCCAGATGCGCTACAGGTAACGTTAAAATCAAAATATTAAAAGATATTATATTATTACCGGATATAAATAATGACAATTTTATTACTCGCAGCTAATGCGGAGGTAATAATTAAAAAAAATTAAAGATATTGAACATTATCGTTTATTCTTGAAAAAATCAGTGTCTTATTTCTATAAATCTCATGGGATTACTGACCAATTTTTATGATTTAAGGTTCAAATCATTGGAAGTGCTTGTCTGAACTCCAGTCTATCATCCCCCTTGCCAATATCTTAAAACATCAATCGGTTAGCTAAAACTATTATACGTGATTTTCCCGCTCCCTTTCTGTGCCTTAATGTAAACGAAGATTTCATGAACAAAGTTCTTTCTCAGAACTGGCCGCCGTTGGAACACCGTTACACTGTCGTGCTTTCTTGCTAAACATAACATGGTAGTCTTCAAATCATATGTAAACAATTCCTGGTAAGTCGCCTTCATAAATAATCAAATTCTACGAAATTTACATCATTAATGATTACTACACTACATCCTTACATTCACTAACACTTATCCTCGAGTTTCTTTTGAAGTTTCATAAGTGATGAACGCCAAGTAAAAAAAAGAAAAAAGGAAAAAATAAACAGCCACAGCAGCAATTAAAATTGCCTCAGCTAATGAATTGCGAAAATGCAATCTAGACGTAAGGAGAATTTACAAGAACGATATGCAAAAAAAGCAAAAAATTGTGTTAAACTTAGAAAAAGTGCCATGGAAACGTATGGAATTCGTTAGACTGCTTTTGGACCATCTTGCCTTAATTGAACATCAGTTTTAAGTACCAAAAGAAGATGAAAATATGAAAGTCTGCGAGGTAGGATGAAAGGTGTGTAAGGAGTAAGAAATTCAAGACACAAATTTATTTACCAAATAAAGATTTACATGGATAAGGTCCCCCGCTATAGAGAACATAAGTGCAGAATTGAATGTAATGTGGAAATTGTACATACGATATATTCGATAGGAACTGAAGATGCGGAAGAGTTACGAGAATATTGTCAGAAAAGTGTTCATAGATGACCAGAAAGGAAGAAAGACTTTGTCATGACAGCAGATATATCTTCCAGCTGATGAATTCAGATATCGCAGCCCGAACCTTGCACCGTGTGACTTTTGATTATTCCATAAGCACAAGGAAATGTTTATGTGTGTACTATCCAAAAAGGTGTGATAGTCATCAAAGAACCTAACACCCGCATGTTTGTGCCTGGTGTGGCTGTACGTACAAATGACAACAATAAGGAACTTACTTTTAAGTGATATCTGAAATGGAGATGCCATGAAGATTGACTGGGTTTTAATACTAAACCCGAATCACATATTTATGGGTCACGTGATGGGGAGAAATTGGGTAAAAACGGTTTGAGAAGTTGAAGAGGAGGAGAAGGAAGTAAACGAAGTCAACAGACATTTTGTTTAACAATTACCAGGAAGCAACTGTTGCAAGAACGATTTTTTTTCAGAAAGCAAAAGCGACAATTCTAGTAATTTTAAAAAAGTGCCTATACGAAAAAAGTCTGGAAACTTATTGAAAGCACTTTGTACTGTGATATCTTGCTCTCCGTATTGAAATTACTATTTTATTTTTAAAAAGAAAGCATTAGCAGCACTGACAACAAATAGCGTTTAATATATATATATATATATATATAGTTAAATAAAAAATCATTTTAATTAAGAGTATTTTATCCCGGATAACGCCGAATACAACAAAGTATTTAATTCTACAAAATAAAAAAGTAGAACCCATCTCTCTCTCTCTCTCTTTATATATATATATATATATATAACAAGAAAACCAACATTGCTCGAGACTGTCAACATTTTCAATTGTAATCGAAATCAGTGTAATTGATCCTTTTCAATCAAATCGATACCTTTTGCGGACAATGTCGCCAACCCCCAATATTTCCTCCTGTATCAGAAACATGCTATGTGATATACAAATATCTGTACGTGATGTTGCCAAGCTAATCAAAAACCTTAATTCCAGTAAAACTACCGGCCGCGACGTATCACAAATATAGTACTCAAAAAGCTTCAACCAGAATTGGCGCCCATACTTACAAAACTGTTTCAACGTTGACTTAAGGAGAATTGCTTCCCATCACCTTGAAAAATCTCATCAGTATGCCCTGTATTTAAGAATATAAGTGGTCGCTAATCTCCTTCTGAGTACAGGCCAATAAGTCTCCTGTGCGTCATGAGTAAGTTGCTTGAATATGTGTGAGTAGAGAAGTAATCAAGCATCTCAGCAAAAATAACCTTCTTAGTGACACACAATATGGTTTCCGTTTTACTAGATCTACAGCAGATGTGTTGACAGTTATATCTCATAAGATTAGTGAATCTCTTGACGAAGGTAACATTCAAAGGCCTTTGATAGGGTGTGACATAAAGGTTTACTTAATAAGATATCCAGCTATACGATAGTTGAAGATGTCTTCTCAATTATTAAATCATTTCTCTCTGATAGGTTCATAAGAGTAGTAGGTGATGGGCAAAAATCACAATCTCACATTATCTATGCTGGAGGCCCTCAGAGGGTCCATCCTGGGCCTAACATTTTTCCTGATCTACATTAATGATCTTCTAAATCTCATCCTTACACCATTCATAGACATTTATGCTGATGACATTACCATGTATCATAGCACATCTAACACCGTAAATGATCAAGTTCTATCCGATTCTCTCTCCTCTGATCTTGAGCATGTGGTACAATGGGGAAGGGAGTTGCTGGTTACTTTTAATGCATCTAAAATCAAGCTACTATCGTTAATCATTAAAGTTCTTTTCTCCATCTGGTATAAATTGAAATAAATGGTTCTCGTCTTGAGGTGGCCTCGTGTTTTGACAAGCTTCTTGGCTTGACCTTTACGTCTGATGTGAAATAGAACACGTATATTAAATCTGTTGCCAAGGCCGCTGCAAAAATGGTCGGATCCTTCTAAAGATCCATTAGATATCTCACTGCTGGTGCAATTCTCTATCTATATAAGAGCCAGGTACGTCCAAGGATGGAATACTATTGCCACATCTGGGCAGGAGCTGCTAGAAAGGACTTGCCCTGCCTTGATAGAGTTAAAAATAGACTTCATAGCCTCGTAGGGGATACCGTTTTCTATTCCCTGCAACCCCTATCTCACAGGATAGATGTTGCGAGTTTGTCTCTGCTTTATCGTTATTGTCATGGCGAGTGCTCGATTGAGCTTCAATCTATTGTCCCCACTCATCAAGAAACACTCGTCTAGCTGAAAACACTATCAATAATTCGCCCCCACTCTTTATCTGTGCCTAAGCCAAAACGTAGGTTCCATGAATATAGCTTCTTTCTTAGAAGTGCACGCTTGTGGAACTGTTTTCCGTTTTCCTGCTTTCCATCGGACTACAATCTGATTGTCTTCAAATCTAACGGAAACAAGTTATTGCTGATCCCTTCCACTTAAGTTAAAAAACTTACCGAATTTCTATTACTAACGCTTACTATAAATACCCAATTGGCTAGTGTACACTTTTTCTCTTATCTTCGAGTGGTCTTGGACCTTGATAAGTGTAAAATGTAAAAAATGTAAAAAAGAATCGATTTATTTGCTGGACTCACCACTGTGAAATATGGTGTTCCTCAATGACTTAGTCCACAGTATATTCTGAATTCTGCATAGAGAACTTGGTGTTGATTTTGTAAACTTATTTTTGTAAAATGGCTTCAATTACAGTTTTAAATGTATGAGGCACGTATTATTGATTAGAAACAAACAAATAAACAAAAACAGAGACATGCATTTTGAACATTCCTCTGTCTTATCAAATGGCCTACTGCTTTTTATATGCCTGATCCTTCCCCTTGTTAACTTATAAAACTAATGCACTTGGGATGTAGGACTGTATCAATGTGTTAACTTAGGTCCAAATCAATTATACGATTAAATAGATTATCTATTTTCGACATTTTTCGAATCGCATTTCGATGTAAAACCCAGAACACTTCCATGTACATAAAAATATATTTGAGTGTAATTAAAAAAAGATCAACCCCAGTACTTAGGAGGCCTTAGCGAACACAGACAACATATCTATTATATATATATATATATATATATATATATGTGTGTGTGTGTGTGTGTGTGTGTGTGTGTGTGTGTGTGTAACTGGGGAATCACCACTTTGCAAGGCCCAGAGACCATTGTTAGAAGTGTAAATTTTGTAAAATTAGATTACTTAAGTAGAATGGCTCATCAAGAAATGTTCACATTAGACTTGAAGACGGTCATATTTTAATCAGCTGGAAAGCAGGTAAAGGGAAGAGCATTCCACAGGTGTGCAGTTCTAAGAAAGCAGCTGTGTTCATGGAATGTACGTTTTTTAGGCACAGATAAAGAGTGGGGAAATTATTGACAGTGTTTTCAGTCAAACGAGTATTTCTCGTGAATATTTGGAAGGTGGCATAGATTGGAGCACAGACAAGCACTTGCCATGGAAGTAACGATAAAACAGAGGAAGGCTCGCAACGATTCTTCTGTGAGAAAGAAGTCGCTGCGAAAAGAAACGGCTGTCAAGGTAAGATAAGATCTTCCTAGCAGCTCCTTCCAACATGTGACAGCAATACCACATCGTTGGACGTACGTTATCGATAGAAGGATCCTACAATTTTTCCGGAAACCTTGGCGACAGATTTGGTGTTCGTAATCTGGTCAAAAAATCGAGCCTCACTTATTTATGCCAGATGGAGAAAAGAACGTTGATGATGTAAAGATAGAAGCTTGGTTTTAGATTCATTAAAAGTAACCAGCCACTTTTTCTCCGGTGTAACACATTCTCCAGATCAGAGGTGAGAGAATCAGAGAGAACTTGATCGTTTACTACCTTTGATGTGCTGCTATATATAGCAGTATCGCCAGCAAAAATGTCTACGAATGATGTAAGGATGGGATTTGGGAGATCGTTAATATAGATAAAAAAAGAGTGTGACTCAGTACGGGCCCCTTGGATATCCCAGCATTGATACTATGAGCTTCTGATTTCTGCTCCTCAACCATTGCCCTTATGAACCTATAAGAGAGATTGATTTATTAATTGAAAAAAAAACGTTTCCAGATATACCATAGCTGAGGATCTTGTGAAGTAAATCTTTATGCAACACTTTATCAAAGGCCTTTGATATGTCACAAGCAAGTGTCCTAGAAAAGAAGGCCCCGTCGAGAGATTTGCTAATCCTCTGAGAAATAACTGTTATCATATTTGCTGTAGATCTAGCAGAACGGAAACTATATTGCAAAATTATTTTGTTGAGGTGGTTGACTACCTCTCTATTTGACACAGATTCAAGGAACTTCCTCATGACGCACAGGAGACTTATTGGTCTGTAAGGAGAGAGAGATGACCGATCACCTGGGTTTCTAAATACAGGGCATACCAATGAGATTTTCCAGAGTGTTGGGAAGTAATTTTCCTTCGGACAACGCTTAAACAGCTTGTAAGTTTGCGAGCTTGTTCTGGTTGAATCTTTTTCAGAACTATAATTGAAATGCCCTCGGGGACAGTTGCTTTATTGGAATCCGTGCTTTTGATTAGCTTGACAACATCACGCACATATATTTGTATGTCGCATAGCGTGTTTTGTTATAAACAAGGAAATACTGGGGTTTACGACCTTAATCGCATTGAGTAGAATTTGCTGCAAAGTTTTTGCAAGGAGGTTGGCTTTGTCTGATGCTGACGAGATTATCTCAGGTCCATTGATGACAGTTGAGATAAAGCACACGCTTTTGTCCAGGATCCTGTTCGCCATTTGCCAAAACTGGTGAAAACAAAGCTGCTGTCTGGCCACTTTGGACTTGACAGACTGAGCATACAACTCTTGCGTCCTTTATTGCTCGTTTAAAGTGGTTACTCGCAGTACTGAAAGCGGTTTTAGTCTCAATACATCTTTTACGTTGGAAGCAATGGAAAAATTATTTTTTGCACCATGGCCGCAACAAATTCCGGAGAGAACCATGACGGCTCTTAGGTTTTGCTGGAATTTTTCGAGGTCATGAAACCGTCTATACCTACAATTAACCTTTCTGTTAGGTCTCATCTATAAAGGACACATCCTTTTTAAATTTGAAACGAAGCGGTTGATCTGATATAAATGAACGGAAGCTATCCAAGTCAGCCACATAATATCGATATACTGTACGATGAGGAGGTAGTCTGAAGACATTATATTTCACTTTTATTTTAACTGATATAACAGGGTTGTCAGAAGACCCCAGTAGAGACAGAACAGAAAATGAGTATACCTCTGGCAAGTTGTGAGAAAAAGATCGAGGAGACTTGCATACTGACCGTAAGTATCGGGCACAAAGATTGGTTCACGAACAATCTGAGTAAGCTCATAAGCAATGGACAAATCGCGACAGAACCTCCCTTCATCATATGCCTTATTTGAGTGGGTTAAACATTTCACATTGTGAACATTGACATCTCCACATACGTGAATGTTATCCGAAAGATAAACAGACAAGATGAAGTCAATTTCCTCAGATATGTAACTCCGCTGTTGTGGGAAATATAATGGGCATATATATATATATATATATATATATATATATATATATATATATACACACATATATATACATACATATATATATACATACATATATATACATACATATATATACATATATATATATATATATATATATATATATATATATACTAGCAGACTGTCCAGCACTCCACGGTCGGAAAATACATTTAAAAATAATATTTTGATTAATATAGCTTTCGTATTTATTATTATATTACATTGGACCCAATATATAGTAATGATTTAAAAAGTTGAAAAAAATGACTCCTGTGCCATTAGCGAGGATCGAAAACAAAATATTAAACCTATGATTAACTTTCTTTTAATGCTAATGCCTGAGCTATGGAATATTTTTTGCTGCAAGACTAAACATTAAAACATGAACCAATCTCGATTATGTTACACATGCATATTTTTAATGACATCGGCAGATATTTACCTGGAAAATTATATTTTTCGAATTTTCTCAATTTTGCACCGATTTTTCCCGTCTAAAACCCAAATATAAACTTCCGCGTGGGTTCACAAATATTAAGTTTCATGTCTGTACACCAAGATCGTTCAGAGGAATTTGATCAATAAAATTTTTAAACAAATATATTTACACATACATAAATATATATAGAAAGAGGTCCGTGTTTTCTATAATATTTTATGCAAATATTACGCAACTATACATCATATAGAATATTCGCATGAATATAATTACACGTTATAGTAAACTAATGATGATCATCCTAAGAAGAAAACTTAAAACATAATACAGAATTAATTAAAATTCATGTTAAAAAGTATATGCAAATTAGCTAGACTTTTTGCTGATAAAGACAATTAAACGACCCATATACACAAAGTTGTATTTTCTTTTTCAAATAAATCGAAACAAGGGTTTTTATTATAAATATCATTACACACAAAAAAACCCCTAGGAGTGTATATATATACATATATATATATATATATATATATATATATATATATATATATATATATATATATATATATATATATATATATACCGATGCCTCGGTTTAGTCTCGAAAGACAAAAGATACCGCCTGTAAGGGTAGCTGCGCGTGTAAGTGTGAGGAAAGTTTTGTATATTATCCGACCACCCCTCCCCTTAATCGACACTGGGAGTTCAGTGGCAAGGAAAAGTTATGGAAGAATTAGAAACAACCCTAAGATAAGCATGCACATACAGAAGCTTGAAAGTCCCAAATCGTAACCATTTAGTACTGGCCAGATTTCACCTTACGTATCTTTACTGATAATCTCTGGGTTGATAAAAAACGGCTTTTAGAATGTTCTAACTAATATTTTTTATAAGAAGGAAACTGTTTTAAAATTGAAGTTATCAGCACATTCTCTTTACGAAAGGCAACCACTCCCTTGTACTACAGATACAGAAGGACGTCGTGTAATTTACCTCAATTTAGGAAGGTTATAGTTATAATGTGATATTAGCTAATCTAAAATAATTGTGTTTTACTTCAAATTTATATATGCCCCTATAATTTCCGAATATGTGGGTGAAAACATCAGGTTAACTATATTTTATGATATTAACATACAATATATTAATTAATTGCTTAAACTATTATTTCTAACATGTGATTCTCTCGTAAATAAACATAGGATTTATAATATATATCTATTCGAGAAGAGTTTCAACTTATAAAATATTAATCTTGATCCTTAATGTTATATAATACAAATATTGGGTATGAGACGAGGATTTTACTACCTCGTACCAACTACAATATAAACCGAATATAATATAATATAATATAATATAAGGATTGCTGTCAATACGGGATGCGGTTACACTATACACAGAGAACAACGGTTAAGTGGAAAACTGACGAAAGTAACGAATCGGTCTTATTCACTGTCACACATAAAAATGAGTGCAAAGTCATAATTGATTTGTATTTAGTCGGCAATAAATAAAAATAAATAAATAATACTCATCTCAATAATGATTTCCAATTAAAATAATATGAATTCAGAATTATATATTATTTTTCTGTTTATTTTTAAAAGTTTTCTTTTGGAATTGATTTGTATTAAGTTAAGTTTCATAATTTGGTTATTTTTTTTCTTCCGAACTGTTATCCTCACCTGCATAGATTATGTTTCACCACCTTTCGATAAACTCATCCGCTGACATTCTCCAGATACTTAAGTTAGTCACGGGCCCCGAAAAGCGATAAACGTTGAATTGTATGGCTTTATAAATTCAATTTTTGTTTTTGTTTGGTCCTTCATTGTCGTCTCTGTACCTAATAGTATTATATATGATTTTTATGAGGCTTTATATTATTTTTATTCATTCTTTTATAAACTATTATCCTCATCTTTATATTTGTCGTTGCCTCGCCATGTTTCAGCTAACTCATCCTCTGGTCTTCTTCGGGTGATTAACTGTGACAAGATAGAGAATGCTGAATCTTGTAACTGTATCACCAGGTAATTACTCTACAGTTCCAGGTGAGCATTGTTGGAAAATAGCAGTTTCAAACCAACTCAAGCAGGTCAGAGAATTAGTTCGCCAAACCGTGTTGAGATAGTAAAAACTATAGAAGGCAGTGATTTGTCATTATAGAGTTATATGAACCAGCATACGTATCCCGTCGCGGTTTATCACCTTAAAGAGCCCAGGGGATGAGTGGGCTGAAACGTGGTGAAACAACAACAGAAATGAAAATGAGGATAAGAGTCGGCGAAAGAATAAACGAAGTAAGATTATTGGGTTTTGTGTAAAGATCACAGTGTAGTATCAGTTCTCATGCAACATTTCATCTTTTCTGTCCGCGGTCAGTGAAGGAGAAGTCCATCATGACTGAGACTATTTTTTTTATTTTTGTTCCTGTCCAGTGCCCATTTTGGAGAGCTGGATTTTCCCCATATTAATAAATCGACCTTGTGTCTTATTTTGCCATCGTAGGGAGGCAAGTAAATGGGAATATGGACGAAGTAAGATTTTTTTTGTTCACAAATGATGCGACAGAAGTATAATCCTTAACTTCTTAATGAGGAGTTCGACTGAGACTTTTGCCCGACAGTATCATATCTTTCGGACTCTTTTAGCTCAACATTCTCATGAAGAAATACATTTTTATATTGATTCTTAAAAGCGCAGTTACTTTTCTACACCCTCTAGTGAAATAGATATCTGGTAATATATATATACAAATTAAAGATGTGTTTAATAGTTCTTTTATAAAATAATGCGGTAGCATGTCATAAAAATATATCTGATCTCCCCATTTTTTAGAAAGGCTTTTACGCCATCCTAAGTCCATAAGTAGTATGACGGCAGATGAAGTTTCAGGATATGTTATTACGTAAATTGTGTTAAAAGTGTTTGTTTATTAACTGATTATTAAGGCGATGGCAACAGAATATTCTCATCATTGTATCGACTCTCGACTATATATCTGACAGAGATAGACAGAGTTAATCAATCGAGAACAAGATTACTCTATATAAAATCTTGTAAGATATCAACGGATGAACACTGGAGAGTCAAAACAATGAAAAGAATATGGTGATGTCCGAGCTCTACTGATTATGTACTCGATGGCAAACACATTTTCTACTTTTATACGTTTGCTTAAGAATCTCTTTCTTTGGTGAACGAAGTCTTTTACAGATTTTATCATGTATTTATAATACAATCCAATTCTATCTTAATAATTTTTTTTAAAATATTCGATAAATTATATATATTTTTTTAAATCCGGTATTGTTTGAAGGCGATCTGAGCTAATGCAATGAGTTTATGGCGAGAAAGCCGACAATTAAGGTATTATCTGCCCATGCAATATCTTTAATTAGGAAAGAGTGAATACCAATTTTCCTTATAGCAGTGCACAGTGATTTGCTCCCCTGATATCCCGTCCACCGTCACCGTTTGCGTAAAGCATCTCCGACCGACCGTCAAAACGGTGAACTGGAAATTGTCCAACGCCCAGTCGTAGCCGAAAGGTAAAATTGAGCAGAAGACAAATGATGCTCTTACCAATGTCTGAATATGACTAATGGATTAGTGTGATGCGCTGGTGCACTTTGCTGGCAAAACAAACCTCGACCTGTAGGTTAACGCCTTGGAAATTGGAACAAAAACGAGGGTTTATACAATGCGGTCATCGGTTGCGCAGACGATCTATCCGCTCTTACTCAACTCATAGGACAATTATATTAGTTAAAACGGGTTGTCTGGAGTAATTTCTGCCTTCATTTTACAGTGTTAAAGGTTGTGTGATCATTAAATAGTATGTTTAGCGACACTTTTTAAAATCATACATCTATTGTGAAGGACTGAACACATTTTGAATAAACGTTTGAATAATCATACAATATAACCTACACTAATATATATATATATATATATATATATATATATATATATATATGCATATTTATATATGTGTGTGTACGTGCGTGTATTAATGTATGTGTATTAATAAAATTATAGATTATATGAAATGAATTGTGGTATAAAGGAATTTATTTGTCAGTTTAATAATAAATACATCATTAAGAGGAAGGGCTTTAGATGCTATTTATATACTAATGGTTTTTTACCTTGTCTATACATTTCTTCTTATGCATTGCTCCAGTCCACGTGCTGGGATTTTTTTAACATGATTAATACCTATTTAAAGGATCCTTAAATTTTTATTTACTTCAGTCATTATCATATATATATATATACATATATATATATATATAATGTTATGAAAATATATATGGCAATAAAGCTACACAGAATATTCCGCGTTCAATTGTCGTGATAATTCGTCGGGCTTATGATATATATATATATTTATATATATCTGTAATAATAATGTATATATAATTATATATATATATATATATATGTGTGTGTGTGTGTGTGTGTGTGTGTGTGCGTGTGTGTGTACTAATTACAAGTAAGCAAAAAAAAAACGTTTATATTTATATTTAATTTATCGCGGGATACCATCAAGTTAATTGTATAGATGTAGGTTTATAGTTGTACCGGTCCTAATCTAGATCCAAACATCAAGATTTCTTATCCATTACATTTATAAAGTCTAACGCGTATCATTTAACTCATTTGCAAGGCAAACTTGTAGTTTCTCATTTTAAGTGTATCAAATGAACAAAGTGTTTGTTTAATCCGATAGAAAAAAAAATGATAATATTGTGTTTGCTGCATTTTAGCTGTTATCCTTATTTTCTTATGAATTATAATTTTTGCACTATATGAGAAGTCATGTTTATTATATTGTTGGTTATTTATTTTCCTTATATTTGCATTCTTTAGTTTTTTAAATAACCTTGTTGTATCGACTGTGACGTTTGTCACATTTCCGTAATTTAATTATTTTCAACATCAAAATCTTTCGTTTTTTTGCGCAAATATAATCCATATCTTAATATCTGCAAATTTGATAAATATTTTCCATTTGGTTATAAGCAACTACCTGCTTTTTGTAAATTAAAATACTGATCCGATAATGTGCTTGAATGCTTTACCTGTGCTGTCGATAAGAGGAAAACGGCAAGAACACAATATGGTACATGCTTACTTCTTTTTCAAAAAATTCTCAAATTTGCGTAAAGAGCTGATGAAGAACACGACAATGTGAATCTATAAAGCATATGTACCAAAGATGATTACGAAAGAAAGATACAAATATCAAGGAGGGCACTAACAATAAAACCCACTATAGAGGAATAGAAATCCTTAGAGTACAAATGCGAGACAGTTATACTAACTTTTTTTCAATTATCGTTGATTAAATTTCAAAAACACTAAACATTCCGGAAAAGAGAAAAGAGGGGTGCATGGTCAATTACACATAATAATTTGGAGGCGGTAAAAGGTAGAGACATATCCTAGAGGGCAACTTAATATAGAATTCAACATGCATCTATAAGGATGGAATGCTGCTGCCATATCTGGGCAAGAACTGCTAAAATCAGCCTATCCTGCCTTGACAGAGTACAAAATAGACTTAGTGGCTTAGTGGGGGATGCCCTTTTATCTACCCTGCAACCTCTCTCCCACACAAGAGCCGTTGCGAGCCTATCCTTGTTTTATCGTTATTTCCCTGGCAGGTGCTCGTCTGAACTCCTATCTCTGGTCCCCCCTCGCCTATCTCACGAAAAACACCCGTCTAGCTGAATCCCCTGTGGAAATTTTCCCCCACTCTTTATCTGTGCTTAAATCGAAATGTAGATTCCATGAAGAAAGCTTTTTTTCTTAGAACTGCACGCCTGTGGAACTCTGTTCCGTCTGCCTGCTTCCCACCTGACAACAACTTGGATGTCTTCAAGTCCAACGTTAACAAATTCCTAATGAACCGCCCACTTAGTAAACACTTCATTAAATCTCCACATTAACGTAATGTACTTGCAATAACCCTTACCCCTGAGTGGCTTCCGGGCCTTGATAACTGGTGACCACCGTGTAAAAAAAAATCAATAATTTAATGCTTAAGGATGTAAAAATTATCTGACAAGTTAATTAGTGTTACTAAGAACGCAATGACAATATAAAGGCTCGAACTGAAAACTGGATGAATATACATGACAGATTATGGAACATGAAACGTCATCTTCTAAAAATAACATTCATCACTACTATTCTATATGATAGGCATGATGCTCTCAATAATATACTAAATATATAATGCTGAATACAGAATAAATACTATATATATATATATATATATATATAATTAAATAATCAGTATTCATGTTTACGTACAGAAATACGTGTTTCATGAAATCATCAGTGTAAGCAACAATTTCTGCCGGTCATGAGATTCGACCCCCACCCCGAAACCATCTTTTTGCCATATGCAAGGACTCTACCGAAAGAACACCAAATGACCGTCACGGGAATAAAGTGAATAAAGAACTATTATACGCATATACCCTTGTAAATTGTCTTCATATAATTTATTATAATTTCAGAAATTTCCCCGCCCTTAAGTGCCTTTTAAAGGGCTTAACACACGCACACACACGCACACACACGTATATATATATATATATATATATATATATATATATATATATATATATATATATATATATATATATATATATTACCCTAACACCCCTGACCTTGATGAATGAGAAAATAAATTTGCTACTATGGTTTCAAATGATTTGAAATAACAGCAAGGGAGACTTGATTTCACATGGTATATCTCCCTTTTCTTGAAAAAGGGTACGGATATGAATGTCTTCAGTATAAAATAATCCTTATGCACTATGAAATTTTCCTTATGTATAAAAACAAACCGAGATAAATTAGAAATATTTGAAATCAACTCACTTCTTTCTGTTCTTTCAGATAAATAACACTTTAGCAGCAAATGTCCATCAAGGCCAGATGTTTTGCGGAAATATCACATATTTTGTAGTTCTTATGCAAACCTAGGAAAACAAATGACTATAATTGAAACAATTTCTAGCTGTAAAAAAGTGCCAAAATAGGCTCTGAATGATGGATGATCTTATTAATATGCGACCTTAACGACACATTCAGGTCATTAGCTTTCCAACGAGTATTTATTTGGTAAATGGTTAGCAAGTATACTGTACCTCTATAATGCCACCATTTGCCCATGTATGGAGTACCGTTGTCAAGTTTGGGCTGGTGCATCTGCTACTTGTCTCTCACTACTTTGTAGGGTTCAAAAGAGAGTCGCCAATCTGATGGGTCCTGAACTGTCTTCTAAGCTTCAGCCTCTGTCCCATCGACGAATTGTTGCATCCCGATGCATATGCTACAAGTACATTTATGGTGAATGTCTGGCGAACTACAAGAACGTGTACCCCCTCGACCTGAATACCCCTAACAAACCCGAAAATAAGCTAAATCCCACTCCTTCATAGTAGAGATCCCTAGGTGTCAGAAACCTTTCTACTCCAATAGTTTCCTCCCTAGAACTGCTAGACTTGTGAGCTCCCTTCCGGGATTCTGTTTTCCCAACTGTACTAGCATGCAGAAGTTCAAGTGTAATGTTAACAGGCATCTTGCAACTCATCTTCCATCATAATACCGCTGCAACATATGTCTTTATAGTAGCCCCCTACTTCAAAGTGGCACTGTGCCTTGTTTGGGGTGAAAATTTAATAATAATAATAATAATAATAATATATATATATATATATATGTGTGTGTGTGTGTGTGAGTGTGTTTTATTTATTATTACCGTTTTATCTGTTTGATAAAAACGGTAATAAAAAAATAAAACATATTTGCTCTGCAATAGTATTGAGCACGGCAATAGTGTTAAGCACTCTCTTCCGGTTTTTACTAATTACTAGTGTTACCATATATATATATATATATATATATATATATATATATATATATATATATATATATATATATATATATATATATATACTGACAGCCAAATTGAATATTGAAATGCCCATATCTACTATTCAATGGTTTATCTTTAATGCCAATTGGTAAAAAGAATGTATATTTTCAAAACAATAAAATATACCCACATTTTATTACATTTATGTATATAGTGTCCTAACAACGAAACTTTAGTTTTGCTGCTTTGTGATAGAATTTTGCGTGGTTTTTATTTGCTTGGGTGTCTTCCCTGTGGCTTTGCAGGGAACTAATTATATATAAACGACCTAAACGTAGTAGCTAAAAAAAACGGCGAAAAATGACAAACATGAGAATGACCTCTAGGAAGGACATTGCAGTAGAACTCGGATGGAGAGATTTGCACTGATGAAGATGAAAATGGGGAACAGAAAGCAAACAAGAGGAGATGATAGAACAACGGATGCCTATAAATATTTGAACGTTCTACCCATCAAACGCAGGAAATTAGCAGTAATTACAAAGAATTACTGCAGAACATAGTTTAGGCTTGCAAAATGATCTAGAAACACAAAAATCATCAGTGTTCGATGCATCTCGTCTCAGCTATATTGTTGGGAAGCCTGACCTGGCAGCACCAGGAGAAATTAATAATCTGTACTAAAAGAGTGATGAGCTAATTATCATGCACAATGCACTACGCCCGATGGACATTTACTCAAACATTATTATCTATATCTAATAAAGTTTGCAGATATATCTATCATAGACTTTGCCTCCATTTAAGTTTTTCATAGTTTTTACTTTTTTATTAATTTCTGCTTATTACATGTCAACATTATAGATGAGGGTTTCAAAATTGCTTTCTTTATACGCTTATTTTCTGATATTTTTCAAATTGGTTATCCTCATACAAATATTCATTGTGTGTTGGTTGTTACAGTTGTATTGCAACAGACAATATTTTCGCGAGTGGAAAACGGTTTTTCTTAACGAATAAGACTGGGAATGTAAAGGCAAATTTACTTTAATTATTGAACAATCTTACTTTATATAAACAATACACAACAGCTATCTATTTAATTAAACTCTTCCAAAGTAAATGTAGGAATACTTTAAACGTTTTGCCTGTAGTGTAGATATAATGCATACACATACACACGTGGACGCTCACATACGTACGTATGTATACACACATATGTACACAATATGTATATACTTATGTATAGAATACATACATGAAACTAATGATTTAATGCTCATAATACAGACACTTAATATGCATACTTCAAGACTTAGGGTATCGTAAGGACTGTTTATTTACGTTCTCGTAAATGTCTTCAGACATTTATCAGCATTCTGGGACATTATCCCCAGATTTAAATCAATAACTCAGCTTTTCTGGCTGAACTTGTAAGCCATCGTTCAAAAACAGCCGGCTCCATAGTTCCACTCTCTCCAGCAACAGGCATGGACACACAGAGTTATCGCAATGTACACATATACTTCGCATACATGCACAGACAGACACAAATGAACAGGATGCAATCATTTCGATTAGGAAATAATTCAATAATATTAATACTTCAGAAATAAAGTAATAACCAGTAACTGAACAAAGTCTTAATAAATGTTAATGGGTTAATTAAAAATGTCAGTATTGCTCATCTTCTTCGCTTCTGATAATAAGTGCCACGATGGGAATGAAGTTGCTGAATCTGTTCAGGTCGATTTTCTTCCATTCGCTCATACTATTTTAATAGACTTCCATAATTCTTCAACACTTAAATATTGATTTTTCGCAATTTTATTCCATACATTTTCTCTGAGCTGAAGGTTTGCAGGCTAATTTCAATTTTTAGAAGTAATTAATCTATACGACTTTGAAAGTGTGTGTTTGTCTGTCAGTCTGGTTGTTTCTCAGTTAATTACTTTTAAACTAATAGAACTACGAACTGGAATTTTCCTACAAATGACCGTTTATATCTGTAGATTAGCTTTAGATTGTAATATGTTTCTATTCTTATTAAAATATCCCCGGGTGATTATTAAACTCATCATTTAATATTTCCATCATAGTTTAGTTAAATTAAATCATACTTCGATTAAAATACAGAATAGGAGAGAATCGCGCTTGCACAAAGTAAAAATACGAACAAAACAAAGTATATCAAACACTATAAATGTATAACAAACGTGAAGTAAATCCTCTACCTGATCGTTAACTCTAATGTGTGGAATCACTTTGCACAGCATTTTTTATTCTACAAAATTATGTTAAATGATGTGTTGTATGTGCTTACAACACAAAAAGATAACAGCGTGGCCTAGGTGACATCCTAACCCGTCTAAACTTAAGCGATACAGTGTGTTTATACGAGTTTGTATATTCGCAGAAGAGGGGTTGAAACCTGGAATTTAAGGCACCACTTCTGCTTACGTTATTTTCTGGTTGTCAATAAGACACACAAATAGACAAATTCTTAAATAAATTTATACAAATAGGTATAACATTAATATCTTGCGTTTAATTAAATATATATATATATATATACATACATATATATATATATATATATATATATATATATATATATATATATATATAATGGCGATTCTATCACCCTGCATTCCTACTCATGGATATTTAAATGGGGACATAAACGGATGTTAATATTTTATTTTACTAAGACAAAATTTCGGTTATTTTAACACATATCAGACACCTTTTCAACCAGCGATACCCACGTCTAATAACTTTGGGAGGTGCCATTCAACTACTAGCTTTCACATTTACAGGTTACATGGATTCGACCATGTAATGTGGTTTAGATACCCAACTAATATTTTATACGTCGACTAAGCTACCATGTATGTCGGACTTTTATTATATGTGTGCCTTTTCATCAATCGCTGGCATCCCACCCTTAGACAGATTCCATAAGCGGTACTCTAGTCTAAAAGATCTTACCATGTCCAGTCGTTTTCTCATTAACGCAGTTATACAATCCTCTTTTTTTCATGTAGTTAAATGAGATGTGTTTGGATGAGCTTGCTGCATTAGTAACCCCGCTACATAAATAAAGAGAAAACTCTATAGGTACCGATAGGCTTTTATCATGAATATTCTATTTTTCTTAAGCTGTTAGTCTTTATAATTCCATTACTTTGGATTCTTTTGGTGACAATGTCAACAGGATTTTGATTTAATGTGAACTAAAATCTCACTGCGCAGCACCACAATTTGTATAAATATGTAACAATAATGACCGTAGTCCCTTACGTGTCAGTGGTAATTTTTCTTTTTGCTTGAGTTAAATGAAAGAGAGAATAGAAAAAACATGATTTTAGTATTTTATGTACTTGGTGTACGATGACTCCTATCAATACTTTACCTGAAATTGCAAGTATATATTAAATGTTTGTAACTATATTATTTTCACAAATTGTTAAAATTCCGATAGACTATTTCATATTTGTATCAACTTTATGTAGGCATGTTTTTATTATATTTAATAGATTCGTTGCGATATGATCATTAATTTATCAACGATTGTATTTTGATAAAGAACGTTGCTGAACAAGTATCGATACTATAAATTTTCGGATTCTATTTCTTTATATCATATTTCCATTGAATTACTCTTTACATGCATACATATTAGACTGTTATGCACATATCCATCTGTAAGTGTTCCTGTATATAGCATTAAACTATATCCAGTGATGAGACCCCAGTTGCGGGCTTTGGGGGATTCGGAGCCACCCTTTAATTGCCATTGCTCCCAGGTACACTCTGACCCGGAATGGTAGTACCTGTTAGGGTCTTAACTATGGGGTAAATAGAAACCGACTGGGAAACAACAAATATATTCTATTTAAAAAAAAACTTCCTTCAAAATCTTTGGATTCGGCATTAAATAACTTGAAAATGATTGATATGCCGTAAAACAACAAACCAACCAACCAGCCATCTGTAAGACGTTGTAAAATAATTTTAACTAAAAGTCAATTACAGCTGACGTCCACTCACTGTTTAAAGCATTTGTATAAGAACTGATTTAATTATATTTTCATTTCATTGCTGGATTTAGAATTTTCAGTAACTCCTGCTGCTTTCCTGAACCATGAAAAATCAGTAAAGTTACGCCGTTATTTTAGAGCACTTGCAAGAATGAAATTAAATTTGCTTAAAAATCAGTTTGACTGTTTTCTTTAATTGTATTTATGTATTGCGTGGAGTGCTTTCATCAATATAGATTTCCAAATACGTTTTATAATGTTCGCCCATACTATTTCTGTACGACCTTAAAGTAAGAAATAAATAACGAAAATAAGTCAATTCCAGATCAAAGCAACTCGGCGTTTTGTTTATGCAATTAATTTTGATTGGATATTTTTACTTCAATATTTTCTGTAACAGTCGATATGCAATCTGCATGCACCGATGTTGGAAAACTCAAGTTTGTCAAAAGGAAAAACTGCAACGGTTTGTAATACAGGCCGGTACGTTGAAATAACGATGAGCTCTTACAAAATTCAAGAGAATTTAAAGTTTTTGTTAAGCAACTGACGCCAAATAATGGGGATTGCTAAGCTGACTTTATCAACTCAGAGGATACGTGTTTGGCAATGAAAGTATATGTTTAGTATTTTTATATGTAATCAATAAAGATTCTCAGGTTGATAAATGACTTCATATTATTGGAAAAATATTTTTAGTTCAGGCTTACATAAATGTTGATTAAAAATATTATTATAGAAAACCTAATTTCATCAAAGTCATTTTCCTCTAAGTCTTCTTTCGTCACACACACACACACACACATACTCACCCCCCCACACACACATATATATATATATATATATATGATTACTTCATTTAATCACATAAATTAATATAAAAAATATAATTTATGAGTAAATTTCCAGTGTTTACTTCAACATTGCTCAATACATAGGGAGAACTATATATATATATATATATATATATATATATATATATATATATATATATACATATATATATATATATATATATATATATATATATATACATATATATATATATATATATATATACTAGGGAAAGTACCCTACGTTGACTGGGTTCAAAAACTGCCTACAGAAAATGGACTCTGATTTATGAAAGTTTGATAGGTTATGAAAATGAAGGGTTGTAAAAAGACAGCTTCGAATTTGGGGCTATCGAAACCAAAGCAATATATATATATATATATATATATATATATATATATATATATATATATATATATATATATATACTAGGAAAAGTACCCGTCGTTGACTGGGTTCAAAAACTGCCTACAGAAAATGGACTCTGATTTATGAAAGTTTGATAGGTTATGAAAAGGAAGGGTTGTAAAAAGACAGCTTCGAATTTTGGGCTATCAAAACCAAAGCAAAATATGATGAAAGTAAAAATAAAATACATAAATAACATAATTTACTATACCATACCTGTGCAAACTGGAACACATATCACAATATTCTGTGAATCTTTATTAAAAAATGTTGTTAAACTTTGTGACATATTTCCATTCTATGGAGGTCAGGCGCGAACGAACACCCCATAATTTTATTATACCATATTTCTGCAAACTGAAACATAATTTTCAAAGTATATGTACGCAGATAGATATGAAAAGTCTTTATTCAAGTTTGTGCCATATTTCCATTCTATGGAGGCCAGACGCGAACGCAGACACCGCAAATTTATTATACCATCCCTATTTAAGTTAAAACATACTTATCAAACTATTATTATGCACATCTATATCAAAAACTCTTGTAAACGTTTTTTTTTTTAATTTTTAAATTTGTTACTTCCATACTATGTGGACGAGTCGCGTACGCAGACCCAACAATTTTAATGAACCACCGTTCTGCCAGATTAAAACATACCCATTCCTGTGTCTTGATATATTTTCTATCATTATATGTAATCAGCTTTTAAAAATAGTCAACCATATAGGATCCTATTCCTGACCAGACGCACCCACAAGTTCGGCTTTATATTATAGATATATATCAGTACTCGGAGTAAAAAGTAAAACTAGATGCATTTAATTTTATTTAAAAATATGTAATTTACTATTTTAATAGACTATGATAAACACTACGAAAGATACATCAGTAGATTAAGGAAAAATATAGTAAACGTAAAAAGACAATTTAAATGTTGACATTTTAATTTGTTTGCCTTCAATTTCCTTTGCTAATTTACTCATTTCTTAGTTTAAAAAATAAAAATTCTATGTTACACGTTGGGTTATCTTTTATTATATGTTTATACTGAAACTAATTTGCTATAACCACGTTGAAATATTCACAGTGCTTAACACACATATTGCCGATCACATTCCGAACTTGCATACTTTTTCTCTGTTGACATCCTAATCTTCATTTCAGAGTTGACTTTTTTTCATAAATAGTTTTTTTTTGTCTTCTAACAGCTATTTATTTATATTTTTAAAGTTGAGGCCATAAATATCTTGCGCATAATGACACTAGAAAACCATAAAAAACCAGTCACGTTCTTCTTTAAGGGAAATGTCATAAACATAAATATTAACGCAGAAATCTAAAAATACTGTCAAAATAAATAGACAAAATTGCAGCTTGAGTTGTTAAAAATGACATCAAAAATAATTTTAAACGGGGGAATATTATCTCAACACAAAATAATTTTATTCGAAAATGTAGCAAATATTTACAAATATAAATCAATCCAGGCTTAATCACAAACAAAGAACAATATGATAATTCTATGAAATTATATCATCAAAATACTATGAGATGTTACTAGTGATTCTGTTTATGTAAATATGAATAAGGAAGTTAATAAATTACTTATTGTATTAGCTAAATATGGTGACACGAAAGAGTCACTCATTGAACGCGAACACGGATACCATTCAAGAAATATATTTGTATTTACAACAATACACACTACATAGAGATAGAAAGAAGAGTTATAGTATTTAACACAAATATGGCGTAATACGAACACAAACCACGGGATTTACATCTCTCTATTAATTTATACCGTTCGGGAGGGTTTATATATTGTGCATGATGTAGTTTCCCAAACTACTACTTTAGTAGAATGCCATGTGATAGTAAAATTCAATTAAGATTCTGATCTAAAGATTACTATTTATTCTGATTATTTTTCGCATGCACACACAGAGATATTTCTATAAATACAACGTGCTGACTATTTGTAAACGGTTAATAAAATTAAAACAAATTTTTTTGAAGAGTATTTTTTTTTATATTTATATTGATTTGATGTCAGATTATTGTTGAATGTGTGTGTGTATAGAAACACAGGGCACTGTGATGCGTCTAGTGCAGCAGCGTTAGTGCTAAGTTTTTGCTTGCATGCTTTTCACTTTCACCCTCTGCCGCTGGCTAGCCTTTAGGTTAATAAGAAGCAGAAGGCGTAAGCCTTCTCTGCCAGTATAATTAGCCTCTCCAGTGTTAAGACCCCCGACATGCCTCCTCGTGGCCACACACGGATACCGGTGCCTTGCAGCACCAGGCTAAATGTAAGGGGATCTCGGAGCAGCAGGGGGCCCCAGAAGTGCTATGACATGGCTCACCAATCGTGTGGACACGCCCTGACACACCACCAACCCCTGCACCGCTGCCTTGCGTGTCCCTTGGCTGGGATAAGGTTAAGAGAAGGAAAACTCTGCCTTTAAAATATCCCAATAGCCAGACGGACTGGCTATGAGGCGGTTAGCAAACATATAAACTGTTTTCGTTTCCGGCTGTCCGTTGCAACCCCCTTTCCCTGATAGCGCACGTCACCCCTACAAGTGCCGCGAAGGAAGGTTTGTGAGCCACAGTGTGTGGGTTTCCTCCTGGCAAGTTGATGCCCACCCTAAACAAATGCATATGCCAATGGCTTTTCCTTCTTTCCTCTGGTTTGATTTTCTCTCTCTTTTCTCTCTCTCTCTCTCTCTTCTATGACTAGAGCAGCGGGGATGGGACAAGGGCGAAGGGAGCAGGTTTTGTTGAAACTCGGAGCTCCTAGTCTGAACCTGCACGCTGGCAGTGTGATGTCGCCCTCTCTTGTAACTGTGACTATCCGGAGGCTCTGTCCTGCGTCTACGACTGGGCAAACCTAATGAGGACAACCGCTGCCTCCCCTGAATAGGGAAGGCGCTAGAAAATGTGGGCTAAAAATCAGAAGTCACAACAGTGCCTGACTGGAAAGCCGCATTCAGTGGCACATCCTATTTTTCGGTCGAAACCAGAAAAATTCAAAAAACAAATCCACAAATCTAACCTTTGGTGCATGGAACGTGAAACCCCTGCTAGACCTCAATGATACGGACAGACCAGCACGACGAACTACTTTGGTCTCAATGGAACTCGCGGCTCTTAATGTGCACATTGTTGCACTTAGCGAGACCCGACTCTCAGAGGAAGGTAAACTAGAAGAAACGGGCTCAGGATACACCTTTTTTGGAAGGAAAGGGATAAAGATGGAAAAAGAATACACGGAGTTGGCTTTGCTATAAAGTCACATATCGTACATGATCAACAGCTGTAAATGAGAGACTTATATCTCTTAGAATCCCACTTCCTTCTGATAACTTCATTACTGTTATTTCGGCATATGCACCAACCCTAGACGCCGACAGTGAAGTGAAACAAAAATTCTTCCAACAGATTTGCAAGCTTATAAGTCCCACTACGTGACAAATTAATGCTGTTGGGCGACTTTAACGACAGAGTGGGAAAAAACATAAACTATGGAACTCTGTCATTGAGAAGCATGGACTTGGTAAATGCATCTCAAACGGCCGCCTGCTGTTAGGACTTTGCTAAAAATTTAAGCTATTCATTACCAACACTCAGTTCCAGCTCCCAAATAGATTTAAGACCACGTGGAAACATCCTCGATCTCAGCATTGGACCCTTGTAGACTATGTCATCGTCCGCCAGAAAGATAAAAAGGATATCCATATCACTAAATCGGCACTAAGTGTAGATGACTGTTGGACTGACCATAGTCTGATCATCACGCGTGCTAAATATACCACCATAAAGAAACCCAAATTTGAATTAAAACAGCAATCTCGGAAAAAATATAACATCTCAAAACTTAACAGAGGTAAAAACAAAATACCAAAACACCATCGAACAACTTCGTATAAACCCAACCAATTCTTGCAACCTGGAAGAAGAATGGTTGTCAATCAGTAAGATCATTAATGAATCAGCCAAAGTCACAGTTGGTTTAAAGAAAAAGAAAATCAAGACTGGTTTGATAAAAACTGTACTGAAATTCCTCAACCCATTCAAGAAAAGATAAACGCTCGCCATGCTCATGAACAAGACCCTCGAAGCCGGTATAAAACCAACATCTACAGAAACCGCAAAAAACAATGTCAATCAAAATTACGGGAACTAAAAAACAAATGGTGGCAACAGAAAGCTTTCGAATTTTAGGGTTTTGCAGAAGCTCGCGACCTTAAAAATTTCCATGCCGGTGTAAACCAAATTTTTGGCCCCATCAGATCCTCCATCGGAACAATCCTTGTAGCAGACAATGCCGCCATCCTCAACGATCCACAATCAATTCTGGATCGTTGGAAGGGGCATTTTGCCACTCTACTCAATAAAGAATCTTCTGCAGATGAGGACTTTCTCAAAATAGTCGCAGAGTACCCAGCGAAATTATGGATGAATGCACCACCATCATTTACGGAAATTCTAATTGCGATGGAGCAAATGAAAGTAAATAAATCCCCAGGGCCTGATAATATCTCCTTCGAACTTATCCACTGTGGTTAAAAGAATCTTACCTCATGCATCGTGCGGCTCGTGTTTGGAAAGAAAAAAAAAAGAGAAAATAAAAATGGCCTTCCCTGGTTTTTATGGACTGAGGATTACGTTATATAAAAAGAGGGGGGTATGCAAATGAGATGTGGTTGGGTCTCTCTATAAAAGACCGGTCTTCTTTCCTTTGGGTGTCAGTGTGGAAAGTGCAGAGAGAAGAGAACAGTTGGAGTTGGAGTTGAGTTCAAATTTAACGTCAAGCTATTTCGGCACAGTGACAAAAATGGATGACCGAGTAAGATTGAGCAGCGATACCCTGAGGCCATTTACGTGGTTGCGTGGCTTAACAAGCTGAAGTTGGAGGCAAGGCTGCAGAAGGTCGAGGATGTAGCCACGTTAATACTTATGTGCTCGAGCGGTCTATCTAGAAATGGGAGAGACGGATCAGGCCATTGCTGAGAGCTTCGAAAACCGGTTAAACACCGCATTTTCCGAGAGCGCGTTTGAGGCTTACAACAGGCTCAAAAGAGTCAACTGGACTGGGGAATCTATGCACATGTACGTGGCAGAGATAAGGCGACTAGCAGGATTGGCTGGATATGGGGGACGCAGCCTTGAGGAGACTGTAAAGCTTGCGCTTGTAACTGGTTTCCCTGATCGCATCTCCATGGAACTGCAACGACTTACTGATATTGAAACCATGGAGGTGGAGGAGATTCTAAGACATGCTAGAGTTTTGGCGAAACAGCCCGGTGAGCTGGGGGCGGTCGCGGCTGCTGTGGCAAGCAGAAAGGAGCGACCAGAGATGAAGCAAGGCCGTGGATTTACCGTAAATGCTTTCGATGTCAAGGACCACACCTGATGAGAGACTGTAGGGAGCGACGGCCAGACATTATCTGTTTTCGGTGTGGCCAAGTAGGGCACATAAGCAGGAATTGCCCTTCGCTTCTGCGTCAGTAGTCATCCCTTTTATACTGAGAAGGTGTATGAGAGTTTGTTGCCACAGTTAATGATCTCCATCAATGGAAAGAGGGCTAGAGCTCTTGTTGATACTGGATGTACAACAACACTTATTACTACGAGCGTCGCCAACTCTTGGAATGGAACCAGCAACGTTAGAGCGGTGGATGGAAGAGAAGTTGAATGCTGTGGAGAGGCCGATGCGGAGATTGTAGTAAGGAATATGCCATTGCGGCTGAGAGTGATCGTGCTGAATAGACTGGTTGCAGGAATTGATGTGGTGCTCGGCCTGGACGCGATAGACCGAATGGGCAGAGCTACTATTCCTAAAGGCCAGGTGCAGTTTGGCAATCAGAGTGCACCGGGAATAACAGGAAGTGTAACCAGAAGTGATACCAACCAACCGTCGAATCCCGACCGTGTCTGATTGAGAATGATGACTTTCGAGCCAGCTTCGATGGCGACATATGGATGGTAGAATGGCGATGGACCGCGGAGCCACCTGTATTGATGAATCGGGTCAGCTGCTACAAAAGCACACTGAAAGGAGCTGTGGAGCCGCAGTTTGAAAAAGAAATTGAGAGATGAATAGATGAAGGAATATTAATGCCGTGGTCAGGGAAAGCTGAAGGAATTTTGCCACTCATGGCTGTGGCCCAACCTATTAAGAAGAAAGTTAGGCCAGTATTGGATTTCCGTGAGCTGAACAAGTTTGTCGCTTGTCACACAAAGGACGGAATCGACGTGTGTGAAGAAGTCGTAAGGAAATGGAGGAGGATGAAGCAGGCAACTAAAATGGTGGTCCGGAAGTCAGCCTACCTCCAACTTCATGTGGATGAGAAATTGTGGAAATATCAATTGGTAGAGTACAAAGGTCAAGTTTATTGCCTGGCCAGATTAGGATTTGGTCTGAACTCCGCACCTAAGATAATGACGGCAGTTCTTAAGACAGTGTTGGCCAAATAGGATGCAGTGAAGAGAGGCACATGCACTTACATCGACGATGTACTAGTGGACGAAACAGAGGTGACTGCGGAAAGGGTGAGAGAGCATATCAAAGCATATGGACTGACGACAAAATCACCTGAGTCACTGGAAAACGGAATGGGTTTGGGATTTCGACTACAGAACAATAAGGCAGGAAAATTGATGTTTGGGCGAGGAAATGAGATCTCTAAAGCCAAGGTTAACTGAAAGCTGGTTGGCCACTACCCAATAGCTGGATGGCTGCGAACTGCGTGCAGTTTTATTAAAAGGCAGACTGGGACAGACAGTTGGGAAGATGCAGTTGACCAAAAATTGCTTCTCATGATACAAGAAGTCATTGCAGAAGTGAACAAAATGGACCCTGTGAGAGGAGAATGGCATGTAAAGGAGGGCCATGAAGGGGTGCTATTAACTGATGCTAGCAATGTAGCATTAGCGGTATTATTGGAACTAGAAGTGGCTGTTGAAGATGCTGCTTGGCTACGCAAAAAGGATGATAGCGCCCATATCAATGTTGCGGAAGTCGATGCTGTGATGAAAGGCATCGATCTGGCTCTAAAATAGGGGCTACAGGTAGTGAACGTTAAAACAGACTCTGCAACAGTGGTGTCGTGGAGTACTTCGGAGCTGTCTGGTGATAAGCGGATCAAAACAAAAGGAGCAGCGGAGATTCTTATCAAGCGTAGACCTGGAACGCTGGGAGACTTGGTTCGAGAATTTGAACTAAAGGTAACTATTACTTTAGTTCCGTCACAAAACATAAAGCAGATGGGCTGGCAAGAGTCAAGAAAGCCTGGATACACAAGAAAAGAGACGGGGCTACAACATGTTGTGCAGTAGGGAATTTAAAAGACCTGCATAACATGCATCATTTTGGAAAGGAACGGACCCTTTACATGGCAAGAAAAGTAAACCCGCACGTCACAATGCAAGACGTCCAAAAAGCGGTGGAACAATGTAGTAAATGCCAATCAATCTACCCTGCACCAGCTAGACATGAAAAAGGGGAAATGCATGTTGAAGAGAATTGGCGGAGGTTGGCCATTGACATCACACATTATCAACATGAACCGCATGTAACTATGATTGATTGTGGGCCTGGGAGAGTAGCGATATGGCGGAAAATCAAGAATGAAACAACAGAAGGGGTAAAGAGAGTTGTCGAGGAGGTTTTTATGGAGAGGGGACCAGTAGAAGAGGTGTTGGTGGATAATGGTACGTCTTTCCGCTCGGAAGTTTTTAGAGACTTATGTGCGAAGTGGAATGTGGAGCTATATTTTAGAGCTGCATACCGTCCAAGTTGAAATGGAATTATAGAGAGGCAGCACCACCGAACAATAAAGGCTGTGGCATCAAGGAGCCAGATTTCGCCCCAAGAAGCAGTTTTCGGTACAATATGACGCCGAAGCCTAGTCAAGACGAAAATTCAGTGCCGCAGCGGTCTGTGTTCTTTTATGAATGGCGACATCCATTAGCTGTAACACAGAGAGAAGAACAGGCCTGCGTGGACATCGCAGTTTGTGAAGACGTGTGGGTCAAACCACCCAATTCTCGTTGCACGACTCGCTAGGGAAAAATACAGTGACTGACGTACTCTCCAAAAACAAGGTAGCGATTGACGGAATGCCTCGTCACATTTTAGATATACGGAGAATATCCTTGCCATCAGAGGAAGAGGAGGTTTATGCTGATGTTGAAGTGTCTGAAGAAGAGCCTCTTTGACGATCGCACCGTGAACGACGACGCCCAGCGTGGATGGCGGACTATGATACAAATTATTGACCTTAAAAATCAAGGGGGGGTGTGGTTAAAAGTAAAGAACCTTACCTCATGCATCGTGCGGCTCGTGTTAGGAAAGAAAAAAAAAGATAAAATAAAAATGGCCTTCCCATGGTGTTTATGGACTGAGGATTACGTGATGTGAGGAGACGGGGGAGGGGTATGCTTATGAAATGTGGTTGGGTCTCTCTATAAAAGAGCGGTCTTCTTTCCTTTGGGTGTCAGTGTGGAAAGTGCAGAGAGAAGAGAACAGTTGGCTTTGGATTTGGAGTTGGAGTTGAGTTCAAATTTAACGTCATCAACAATGTTGGGAAACATCTGAAAACAAGACTATTCACTCTCATTCTTAAGATGTGGGAAGAACGTCAAGTAACAAAGGATCTGAAAGACGCAGTAATAGTAACCATCTTCAAAAAGGGTGACCGAAAATCATGTTGCAATTACCGGGGGATTGCCGTTTTGTCCATAATGGAAAAAATCTTTGCCCGCATACTACTGAATCGCTTGCTGCAAGTCACGGAATCCGTCCTCCAGAATATCAGTGCGGCTTCCGTGCCTCTCGAGGAACAATAGATATGATTTTCTGTGCGACACAGCTGCAGGAGAAAAGTAGGTAACAACAGAAACTCCTCTACCTTGTATTTTAGAACGTGCAAAAAGCATTAGATAGCGTTCCAAGAGATGCAATATGGAAAGTTATCAAGTGATTTGGTTGCCCAATCAACTTTGTAGAACGCATCCAGGCACTGCATGAAGGCATGTCAGGATATGCATCGCACCAAGGCAAGCAAACAAAAAAGTTTCACGTTACCTGTGGACTAAAACAAGGTTGTGTTCTTGCACCTACCCTCTTTTCCTTATATCTTGCTGCAATGCTGCAAACCCTTCCCCCAAATAACCCGGGGGTGGACATTAGGTACCGTTATGATGGGGGATCTTTCAAGCCTGCTAGACTAAAATCTCAAAGCCTTGTGGAATTCCAACACATCACAGAGCTTCAATATGCAGATGACAACATGATCCATAGCCATTCCAAGGAAGACATCCAGAGATCCGTAAACAACTTCACGGCAGTCTACCATCGCTTCAGACTCTCTGTTAATATTGGTACGACATAAGTGTAAGAACAACCAGTACCCAATACCATCTTACAGGACGTAAGCATTAATATAAATGGCACTCCTCTTGAGCAAGTAGATCACTTTCCATATCTCGGTAGCATAATATCAGAAAACTGCTCAAATGAGAATGAAATAGAAAGCCGAATTGGCCTCGCCTATGGAGCTTTCGGTAAACTGACGAAGCGCGTCTTCAATAATAAACATCTTTCAATAAAAACTAAACTCATGGTTTACCACCCAATTGTTATACCTACGCTTCTGTATGGGTGTGAGACCTTGACTATATACCAAAGTGATCTCATTAAACTCGAAAAATTCCACCAAGAAAACTTTCGAGCTATACTGAACATAAAAATTGTATGACTATCTAACCAACGCAAGCGTTCTTGAGAGAGCAAACAGCTGCAGTATTGAGGCCACCACAATGAGGCACAGCCTCTATTGGTTGGAGCCTATCCAGAGAATGGATGAAAACATACTCCCTCGACAAACCCTGTACTCGAAGCTAGCCACAGGAAAAAGACCTATCGGCCGCCCTCTACTGCGATATAAGGACCAACTCAAATCCACCCTAAAAGACACTGGATTTGATCTTTACATCAATATAATACACTAGTATAAGATGTAAGGAGAAAACGTATGGTTAAATAGATCATCCACGTTGGTAAGTAGAACAGATCCTCTACAATAATAAAGGTACCGTTATTGTCAATATTATAATTTTAATTTAGATTGTATAGAGATCATATGGCAGGGTGTTCAGAAAAATTACTAAAATCTGAGACTTGATAGACTTATGATTAATTTACGTTTCAGACAGGCATAAAAACACACATATATATGTGTGTATGTATATATTTATATGTCTATGTATATATATATATATATAAATATGTATATATATAAATATATATGTATATATATATATATATATACATACATTATTTAATGTGTCTATATATAACATTGTTTCTATTTTCAGTATTTACTTTTATAAAACTAAATGCTTCAGGAGAGCTAGTAAGTAGATTTGGAAAATAAGTGTGTTTACTGATACATATGTTAATATCCGGCGATTAATTTTCATGAGAATTAGTCCCGTTATTGCAATATTGCATTGTCATACTTTTTTCAGCAACTACTCATTCTCTATATAGGACTCTTTCTCTTGTCTCTCTCTGAACGCACACAGATATATATATATATATGTGTGTGTGTGTGTGTGTGTGTGTGTGTGTGTAGTACAATTCAATTACTCTGTACATAAATGATAACTGTATTTATATATTTCTTATTTGTTTTTACATATAAAAGAAATTGTAAAATATGATTGCAGAATTTTTTTCATGTAAAATTTCCGATTTTAACAAAAAGTAAAAATAAATTCGCCAACACATTTCCATTAGTAGATAAAAATAATGTTTATTGGAATAGCTTGGAAAATATAATAGGTCGATTAATGATACTTTAATGATTAAAGAGGCTAAAAAAAGATGAAGTTTTAACATCGAAAATAAAAACAATTTCAAAATGCTATTCATTTCTTTGTAAGTATTTCATTTAATCATATTTTGACTAAAGTGTGTCAAATTATAGAAAAATATCAGCTCATAATATATGTGAATTTTACTAATTTCTTAGTCGGTAGCGAAAACAATTGCTAGTTTAATATAAGATACGTATACACGACCATGTGTAGTGAATATTAACCATACTGTTGCTTATAAACTCCACACTCCTAAATACGACATAATAAAAATTAATATATTTTTCTACTTGTTTTACTTTTATTCACATATTTGCACTAGAACAACAGGAGTTACTACTGAAAACGATGCAAAAGTTTAGTAGCGAGATATCTGCTCGCATTAAAGACACATTTCTGGGTGTTACTGTAGTCTGAAAAAAAGTAAATTGTAAGAGCAGTTTAAGGTTTTGAAGAAAACGAGTACGTTATAACGCTTTTCGATATCTAAAGGTGAAACGTTGCTGCTTTTCGTGTTCGTCGGGAGTACATATAAAGAAAAGGTACAAGTGATACGATTTCCGCCGATTACATTTTATAAAAGTACATGTGAAACAGATACAGCGTTAAAAGTTGATTGATCACCTGTTAGATTGGATACTCTTTCACATACCTTTCTTAGAGGGCATGACTCATTCAGAAACGGCATACGAAGGAGTCGCTAATCTATTACGCATAAACGTTTACATTATATATCATGCATTTCATGGTGATGCTAGAAAATACTTTTTGGTACTGTAAAGAGTACAGGATGGAAAGATAATATTTTCACACTAACGGAAACAACGCTACAGCTATATTTTAAAACGTTCATAAAAACAAATCAGGTAAAATTATTATATAGTAGAGCTGATATTTATTCAATGTAGCCACTTTCAGCCTCAATCAGCACCTCGAAACGGGTTCGGAACTGGGAACATGCTTTTGCACCAAGCACCGGCAGGAACTCGGCTAATACCCAGCGGATGGCGGCGATTAAGCTGGTTTAGGTGTTATGGGAGGTCATGTTGGTGATGTTCTTTATATATGACCAAACGAGGTAGTCCAGCCGGTTCAGGCCATGTGAAGAGGGCGCCAGTGACAGAAAAAGTACAAACGCGTAGCAATTCTTCTGAAGCCAACCCTGAGTCTATTTGGGATTGTGGGCGAGCGCCGAGTCATACTGCAACACTCAGTAGCCACCTGATTGTTTATGATCTTGCCGGGAAGATTTTTTTCCTGTAACGTGTATATCTTATTACGTGTCTCTCTTTTTTGTATCTTTATATGTGATCGTGATATATCTATTGTTTGTGGATATATATATACGCGATAAAGTTCACCATACATTTTTTTATTTTACTTTTCTCTCAGTTCATCATGCTATATGTGATTAGCCTTCGGGCTCTCATAGCCTTTTTTTCATAAGGATTCTCGTATTCTCTCCAACGTCTACATTGTTTACTTATTGTGTTCAGATTTATTCCTCTGCTCAAAACCGGTACATGCGGCCTGCTTTAAAAGCACACAATATCAAAGGTTCCCATCTGTATTTTTCGAATTAGGGGCACCCCTAGTGCTTATCATCTCCCTACCAAGTTACTCTTCTTGGGAAAAAATTTATGGGCATCATGAAAAAAAAACAAAAAAAAAACAATTCTCAAAATATATTTTTCTTTCGCTTTATCACATCTGAAAACTCTCTAAATACACATTTACGTAATTTGTTATTTGTGTCCCACCCCTAAAATTCTTACTGACTTCTAAGCCAACCATTCGTCTTAATTAATCTTCTTTTCTCCTAGATCATTTCTATTCTAATGTATATACCTAATAATGACTTGTAATTCCTGTCGCAAAAAACATAACATTTACATACATTTAAGACATTTTACAATATGAAACCATTTTCAAGAAAAAAATACGTTACATTATACATTTAAACTATGATTTTAACAAACAGTTGAAACTTTTCTCAAGAAAAGAAAGATTTTTTTCTTTTCTGTAACGCAAAGTCCATTAACACAAAAACAATAAATTGTCCCTTTTTCAAAAACAAAACAATTAACCACATTAAAAGCTGGAAAGTTCAACAGTTTCACATTTCTGCATCCTTCTTTTTGACAATAGCGTATTTTATTCTATTTTATAATAACACAAGATTTTAAACGTACCTTCGACTTTGACACAAAATTATTACAAATGGTTGACAGCTTGAACTTTAAACGAAATCTGCTTTGCCCCGAATTTACAATAACATTACTGACAAAAATTTATTTTGTTGCGTGTATGTGTACATACATACATATATATATATATATATATATATATATATATATATATATATATATATATATATATATTACGGTTTTCTTTTGTGGCATATCGGCCTTTTTTTAATTTTTTCTTGTATACTTTGTTCTATTGTGTGTATGTGTGTTCATTTTTTCTTCTTTAATACTGCGTATGTGTGAGTGCTTCTCTTTTTTTCTTCCTAATTTTTTAAAATTTGATTTTGTATTTGTTTTCGCGTTCAGTGATCATCTAGTTGTAATTGGACCCTTACGTCGTGTATCGTGGTAACGCCACTTTCTTTTTTCAAACCCACCCTTGCATGAGTGGACGCGTCACGTTCACCAAATATTTATATATTATGTAATGAGTTTTATTATTTGACGAAAGGTACTGAATATTCGTATATGTTTCGTTGTTCTTATTTAGTGTTCTTGTTTAGGTGACGATTTATATAGTTGTTGTTGTTCATGCTGTATATATATATATATATATATATATGTGTGTGTGTGTGTGTGTGTGTGTGTGTGTGTGTTTGTGTCTAATTTTCCATAAAAGGCAAAAAATGTTTCTGTTTAGGTATGTTGGCAGCTGCGTTTGCTTATAGATATACTTAATTATTGTAGCACACCACTCTCCCCAATGGTTCACTTCGACTTGCGCAAATGTCATTGCTCAAAGGCAGCATGCATGCCGCAGATTTAACCAACATAAGTTCAGTAAAACAAACAGAAGTACATAGAAGCTAGAAAAAAACATTAAGAAAGAAATAACGACAGCCAAGAGATAATTTACTGAAACCACTAAAAACGCACCGAAGCACAAAAATTAGGAAATCGTGACTTCTGGAAAATCTACAACAGTGTAGTAAATAATGGGCAACCGAAAAAGCTGATATGCTTGCCAGCTTGTTTGCCTCGAACTCCACACTGGACCCTTCCAACCACCCCTTGCCTGACTTTCCTTTGCGGACAGACGCCACGCTAGACGAACTAAAAATCACCCCTGCTCAGGTGCATGCTATCATAAAAAAATCTTGACACTTCAAAAGCATGTGGACCTGGTCTCATCCTAGCTGTGCTACTAAAAAAGTGCCCAGCCGAAGTAGCTCCAGTTCTCTCTAAACTCTTCAACAAATGCCTTAATGAATCATGCTTTCCGGGCTGTTGGAAAACTGCTTCTGTTGTACCAATATTCAAGAATTCTGGCGAAAGAAGTGACCCATCAAATTATCGCCCCATTAGCCTCCTTCCACTTTTCGCCAAAATATTTGAGACCATAATTAACCATGCTTTAGTCCGGCAACTTACAGATTCTAAACTTCTGACTGACAAACAATATGGATTTAGACAAGCCCGTTTCACAGGTGACATCCTCACTGTAATCTCTGAACGTCTATACCATTCACTGGACAAAGCGGGGGAGGGCAGAGCGGTAGGTCTAGATATATCTAAAGCTTTTGACAGGGTATGGCACAAGGGTCTCCTCATGAAAATGAAAGCATACGGTATCACTCGTATAATACTTAACATAATTAAATCCTTCTTAGATAAGAGAAAAATCCAGGTTGTCCTCGACGGTCGAACATCTAAACAGTGTGATATAAATGCGAGAGTGCCTCAGGGGTTTATTCTTGGGCTTCTTGTTCCTGATATTTATTTATGACATCCCCGACAAAACTGCCTCAAGAGATGGGTATATATGCTGATGACAGTACACTCTATAACAGACATGACAGGAAAACAAATGAAGACATATCTAAAGAAATGGCATAAACACAAGAGGATGACCTTCAATTTGTAGTGGAATGGGGACATAAATGGATGGTCACATTCAATGCTGTCAAGACTAAACTGGTTTCCTTCAATAACTACAAGAAACCTTATCTGCCACCAATAGCAATGGCCAGTAACTCCCTCTCTGAGAGTACATCTTTCAAACTGCTTGGCCTAACGTTCACAGGAAACATGAGCTGGAACAATTATATTGAAAACATTGCCAGGGCCGCTGCGAAAACTACTGACACCTGAAAGTATCCTGTATCTCTATAAGGCTACCATTCACCCATGTATGGAGTATTGTTGTCACAACTGGGCTGGTGCGTCTACTACTAATCTCTCGCTCCTAGACAAGGTTAAAAAAAGTGTCGCCAATCTGATAGGCCCTTAACTGACATCTAAGCTTCAGCCTCTGTCGTATCGACGAAATGTTGGACCCCTCTGCTTGTGCTACAAGTATTTTAATGGTGAATGCTTTGAAGAACTGCAGACACTTGTGCCCCCACGACGCAGACACCCTCGACAAACCCGACAGGCAGCTAAATCCCACCCCCACACAGTAGAGACCCAGTAGTTTCTTCCTCAGAACCGCTAGACTCTGGAATTCCATTCCAGGATCCTGCTTCCCTAACTGTACTGACATGCAGAAGTTCAAGTGCAACGTGAACCGACATCTTGCTGCCCAAATCCCTACATAGTGCTCCAGTAGTTGCTGACCCTGATAGTAGCCCCCTACACCAAATTGGCAGTGTGCGTTTTTTGGGGTGAAAATATAATAAAAAAATATCCAGTTCGGATTATAATGAATCATAAATGTATTATGTAATGAGTGTTATTATTAGCTGAAAGGTACTAAATATTCGTATATGTTTCGTTGTTCTTATTTACTGTTCTTTTTTAGACGACGACTTATATATTTGTTGTTGTTCATGTTGTGTGCTGTGACAGCTAGCATATTGGTGACATTAACAGGTACATGGAAAGAAAGAGGCAGTTATACAGTTTTATAAACACAAAGTTCATATTAATACACTTTGAGAGGCGATTTGATATATAGATAGACAGACCGAGAGATTGGCATTTATGCTTTTGACAGTTCTGTATGTAACGGGAGTGTTTATATAGCATTCATAGTTTGACATATATACTTTCTAACACATATTTTTTAGATGATGATTTTATCAAAGGTTCTTATAGCATAAATGGACAATACAAAGACGCATGCTATGAAAAAATGATGATCATTTATTTCTTCCATATGACCGGTCAATGGCTTTGCATCCAGGAATTCAAAGTTTCTTTACATATTCTTTTAACACCATCTCGCTTCCAGACGGTGCCAAGATTCGGTCTGAACCTTTCTGCTTCCCTGGTCGGACTGATCTGTCTCCTCGACTCTCCTAAATAACTTCGAACTCTTTCCTATATTGAGAAATCACTTATGTCTACTCAATGTGACTATACATCATGCCTCATCAACATGCGCGATTTGCACGGTTTTTAAACCGTTTCTGACGACCAGGAAATTCCCTATTCTACTTATGGTTTTACAAAGGAATTTAACCTACTTCTCTAGTCCTATAGCCCATATTTTATTATGAATTATTTCTAACAATGTGAATAGTTTCCAGCCAAATTTTTATTTATTAAATATTTTAACAGAATCACACAATTTACTGGACATTCCATTTAAAACTTATTGTTCTTTAAAACTTATCTACAGGGTTCGATTCACGTTTTATCTGATTTTATTTTTAATTTAACTAATTCTCTTATTTTTACTTACATCAAAAGGGGGCAAGCCTTTTCATGTAGCACCAGAACAAATCCGTAAAATTTCCTTACCCACCCCTCTCTCTCTCTCTCGCGATAGTGGAACTAACTATTTTCCTACATCCACACCAAAGCGTAGAGTAGAAAACTATGGTTAACCTACATATATACTTATAAGGTATCTAGTGAGACAAGTCCTCTCGTCAGGCATCAACTCTAATTTTTTTTACATCGTAGTCACCATTTATCAAGGCCCGGAAGCCACTGCGGATAAGTACAGCAATCAATGGGATAATATCGTAGTAATCGTTAGTAATATTTATACTTATTAGACTATCACTGTCGTCTTGGATAAACTATACTTATTAACGTGTCTCATACACCAACTTTTTATTTATTATTTTATTTAATACACCACTTCACTTCTCACCACCTGAGTAGTAGAACTAATATCAATTATTTTTCCCTTATAATCGTACTCAACATATCAGAAAAATAATCTCTAGTCCATAGGATTAGGCAGTTGTAATTTGCCAACATGCGCAAAACGGACACTGTTCGCAGTTTTTCACCATGTGGGGATTCTACTTCTTTAAGTTTCAGCGAATTTCCCAGCACCTATCTGTGGCCTAAGAAAACGACGAAATATAAAAACAACCATGCGAATCACTTCGGAAATAATATAATTAGATCATGGACCGTACGTGACCTCAACCTATCAATCTTATCCCATGTTGACCATTGCATCTCAATTCGTAATTCCGTTTTCTTTTATAATTATCTATAATAATTCTTATGTTTTTCTCTCGATTTACTTAAAATTAATTTCACCAATTTAGAGTGCGATCGGCCTCTCAAGGCAACTTTTATAACAAATAATAGTAATACCGTATATGACAATGAATAATCACTTTACGCTTTTTATACATAATTTTCTATGTTTTGTAAATCAAAAATACGAAAGCAACAAAGGTTACAAACAATTATATACATACACATTTTTTGCAATACAAATTACATCAACAAAACACAAAATACAAACAACAAGAATCGATTTTCAACCATTGTCCAACACAAACATGGTGTTAGCAGTAAATTGTAACCTGCAAAAAACCCCAAACAAACACAAAAACAACAACAACAAAAATAGCAGCACAAGTACACTTTACAAGTTCTCTTCAAAAAACGTTCAACTGGAAAAATAACATCATTTTCTTTTTTCTTTCTTACGTGCAGCAATTCCACAACAAACAATTAAAAAACAACGCATGGGCCTCCTTGCCTTTTTCTCACTCGTGTCGCCCCTTCAGAAGCTAAATCTGTTTTTCATAATTTTGAGGAAAGGTTGTGAAAATACTGAATTCTAGTCGTAGCCGATGAAAAACAGAGAATTATCCGAGGTCTTGGGAAATTGCGGCAAACCTTCAAAAGAGGAAAGAACCGTGATAGACATAACTTGTCTAGTTGGATGGCATTGGTCAGGCTAAGATATCTAAAGTGGTCTGATATCGGATCAATCAACATAAAAATGTTGAAAAGTGCAGCTCAGTTAACAAAGATGACACAAAAAACACATTTGCAATTAAACAACCAATGCAACATTTTGCATATTTTAAGGGACACACCACTAATGGCACTCGTCTACAGCAGTATCGTAGTATCAGACACTTGCACGCTAGATATCTGGTTCCATGATTAAAAGTGGAGATAATCATTGCACCATCGTTGCGTTGGTACTGAATTTAAATTAAATATATAAACACTTTTTTCCGAAGTGGAAATACAGCTTATATAAGATATTTATTTATATTCCTAAAAGAGTAAATACCTCTTAGATTGGCGACATTTTCTTTACATTTACCATTTGACTCATATGTTCAGCAATTATAAAACTAATGAACTATGTGTTGTCGAGTAATTTAAAGTTTAATTAACACAAAATGTATCTGCTAATCGTTATATTAGCTGAAAAGTTTCAATTCATAAGGTATATTATGTTTACAATGGTTCTCGTGGCTTGATATCTTATAAAATAAACAAAAAGCAATAGTTTCGGAATCTCCATTGTATTTTGGAATAATTATCAACACTTACAAGAGTAAAACCGTAGGATGATATAGGCTAATGTGATTGTTAATTTTACGCTGAACAGATCGATGAGAAGGCTGAACGCAATTAGCTAAAGTGCAGGATGGAGTATTAGAATGACATACTGACACGTACTTGGTTGAGTTGAACAATATAGCGTGTAGGCTGCAGAGAAACCAGTGGCATAGCATCGTTTTCTAATCAGGAAAATTCCATAGGATGTTGCGGAAGTTCTATTATGAGTAAGATATAAACAGATCTTGCGAATACTTGTTGTAAGATTAGTTCTTGATGTGAATGATTTCAATTCAAATAACTATGGAGTAGTGGAATGTAAGTCACATCTATTCTGTAACAAAGAAGTTTGTGGTTAGAAGTTATCATTTCGTATTAAATTGCGAAATCGCTTATGCATTATATCAAGCCGCTAAATGGGAAGCTGGCCACAATGCCTTCTTTATTTTACCGTAATATTACATTTTAAAACATATTTGGAACTTAAATATGTAGAGTATAATACTTCGGATAATATACTTTTTATATTGTTTAATGAACGAATAATATTAGCAGCAACTGTAGCAACATATTTATTGCAATACTTTGATCGAAGCCGTGAAAAAACTACGTAATGGAACGTTAGAAATATTATCCTCCATAGAAACGTCAAAATCAACAATATCTTGATCTTTAGTGCTATTTTAAAAAGTTTTATGCTGTCTGCAGATATATCGAAGTTACAACCACTCTTATAGACATATTAAAGAAAAAAACGGATTAGATAATTGGTTGCGATTAATTTTTGGGATATATTGTAATTTGTATGCACATCGATTAAATCTTCATACCACCAAATATATTGTCATAGCAAGGAAGACCCCGCTAATAGGTTGTGCCATCATATGAAATAATATATCTAACAAGTTATCAGTTGACATTGCAGGACGAAATTCATCTTGTTTGTAATTAAGTCGATTGTTTGTTTATATGGTCGGCAATTTGACACAAACTCGAACAACTAGTTATTTACACAGAGGACCTAATATATTTGTAGTGAGTTACAGAAGACCGTACTTCTGCCAACATATAAATGCATGGGAGAAGGACAACATTTTCTCTGATGATTAGTTTTAGGCAATAATAAAGCAGATTCGAAAGGATAGGATATAGCTGGGTGTTGTGGAGACGCCCACTAATCAACATAGGCGGGTGAGTGAGATATATAAAGATATCAATCACCAATACCGGGGGATTCGGCAACGACAGCCATATAGGCAAGACACCTATGCTGCCTCCAGTAAGACATGCAACACGCCACCTGACGGAATATCTCCAACTGAAGTATATCTGAAGACATGTAAATATGAATATAACTTTTCTTCCTAATATATTATTGTATACCTTTACTTTCCGTGGCCTTGTTCATTATTTGTGCAGACATAACACTGAGCCTACAGATTTCTAAGAACAATCTATTGTTCTAAGAATCAGTTACCCCGTTTACTTAACATTCTTAATGTGTTGAGAATATAGTTATATCTATATATGATTGCGATAGTATGTGCGTGTTTTGTGTGTCACGCTCACATCTGGGCTGTTTAATTGTTAACTACTTCCATTTTTTGTCATAAATAATTTTTCAAAGAATTCTTCATAAATGTTTGTTTCGCTTTCGATTATAGCTGATGGTACTTAAATCATCTTATTTAATAGATAAATTTATGAAGCATTCTTCATAAGTTTTTGTTTCGGTATCGATTATGGCTGGAGAAACTCAAGTAACACACACACACACACACATATATATATATATACATACATATATATATATATATATATATATATATATATATATATATATATATATATATATATGGTGGATGGTTTTTGACCTGATGAAGTGATTTTCCCTGCTAGGGGGTCATTGAAACACGTTTGCTAATGTGTAGCCAATAGCTCTCCAACAATCAATAGATTGCTTTTATTTCATGCATTGAGCACTCTTTGGAATGACATATTGTGTTGTTGTTATGAGTTACTGAAAAACTCTACCAACAGTATAATAATATATATATATATATATAATTTAAAGGGGATTAGAACACAATCTAAAGAACAATGTATTTTAATGTGATAGTAAAATCACTAACGCAATTAAAATGCAAGAAAACACAGTGCTCGTTGTATTACAGATATATAATAAGCACAATAAGCATATATATCCTAGAGCTATTTTAATATTTAGTAAGGTGATTGATAATTTATAATTAAAATTAAAAAAAATTATAAGATATATCTGCCTTACTTTTAAAAATGTTAGGTTTATTTTTGGTGTCTTTATAAAAAAAAAACACCAAATATTTTTGCTGATGAGGAGAATTTGTTTAAAAAATATATGCTAAAAGTATTATCGATGACTTAATGTCTATCTCAATAAAAAAACATCGTTTCCGAAACGATCGTACACTTTATTAACTTTGTTGTGTTCCTTCTTGTGAAACCAATTTTTAATTTTTAATTTTAATTATAAATTATCAATCATCTTACTATATATATATATATATATATATATATACATATATATATATATATATATATATATATAGTTATACATATTGCTGAGGGTTTAGTTTTGTTTTGATTCAAGCTAATTCACCCAAGTCATATAGATATATGTTGTTTTTTATTTTGAAATTTCAAATTCATAATATATAAAAATCGATAGACCATAACTCTATAATAATATAAATTAAATCTGCAAGGATTAAAATATCATATTTAAGCGTGCTTTACAGCCGAGTTCTGCTGGTCGTTCGTGCTAGCTTTGATAAATACGTTTGTAGTTTTAACAAAAAAGCTACAATAATATCAGAACGTCTCCATTTACACTAAACATCTACAGAATGTCAACATCAATATATTACATATGAATGAGTCCCCTGTAGAATTCCTACAAGTCCAGCTAGTTAGTTATTACTACTGCACTGCTTTTAAGCGGCACAAACACTTGGCGAATTGAAGCAGACTTCATGGAAATATTGAATATACGGCCGGCTCCCACTCAGATATATAGCCTCGTAAGAGAATATGGCGACGTTAGGTTTTTTGTGGTTTTGCAAGTAGGTATGGACGGAATTTTACATAGAACTCCAACTATTTATAAATGGTCACCCATCTGATATTGTCTTTGGTCAACGTTGCTTAACTCTGTTGATACAATGAAAATAAGAACTATCAAAGAATGGGATTGTATGCTGAATTATTTGCAAAGCATCTCGCCTCATTACGCGCTAGAAGATTAATTCATATGTATTAATGATTATTGGGAAAGGGGCGGGTTTCTATTTCTCTTCAGTTTTGATAATAAAACCTGTACCGATTGAACATGAAACTCGCATTTTTCAGTTTCTTTTGCATCAATGCGTGGCCGCGTTGATAGCAGCATTTTTTTTTAAAAGAACATCGATTTTCTGAAAATAAATGTATAAAGTGGTTTCTGTGGGCTATACCAGTTGAACGCCCACATGTGTATGAAAGATTGTTGTTATTTATATTCGAGCAACCGCCATTAAGCAATTACATACACTGTAGCAACACTAATTATTGATTTCAGGAAATGGTATCGGAGAATCTTCATAGATAAAAGATCTGAAGCTGTCGCAATCAGCCCTTTAGTATCGATAAATTATGCTAGGCAAGCGACTTCGAGGTCATATTGTACATGGATCTCATGTTGATTTAGACGGCAGTGCGCTCGAAAAATCCAGTAGAAGATATAACAGTAGATGCTATAGTTATCATGGCAAGTTATCAGGAAAATCCTCGGAAAACTCGCGGAACGTTTATTAGCATAGGGTATGTGGGCCGCTTTATCAACAATCTCATTCAACTTATTTGCGCACAAAACTCCAATCAGTATATTTTGTAGGATTTTTAAAATGCATTAGCTATTATAATTTAGTTTTCTTTTATTGCATAGTGTTGGGGTCATCTTTAAGATGATGTGTATATATAGTATCATCATATCCCATAAACGATACTAAAATCTCCACTACTTAACATGCATTATCTTACATTCTAGGAAACACTGGAGAATCAATGAATGTGATATGATCACCTTACTCCCATGCAGCTATATGTCTTGACTTATGTTCGTGAATTCGAAGCACAACTCAATCTAATGCAATACACTTGTGTATATATCTATATATCTATAGAAGTGAACGTGTCTATGTGTCTGTCTGTGTGTCTGTCTGTGTGTCTGTCTGTGTGTCTGTGTACATTTCCCTACGCAATAACTCGGTCAATTTTTAGTCTACAGACTCGAAATTTGATATACAGGGTACTGAGATTTGGGAAAATCTTTGTGATCGGTTTTCGGCCAGAAATTTCGCTGTTAAGGCGTCAAAGTTCAACGATTTGACCTTTGAGCACTATACCAAACTCCTCCGACAATTTGAGGTATAAACACTTGAGATTTTAGGTATAGGTTTCTTGGACATGGATCTAACTTAATAACTTTACGTGAACCCAAAACAATAAATTGTAAGGGGGCATAATAGGGATAAAATTTTAATAAAATTAAACTTTTTTTTTATTTTGCTCAGCATATACATCTAAACACCTGGGAAACGCCGGCCACCCATGCTAGTAAACAATATAAGTCTTTTCTGAACGTGTTCAAATCATTTTGTGCTTCAGGTAAAGAAATATAAAAAAAATATAAAGTTTATGAATCGAAGGTGAACATGTTAACAGATTAAAATTAATGGAATAATTACGACAATAACTGATTATTTGTTGTATATATATATATATATATATATATATATATATATATATATATATATATATATATATATTATCTGTACAATGATTAATTTCCCGCAAATAAATAAGGATTTTCTATTAATTAAAGAAGTAAACTAGCTGATAAAGGAAAAACAACTGTTTTTTTATATAAGAGATTCGAAATATTTAAACAAAAAGTCTAACTGTTCAGCTATACAACAAGTTGTATTTTTCTATGATCAATTGGCATACACAATAAAACATTTGTTAGTAACCTATGTTGAAATGTATAATTTGAATATATCTGGATGTTCTGTACAAAGTTGTCCATAAAATATTAGGGTAGGCTCAATCTTGCATTATTACAGGCTGCTTTCTAACTTACAAGTGTCTGTCATTTAATAGATGCAGTTGTTTTATTTTTTTCAACATCCTGACGAGGGAAATTGTCATTACGTTTACACACACGATATAGACCGACCCAGTGTAATATTAGTCGTTATTCGAAGGTAGCATTCATTATAAACACATTAGTTTATGAAGCAATCTTGTTACAGACAGCTGGTGTAGTGATCTGATTACGTATAAGTTTAAAGGCGAAAACCAAATGTTGAAGAAACATTTACAACTGTAAATAGAGTGTTCCAAATTTAGTGCAGATGAATATAAGGGGCAAAAATATAATGAGATAATGTATGCGGAATATTGTATTGAAGTTCAACGGGAGAACAATTAGTAAATATGTAATCCAACGTTGGGAACTATAGTCTTCAAATAATGATGCTTTTAACCGTCGATATAAGAAGAGAAAAGAATATATTTCAGAAAATACAGTTACAAAACAGCGTAGAATGGCATATATAGTGTTATAAAAAGTGAAAGTTATTCAGAGGAAGACATTTACTATTGCATGTATTAAATAGTTATCTCGAAAGAAAAGCGATTACAACAAACATTATTCTTTAGTTTCCTCGTCGCCAGAGACATAGTAAATTATTATGTAAAAATGATTCGTCTCATGATATAAATAGATTAAGATTTTCAAACGATGAATTATTAGTGCCATACGTGCTGTGGTTTCCATGTTGTCAACACCTAATGAGAGGCGTAAAAACAATTTACCTTGGTATTGTTTTTATTCTAAACGGAACTGAAAGATTGAAAATGAGCGCAACGTGTAGTTAAAGAGTGGAATGTGTTTATGAATCATTCATTGTTTGTATGAGTGTAAATTAAATAGAAAACAAATTGAATTAAAATATGTGTGCATTGAATTGTTTAATGAAAGACAGTTGTGAGGTTTTGATATCTCCTGCTATTGAATCATGGAAAGGAATTCCAAACATGTTTTCTGATCGTGACTCAAATATAATCGAATCTATAGAAATTGCTCTTATTTCTATTCTTCTTAACTTCTTTTATAAATATGAATATAACAAACGTTTCTAGATAAATATCTACAACTCAGCAAAGGATAAAGTTGTATAAACAAATATTATCTTGTAAAAATATATCTATTCCTTATAAAAACAAAGTTTGTCGAATTTTGCAAAATACGAGTATGGCAAAAACGGTGAATTGGCGAAATAGTCATCTTTAAAGTGTTATACTATTTAAATATGTATATGAAAATAATGCCCCCTTTCATTTATCTATCATAATAAGAGGCGCCGTTAGTAATAGTTTATGTGTAATAGAGCCGCAAACATTGTGATTCTATTGTAGATTATCAGTTTCCACTATGTTGGTCGGGAATAAATTAAAAACATCGTTTACAAATGCGGTAATCCTAATCTACAACCTAAAAAACATTAAATTACTATTGGTTTGCTCTTTACTTTTGAATAAAAATGAAGACAACAAAAACTACATACATTCACATAATAATATTAGTTCTTCATGTACTGCGTAGAACATGGTTTTAACATGAATTCAACATAATAGAAACATTAATGTATTGGATAGGGAAGATTAATATCTTCAATAATACTTGTTGAAGTTCATTTAGACATCTTAACCTGATAAAATCGTATAAATCTCTGATGAATAATGCTTTAATATATGCATATAAATCTATACAAGATCATCACATACAATATAGTGCTGTTGGTAATACAGTTAAGAAAAATAGTAATGTAATTTGCTCTTTTGTATGCCAACTTATGAAGAGTAGAAATGTCAAAGCACAATGCACTTCGTTAAGGAATCTTCGTGTACGGTTAATTAAACACATTATTTAACACCAGTCATATAAAACCTATCGTTTATTGTGGATAAGACAGTGTGCGAAAAACTGATATCTCCGTCTCAAAATGTAATGAGATTTTTCCTTAAAAATTCTGTCAATAAACGCACTTAATATCTTCACAGAAAATAAGCCTTTCAATGGAACCGCTTTAAGACTTTCACATCTTGGTCAACTGATAATATAATGCAAAGGGAAGATAACTCTCAAGGAAATAATTCCCTTTCATATCTTCTCAATTCCACTCCATACAACTTGTTTGCTGACTTTATCTGCACAAATACTTAAGAGTCTTTACTGACGATCTCTGCCAATTCGGCTTTAACCCATCGCACGTTTCCTAGTCAGTAATTCATCGTATATTTCAACCCAATTCTTTTTACGTAGACAGTGTAATAAAATGCTGCATAAACGGCTGTAGTCTTTAGCAGCAAAAGAAAAGAGAAAAAAATGGAAAATGATCATCGTTAGCCTACAGCGAAGATTTAATGGAGGCAGCCATTTTGGACGATAAGAGCATTATGCTAATGGAAGTTTAGACGCTCAACCGATCGAGGAACGTAAAAGATAAGCGCAACGTGCAACTCTTAAGCAATTTAGAACTGACAAACTAGGGTTACAGGATTTGCAAAATAGCAATACGAGACATTCTGTTATTATTTATCGCCAAAATGACTTCGAATAATATTTCTTTATCATTCTACTCTCACACAATTTTATATATATATATACATGTGTGTGTGTGTGTGTGTGTGTGCGTGTGTGTTTATTAATATATATATATATGTGTGTGTGTAGTGTGGGTGTGTGTATTAATATATATATATATATATATATATATATATATATATATATATATATATATATATATATATACTAGTGCTATGCCCATCCGTGGACGTATATCAGACTATTAATTATAGTAAGACTTTTGAATTAATTTTTATTTTTAGCATGGGAGCAATAGTAAGTCACAATGATGTCACGTAAGATAAAAATAGAATTTTGTGCCCATGTAGCACATGGAAACACTCCGTTATTTCCAGTCTAGTTCGGCTTTGCAGTTCACTATATGTTATACGAGCGAAAATGAGAGTTAAAAGTGAAAACTAAAAGATACAGTAAACGGCGTTAGGTGAATAGTTAAAAAATACAGATCGATAAATAGTAGATTAAAAATATGGGTCGATTAAAGATTAAATTTATTATTTACTACAAAAAATTTAGAACACAAAACCTTGTGGCTAGAAACAACTCATCACCGTCTATAAAAAAACGTTGGAACAAGGCAATTTAGTGTATAAATCAAAATGCTCTATGGGAGAATGTAACTCCAAAATAATACATGCATTGGGCATACAACGACAACATTGTCCTGGCGATATATATATATATATTTAAACATTTGATAAAAGACATAACTGCCTTCTCTCCAATCTTAGAAAGGTCCTCGTTGACAACATAAAAATTATACAATATGAAAATAATATTACAAAATTATAAATTCTTGGACCGTCATATATTAGTCCTTGCGTAAAAGAGCAGAACACGAAATGTTTTAAATAATAATAATAATAATAATAGAAAAACAATAACAAAGACTTCGCTGGCGAGGACTACTATTGACCGTAACCAGCTATGCATTCCTTTTTTTCTCGTTATGTACTGAATATTTGTTAATGAAACCTGTATGAAATATTTTCCGTATAAAATTTTAAAGTTTTTCTATTCTGAAAGAAGTTAAAAAAATTAATCTAAAAAAGTTATTTTAAAGTTTTTGTTTAAAAAAATGCAGATTTTCTCATTATTCATACCTGTAGTACAAAGAGGGTTTTCAAAAATGAGATGTGGTGTAAGGAGAAATACAAACTGAAACAGAGAGTATATTCAGACATGTAAAAATTCAAAGAGGGGGTTACAAAAATGAGTGTGGTGTGAGTAGAAATACAAACTGAAAAAGGAGACTATTAAGACCTGTAATAATACGAAGAGGGGTTTACAAACATGAGTGGTGGTATGAGGAGAAATACAAACTTACATAGAGAGAAGGAGAGTTTTAAAATACAATCTTAAAAAGATAAGATACAAGTTAGAAAAGTATTTCATGCAAGGCATGAAAATTGTTAAACAAAATGTTTTTACTATAAATGTACGCCATTCAATTTGGGATTTATTTATCTTCAAAGTGCACTTTTATAATTTTTTGCAAAGTAAGGTATAAACATTTAATTTATATTGAATCAAAAAATTACCTTGGATTTATTTTATGTAATGTATATTTTGTTGCAATTTAAAAACACTATCTTTCATCTAGCAATTAATGATATAGATATAAACTTTTCAATGATCTTTTTAAAGAGCAACAGAATGTACATTACATAAAATAAATCATAGGTAATTGTTTGATTCAATTTAAATTAAATTTTTATACCATGCTTTGTGAAATTTATAAAAGTGCACTTTGAAAATAGATAAATTTCAAATTGAATCTTGTACCTTTATTTTTAAAGCCTATAGTAAACACATTTTGGTTAACAATTTGCATGCCTTGGATGTGTACAAATTTTATTTTCTTTTTTGTCCATTTACCTCCCCTTCTTTTTCCCGCTATGTGTGTCTTTCTACTCCCTCCACCCCCTTTCATTTCCCCCTCTAATCGGTGTATTTTCTTCTCTCTTTCTCCCCTTCTTTTCTTTCCCTCTCTCGGTGTATCTGGTGCTACTACTTCTTGCCGGGTCACGCGGTATTAGATTGGCTAAAACATTGAACGCGCCATTTTAAAAAGAGTGAAACCAGCAGTAGCTGGAGAAGAAACAACACAAGAGACTGGCAGGATACTAAAGGCACCAGAGTGAAACCATCAGAGCGGTGTTGCGACGAACTGGAAGAACCAGAGCGGTTTTGCAACCTTTTGATTACACCAGAACGGTGTTGCGACGTTTGAAATACAAGAAGAAAGTAATATTAAACATCGATATTATTAAACGTACCAAACAAATCCTGAACGGAATCGAAATCAGAAAAAAAAATATAAATTCAAGAAACAAGCAGAACAAAGTCTGTTTTACTTTCCCATGACAACAGAGGGAATTACTATTTTATTCGATATAATAGTATCTATACGTTATTTCCGGATGAACATTAATTCGATGTTAAATTACCAATGAAAGGGTTGATATGCCGTGAAAAAAGGCAAAGTAAAAGAAATAAATTTTGGTAACGGATCCTCCATCGATTTATTTCTAGTAGTGAGATGTCAGATGGACTTAATTGGAAACTGCTGATGTTTTATGCATTTTAATTCTGTATTGAATAACACAACAAATGGTAAGAAATGTTGACGTATTCCAACTACGCCGAATTTTTTTTGTAAAAGTATAATTGGTAAGAGTTCTTAAGAACCGCCAGAGGGACTAATTTGGTAGCCCAGTTGAAGTATACATTTCCTTTTCTATCGTTCTTTCCTTTTCTATTTTTCTTTTTGATAAAATTTTATACCAGTTTACCTTGGTCTCACTTTTTTTTATTAAATTCCTTTTAGAATTCTTAGTCTTGTGCAACGAGATAAAATTCATTGAACATAACGATAACATTTCTGTTAGGTGAAATTCTTTTCTAACTCGTAAATGATATTGCATTCGAGAAAAGAAATAACGTTCTAAAATGTCTTGCGTAGTCTTTCATGGACGGACTTTGTTTACAGTGTTAACGACCTTGCTTATTTTAATACTCGAATTTTTAATCGATCTAAACGCTTAATCGACTTTTCATCGACTATATATATTTTAACTTAACACCTAACGCCGTTTACTCTATATTTTAGTTTTCACTTTTAATTCCCATTTTCGATCCTTCTAACTTTTACTTCAACACCTGAAGATGATTCCTGGAAAGTGCTCGTGACAGCATCAACTATGAAACTTTTATTAATATTTTTGATTTTGATACAAAATGATTATAAGCAAAATCGAAAAATTAAAAAAAAAGAATCATATAGGAAAGTGTGTCCACTGCATTTAATAATTGTTTGAAAAAATACTGCCTATACATACATTGTTTGTTTCATGTATAGTTTATGTACGTAAATAATATTTAATAAAAAATAAATAAATGCGCCCATTAATAAAGTAAAGACGTGTATATATATATATATGTATATATATATATATATGCATATATATATATATACGACAGATAGATAGATATGTGTGTATATGTGTATTAATAATGCTTCTAAATGTTAACATGTACAAAACCATTCATGCCCTTACATTACTGAGCATGTTTGCTATAATATGTGACTTGTAGTAAGCTAAATGTCTATTAGATATTAATATGTTCTTCTGGTTCACAGACTACATTGAATCAGAATTGAGGGTTGCACTGCCATTTGTCAGGATTCCCTGGCCAACTCAAGTTAGGGGTGTAAATTGAGTTAAAGGTCTAAGAGAAAGCCTCGTACATTGAAGCAGAAAGGTTATTTCGATTATGGACAGGAAGTAAAAAGTACTGGAAAGATAGCAGATCCACAATAAAGTCTCAACGGGAAACAAATTATTGATTGCGAAAACGTAGCACATAAATCTACGATTTTCGAGATGACAGCGATCGCGTCTCGAGTTCCCGCAAGTCTTCGTGGAATTAGCCGGGAGAAAGTTGCAGTCCTTGGGCGTTTGTAATATAAATTTCTTTTTTTCTTCTGGCCAGTCTACTTGATTTGCAAGCACTGATTACTTACGAGAATAAAGATGGAGCAAGTTTACTGGACATAGAGTGGCAGCCCGCATGATTTAAGTCTGATATATTTTTTTTTTTAATACATATGCGTCCTGCTCTAAGTAGTATTCATGCGTGTTAGTACGGTTATGTAAGCTTGTCCAAAGCTATCATTTACGCATTTTGATCTATAATTATTTGGTTAATTTTACTTAAATCAGAAATCAAGGTGCTGCTCCTTGGTATAAATACTTGGTCACTATATGGGATTCATAGCCATCCGTGTGCTCCACTAAACTATGTTTTGCTCTTAAATCTTTATTTAATAAAATAATGGATAACATTTATTGTCTTTTAGCTTATTGATCAGTCAACAATGATATAATATATAGTTATCATTGTCTGTTGATCTAACTAGATACAAGGGAAGTAATCTAGTTTAATGAATCACCGGTTTATTGCTTTTACTATAATCAACGTTATCTGAGAAAAAACACATCAGTTTTCGTATACGCCAGTGTTGGTAGCAATAGCAATGTTATTATGTTTGGACTCACCATATTATGTTATTTTTACTATTTTTTTCAGAATTTATTTAGTGACGGATAATGATTCTCATGCCAGGTTGTTCTGAGAAACGCCTGTTACATTCGGGGGTGGGGACTTGTAGGAATTTATGATTTGGCTATTCTCTCACTAGATCTGTTAGAAATAATATAATACACGATTAAACATTCTGAAACTTTTAAAAAACATTGTAAATAAAACGTTGTCTGTGTCACCCAACCTATTATGACTAATAAATGAGATATTTTGTATTATTTCTTTAAATATATATTCGTACATTCGTAAAAAATAAAATATTGATGGCGAACACAAGAATTTGTATGGAACATAACCATGTGGTTAATCTACATAGGTAGATTATTATTTTCCAGTCAAATATGACGAAGTGAAAGTCTCACGTAATTCATAATAGCATTCATACTATTGACAGTGCCGAGGATTAAGTCAGAAACTATTATCACTTCAATTTTTTTTCCGTTGATCTAAGATCTTTCTACACAATCTTAGTATAAATGTAAAAAGCCTTAAAATCATTATGTTCGATCTATGACTAGAAAAGTATATCAAATCGAAATAATACAAAATATAGTCGAAAATATCATCCTTTCACTTTTATACATTCATGTAGATTTAGTTTCTCTTTTATATTGCATTTACTTTAGATTTTGCATATTTTTATTAGGAGCCATCCGTATAGATACTAATATTTACTTTTTCTATTTAAAAGAAATTCTATATACTGCAGTCACAACTAGAGTAATTTGTCGTTTGTCTTAAATATTATGATCGTTAGTGTTTATTGAAATATTTGATACTTATAGAAAAACTCAGTTTCAGGAAAATATATTTGTTATATGGTTTTATAGGATGTAAACGTGCAAAAGCATTTTCCAGGTTATATTACGCAAAAAACAACAGCTAAATGTCCCCTTATCATTGGCATCGAAGATATGTTTTTTTCTTTGGCTACTAATATATTGTCTGTCTTGCTTAAAATTTATTTCGATTTCCATAATACGGAAGAATTATACATTTATCATAACATATTGCGAAAATATAGGATACATTATCATGGTCAATCCTATCCTCTAATAACACGTTGCATTTAGATTTTTTTTTTAATTTTCCAAGTTAAAAAAAGTGCTTAGAGTAATTATAATTGTCTTTTCTTTTAAATATAACTGCCTTTTCTCAGGCGCTTAAAATATTAAATTTTGCGCATGTTATGTGATAGATTTAACGTATTGAACTCTGAAACTAAAACTATAACAATATAATTTCTTATTACAAATTGTGGTGATTACTTTTATTATATAAAATATAAAATCAATCATTTTATATTATATGTATATGATATTTTTATTTGAATTCATTAACATCAAAGGGTAAATAAAAAAAAATTTAACTTCTGTTTTAGAGAGTAAACACGCTCTGGCAATTGCTTTTTTCCTTTTGTACGTAACCTTCTTGTTCTCAGAGCAGAAGATCAAACAATGTTTCATGTTAATTTATTTGATAAATAAAGATAATTATTTCTTGTTACATTCGTGAGATTATTAATAAACATTTGCAATAGATACTTTTCCTAGCATACGGACGTTTCATTTATAAATGGAACCTTTATTTAGATCGAGTGTTAACGTAAAATTGCTTTTCGATAGAAACAGCTACATTCAATGGCGTGTAACAAAATATGTCAACAAGTAAAATAGAATATACAAGTATAAATAGATACGGGATGCCGTTCAGTCTCTGGGCTCCCGATTTCGAAGCTCAATAGTTTCAGTCACAGATGACTCGTTTAAACACACACACGCACACACACATACACACACACGCCCCCCATATATATTCTTCAGAATAAAATTATCTAAAAAGTAACTGCTATGCGAAAACTGTGATTATAAGTTTTACAAAATATTATTGGCAGTAATATTCTATAAGTACTACTCCAGCTAAATAAAAATTGTTTGATATACAAGATAGAGCAAATCAAATTTTAGTCATTCAATTAATTTAAAAATTTATCACGGGAAATATTTAAATTTCACATCAACTGCTATAAAAGACATTCACTTCGGATTTTACCATGCAATTTGGATGTGAATTTTGATATCCTTTTCATTAACTTCCCTTACTCTATAATATTTAAATACGTAAACAACTTTTAATTGTGATTTTCCATGTCTCATTTACTTTAGCAAATAAGGTGTAATCCATTATAACTATTTGCTAATAATTTCTTTTCTGGACAGATCGTAGACGTACACATCCTATAAGATAAGGAGTCATTATATTTATAATGTATTCTTCATCTTACATGGAATAAAAAAATATTTTGATTTGAAATTTAAATATTTCAGGTCATGAATTTTTAAATTTATTGAATGACTAAAATTTTATATATATATATATATATATATACATATATATATTGTCTATGTGTAACGTTTTTCCTATGTGTTCTGAAATAAAGGAGTCAATTTTTGCCAAATTTCATACATCCGGAAATGTTCTTAGAACGATTTTGTATCGGAATTTCTTTAGTAAATATCGTTAATCGATAGTCGAAAAAATTCGACAAAAGAAAGTAACCACGGATTTTTACTAATAAAGCACGTATTACAAACTAACATCATCAGTGAATTTGAGAAGTCTTATTAAAACACCAACTGTAAAACCAGACATATAAAACCCACAATATTTTCTTTGAAATAACAGGAGTATGTTCGAAGTGATTGTTCTGTTTAAAGCACGATTGGACCATTATATTTGTCCTTTTCAGTTTAAACAAAAATTGAGCCAATATCACTGAAAAATCAGCAATGCCAGGCATATATAACCAAGAGTAGATGAATGTTCTGGTTAACACATCGTGGACACAATATTTGATTTTTTTTCATTTTAAACTTTAATTTACCTCATTATATATAATCAACAGGTTTTATACAGTGCAATAAAACTACAATGCATTGTGGACTAAGTCACTGCGAGGACGCATGTGAAGCTTCCCCTCAATGCAATCCCTTACAAGAGAAGGCAATTACTCGAGTTGATTGAAAAATGATCGATTCCCCAATTTTGATTACACTACCAATATAAGAGTTTGAAATATTGGTTGATATCATTCAATCCCGGACAACGTCTGGTCTCAAATCTCGAATATATATATATATATATATATATATATATATATATATATATATATATATATATACAATATTTATTATGACACTATATATACATATTTCAAGGTCGTACAATTGGTTTCGATACACCGAAAACAGTAATAATATACTGTGGAAAATCGGTATAATCTCTTCGGCGACAAAGAAAAATCTGGAACTAATGCAAAATGAACGAACATAGAAGAAACGCTAGACGAACGTTTAAGACTCAGAATTTCATATTAAAAAAATATCGTTTTAAAACCGACGCTAATAGATTATGATTATGGAAGAAAGAAAGGAAGAAAGTGTGTGTGTGTGTGTGTGCGTGTGTGTTTGTGCGTGCGCGTGCCTGTGTGTGTGTGTTTGTGCGTGCGCGTGCGTGTGCGTGTGTGTGCATGCATAGCGGGGAAGGGGGTGCTATGAAAAACTCTCTAAAAAATATAAAAGTCCTGTTAAAGCCATATCAATAAATAAAAGTAGGACAATTAACGGTAATAAATAATGAGAAAGGCATGGATATATTAATATGATTTAAATTTTTTTAAAATTATTTGAATTAATTAAATTAAATTAAATAAGGATAAAGATAAATAAGGTAAATTTAATGAATAAATAAAAATAAAAACTTTAAAAGAATTATTAATTTTTTAAAAATTAATAATATTTAAATTATGAGAGAATAATAGTGAATGGAGAAATTTAAGATACTTAAAATAATTAAAGGAAATTAATCAATATTAAAAGACTTAACAACTATCAGATGCGATGGTTGTGGGGGGAGGAGGGGTAAATGGGAATAGTTTCTCTATAAAGGTTATCCTTATTATTGGGTGGGTTTATATGGCAAAGTTAAGGATATTAGATAGTGAGAAAGGTTGATTAATTTTACCATATAAACCCACCCAATAATAAGGATATCCTTTATAGAGAAACTATTCCCCTTTCCCCAAACAAAGTCTCCTCATCAGCAAAATTCTTTGGTGTTTTTTTTTAAAATATAATATGGAAAAGACACCATAAATAAACCTAGCAATTTTTAAGTAAGGCAGATGTATCTTTTATTTG